>NW_006441953.1:2775685-2797007 GCF_000325575.1 Pteropus alecto | reverse complement strand
TGCATACATAAAGCAATTATTGACTGACATAAAAGAAGAGATCAACAGTAATACACTCATAGTAGGAGACTTTACACCCTATTGACACCAATGGACAGATCTGCCAGACAGAAAATCAACAAGGAAACAATGGGCCTAAAAGACACACTAGACCAAATGGATTTAATAGATATTTTCAGAGCATTTTACCCCAAAACAGAAAAATATATATTCTTCTCAAGTACACATAGAACATTTTCAAGGACAGACCACATGTTAGATGTTAGGACACAAAACAACTCAATAAATTTAAGATTTAAGTCATATCAACTATCTTCTCTGATCACAATGGTATGAAACTAGAAATCGATGACAAGAAAAAAGCTGTACACAAACACATGAAGACTAAATAACATGCTACTAAACAATGAATGGATTATCAATGAGATCAAGGAAGAAATCAAAAGATACCTAGAGACAAATGAAAATGAAAACACACCAACTCAAAATCTATGAGACATGGAGAAAGCAGTCCTAAGAGGGAAATTCATAGCAATACAGGCCAACCTCAAGAAACAAGAAAAAGCTCAAATAAACAATTTAACCTTACACTTAAAAGAATAGCAAACAAAGCCCAAAGTGACTAACAGGAAGGAAATAATGAAGATCTGAGCAGAAATAAATGAAATAGAGTCTAGAAAAACAGTACAAAAGATTTTAAAAGCTCTTCTGTGTCCTCTTCTCCTTAAGTAAACTATGCGTTCCTCTATATTCCTGCATGAAATCTCCCTGAAGTTGACCATACTTAACTGTATCCAACTAATCTCTTTTTATGCTCTATTATATACACTTCAATCAGGGTATCGCCTGTACCACTCTACCAAAACTGTTTTTGTTAAGTTACAAATAGCCTCCATGTTACTAAATTTAGCAATCAATGTTCAGTCTTCACTCAATTTGACTTGTCAGCAGCTTTTTTTTGAGGTCACGCCCCCATCCTGGAAGCCGTTTTTCATGCGATCTTGAAGATACAGCCTCCCCTGAATTTTCTTCTCCCTCACTGGCCAAATCCTTCTCAGTCTCCTTTACTTATTTCTCCTGTGCAACCTCTTCAGTCCACTCCCAAAGACTGAATGCTCAGGGCTTAGTCGTTGGTGCTACTCTCTTCTCAATCTATACTTCTTCCCTAGATGATCTTAGCCAGTGTAATGGCTTTAAACACAATGCCAACTTCATATTTCCAGCCTGGGACTCCTATATTTAACCAATACTCACTATCTCCATCTGAATGTCCAATGAACAATTCAAGATGAAATTCCAGATCTTTCCCTTCAAACTGGTTTGACTTACATGGTCCCCATTTTAGTTAATGGCAGCTCTAAATTTGCAGTAGTTCAGACCAAAAATGTTAATCATGCTTGACACCTCACTTTCTCTCACATTCCACATCTAATCTATTCAGAAATCCTATTGGCTATCTCTTCAAAACACCGATATATTCCAAATCCAGACACGTCACCACATTCACTGTCAGCACCCTGGTTCAGGCTACTAGCATCTCTCACCTGGATCTTAGCAATAATCTTCTGACCATTGTTTCTGCTTCTACCCATGCTCCCTATGTTCTATTCTCAGTATAAGCAACCAGAATACTGCTAAAACTTAAGTCAGAATATAGCACTTACCGGATCAAAACCTCCAATGGCTCCATGTTTCTCTCAGAGTAAAAGTTTTGGTCATTATAAGAACCCCCAAGACTATCCGTCACCTTCCTCTCTCATGCTGGCTATCACTCCTCTATCTTTCATTCTCCTTCTTATTCACTCCTCTTGAGCTATGTTGACCTCTTCACAGTTCCTGCTGCATTTCCCACTAGCATCTGTCTCCTCAGATGTTTTGCACTAGTTGTTATCTCTGCTCTTTTCCTTGAAAGCCAGCATGACTCATCCTCATATCTCTTTTAAATTCTGGTTCAAATATCACTTCATCGGTGGGGTAACATCTGACCAACCCATTTAAGTTGTAATCTTCTCACCTGCCTTTGCATTCCCAATTCCTCCATTGTTTGTTCCATTTTTTTCCGAAATCGTTATCACTCCAAACATCTTATATAATATATTTATTTACTGTTTTATGGTTTATTATATATCTCCTCCAATTACAATGTAAGTTTTACAAAGATAAGAATTTTCGTCGGTTATGTTCACTGATGCATATGCAGTATCAGAACAGTGCCTTAAATATTAGAAGGCACTCAAGAAATATATGCTAAGTAAATTAATGATACATTTACATTTATATATATAGGTTGATTTTATATCCTGTAATATTTTTATAGTATCTTTATTTTGGCCAAGACATTTTCTTACTCAAACTAGTTGGAAACAACTCTCAGATGATGAATAATAGACCAAACATAACTGTACATATCGATAATTCTTAACAAATCACTTCATCCTCTCTCAGCCTCAGTCCCCCTACTGGAAAAATGGAAATTATAAGTCTTATTGTGTATAATCTCCCAGCTAGGGAGAACCAAAGGAAAGAAATAGTTCTGTGTAATATACACTAGAAAATTAGCTCAAATATTGTTGTATTCTGAGATAGGCATACGCTTACTATACCAAAGACTTATGAGACAAACGTCTATTAAATTTTGTGTGAATCCTAAGGCATTCTTCAGTCACTTTGCCACCTCCACCTATTCTAAATTCATAGCAAAAATAGAAATGAAGAGAATCTTTCTCATATTTCTTTCTGAAAAATCTTTAAAAAGTCCTTTTATAATCAATGAGAAATATTTAGATACTTATAGCATATCAGTTTGACACCCAAAGATGAAAATTGATTTCTCTATTTTATTCACTTGTAGTATCTACACGTATGATAGCCTGTTTTGTTTTCAAAGTGTGTTCCAATGCCCAAATACTCAGATTTCTCAAGGCCACAATTTCCACATATTTTTGTTGATAACTGGTATTATTTTATCATTTTTTTACCTTCTTTATAAAACTATTGTTGCCAAAATGCCAAAACTATTTTTAAAGTTGTAAATCAGGAAAGTCTGAGAAATAATTTCTTGAACTGATTCTCAAAAGTAAATTCAACACCACAAATAGGAATTATCCATTTAAAGCAAAACAGAAGATCTATGTGTATGTATGTAGATATATATAGATAGATAGAGATAGATATGCATAGATATATAGATCCATAGGTCTGTTTATTCTATTTTGGGCTACATAATTAACACTACAATTACATGAAAACACCATATAACTAAATAAAAGTATTATCAGCACTTTATATCAAAGTGCTGCTTGAGGAAATGTGAGTATTTATACAAATACAAATATAAATACTTACATTTATATGCACTTATATGATATATAATGTTGATTTACATAACAAAAGGGGGAAAATAGAAAAAGAAAGTTAAACAGCATGACATAAAAGAAACAGAACCAGACTAAATAAGCTTAATTTACTTTCACTGGGAGCACTAAAGTCTGAGAGGTGATAATTAGAAACACACATTTCCTTTATTAAGTCAGTATCTTTCCCAAAATGAAAAAAGCCTTAGCACACAATGTCTTTATACTTAAGGCAATAAATCTACTTATTAAATGTATTCATATCAATACATTCAATTCAGAACTATTCAACTATATTAATATAATTTCCAATATATTTTACATAGATATATTATACAAAATATAGAAAATTAGCTATAGAAAAATAAAGGTCTATTTTATATATACATTTATAGAAAAAACAGTAATTAATGCTAATGTTTCCAATCAAATAACATTTCAAAGAATAAGGGGGGGGCAATAAAACTGTTAATTCTGAGTACACTTGAAAAAATAAAGACTTAGAAATCAAATTTTAAAATTACTTGCTAATCTCAGTAAAGCTATATAAACAATTGCATTTCTAAAGGGATGGAGGGACCGGAAGTTAATTTCTTAGGGAAAGTGTATTTTATACTTTCAAAATAAGTTTAGAAATCATGCTGAACTCAATTTTATGTAACTAAAACAGCCTAACACTATTAAATGGCAGATTCTTCTACTTAACATTACTGAACTAGAAATGCCCGTGCTGTTACCCTGGGAGGAAATCCTTTCTCTGCTCCAAAGCTGTTGAAATCATCTGATAACCCAAGTCGGATGGTGGTGTCCTGCTGCTCAGATCCATGTAACAGCTTTCCATCCTACTTATAATATGGATCTAAACCCCTCTGCCTGCTGTTCTGAACTCATCCTACAACACTCATTGTGTTGCAGTCGGTTTATGGGCTCCTTAATGTCCACCACACAGATCAAGCATGTCCCTGCCCAGGGTATTACATTTGCTCTTCTTTCTTCTATGTAACTCCTTCCAGAGACAGTTGTATGTCTGGTTCATCTAAGCATTTAATTCCAATTCGAAGACTCATTAGAGAGATTTCTCCAAGCCTTCACTCTCTCACATAATGTTTGGGACACCTATTCCAGGTACTCGGGCCCAGTGGTGAATAAGACAGACTAGCTCAGCGGTCTCCAACATTTTTGGCACCAAAAACCGTGGCTCCTATGAGAATCGAATGCCTGATGATCTAAGTTGGAGCTGAGGTGGTGATGCTAGCATTGGCAAGCAGCTGCAAATACAGGTAAAGCTTTGCTCGTTTGCCCCTTGAAGCTCACCTGCTGCTGTGTGGTCCAGTTCCTAACAGGCCACAGACCAGTACCAGTCCACAGCCCAGGGGTTGGAGACCCCTGGCCTAGCTATCTTCCCTGATGAGGCTTGGGGAAGATCCACAATAAACAAAAAAATACTTGACAATGTCTAAGTAGAACGTAAATACTTCAATTCTCCTACAATGAAACATAATGGAAATAGTTCTCTTAACATAGCAAGACATTGAATTGTTAAAAGGATAAATCATAAAATTGTAATATTAACCGTCTTAAAAAATTGTTTGTTGCTCAGTCTCCCTCCAATATCCTCCTCCTTGAATCCCCAGAGAGAGTATAATCCAAACTTTTTTCAGTCTATTCTGTTTTGAAACCCCCTCTGAAAATTATAGGACATAATTCCCCACCTGAAATACTGTCTCTCAATGACCCCATTTCTACCTTCTATCTCCCTACCTGAGTTCCCCCAAAGCAGGAAGTCCCTTCTGATATTTAATTACCCTCACTGTTGAGTTTTTCTCAAAATTTATTTCAATCTTTCATGTAATATCAATCCTTTTTGCTTTCTTCAGCAGAAAATGAACACTAAACAAACATCAAATTCTGCTTAAAAGAGTTTCTTTCATTTGAGAACATTATTAAATTGTCGCTCAGTCTTCAGTTTGATAAGAAAAAATGTAGTTTCCAGTGTCTGCAGGTATTGTAAGATACATGCAGTCATTGAAGTGGAGCGAGTGCTCCTATTCAGCAGCTGAGTTTTAGCATCTTTAGTAAAAGCACGACTTTACTGGCTTCCCACAGCAAGGTCAATGCTCGTGGAAATCAACGACACTGAGTGAAGGGCCAAACTTTGGACACACACACCACCACCCCCACAAAAACAACACACATCAAATGAAGAAGCATAATATAATCCTTTCTGTACATATACTTTTTTTTTCATGCTAAATGCCTTAGCTGTTATAGTTGAACGACTCTTTGAAAATAAGATTTGGATTTTATCATGTTGAACTAAAATAACAGAATTAAATGTTGAGGGGTAAAATTAAAAAAGAAGTAGCTAATTTTTTGACCAGTAAATGATACTATGGTGAGATTATCAAATCAAACTGATATTAGGTTAATAGACCTGAGAGAATACCTCTCTGCTAACTTGCTATTATCTTTACAGGTCCAAGTTCTTGGAGCAGTTACAATTTTATTACTAACTCACAAAAAAAGAATATTAGTAGTACACTTAACAGCCATCCAAATACATTTTAAAACTGCACAGACATAAAAAAGAGCAGAATAAACACTACAAGAATAGTTATGACCACCATGGCACCTCAGAGGTCAGGTTATAAGCGGCCCTGCTCCCTGGTGCCTTCACCACCCAGGACCAGACCTTTCGGTTGAAGGAGATTGTTATTAATATGGCTTTGTTTATTAATTTTGATTTTGGCTTGGTTGATTATGGGAATTTTGGGTTTGTTGTTGCTATTGTTTGGGGAATTGGGAGATAATATAATCAGAACAAAACAAAGCTCACTACTTGAGGCCATCTATTATACTACAATACATTGTTAACAAATACAGATCTCCCATTTTGCTTCTATCTTTGCTTTAAGGAGAATAATCTCTAAACAAAAAAGTATAGAATAAATGTGTTAAAAATAGAATTGAAATCCAAAGTTGGTGAGATGAGACTTGAGCTCATATCAGGTTAGTTTTTTGCTTATTTTATAAGCTCAAGTGGATCTAACCAGGATGAATTTTACCTCCGAATAAAAAAAAAATGACTTGCAAGTGCAATGCAGGATAGATATCAGCTTTTGAGACATAGTAGTAAATAAAAGAAATGGCAGAAGACTGAAGAAAAACGAAACAAATATTTCATTTTTCAAATATATTTTCTGAAAATGACAGACTTCTAAAGTTTATTTCAACCACTGGCAAAAAAAAGTTCTTGAAGAAATCATTAATAGGGTGTGTGAACATTGATGTGTTAATGACTAGGAGCTAGCCTGGCTTTATGAAGAATAAATCATGCAGGTTAACCTAATACGTTTTCTAATAGTCAGCCTAGAGTGAAATGTTATATTTGGGTTGCAGCAAGGCATTTGAAGTTTTTAATGATAAATTTAGTAATTAGGAAAAATTAGATATGGATAATATTACAAGTGAATTAATAGCTAGATGAATAATGAGAACCAAAGAGTGTTGGTTAATAGATCAAATTCTATCTATAATAAATTAACTATTTTTATGGTTTCACAAAGATTTGGATAGAAAATTGGACTATCTGCTTATAAAATTTACAAATAAATAGAAATTAGAGAAATAATATGCTTCACAGCATAATTAAAATCCAAAATATGCAGCTCATACTAATAAACCAAAATTTTAAAATATTTAAAGGAAACATCGGCAATACTACCTATAGATTCCAAAATTCAAGTACACAAATGCAAAATTAGGGAAACATGCCTTCCTTAACTAAGTAATTTACTTTCAATTCTGCTAAGATTTCTGCCTACAACCTCAGGGCAACACTAACTTCTTAATAACCCAGGGAAACGAAAAGAGAGTGCCTTAGACTATTAATTAACAAGATGTGTGTGAAGGACCAGAAGCAAACTATGCTCTTCATGCTGAGGAGCCAGCAAGCAACTTTGCCCAGCTCGAGCAAGGAGCCTGAAGTAAAGAGTAATGAGGACAGAGAAGTTAGACTCGAGGAAGGAACTGACGAGAATAGTCTGGGAGTAACTGCCAGGGAAAAAGGCAGGTGAACAGCCAGAGAAGTCAGAGCAAGGGAAACAATCATCCCAAAGCCACTTAACTCTATGATTCTTCCCACTGCTCTGCTCTGTGTCTTGGAAACTGCATGGAAGGACAGTGGCATGAATCATGCCAAAAAAGCTGTCATTACCATCTCAGCAGAGACTGGGCCATCTTAGCAACAGTGAAAACACGAGGCAAACACATGGTATGCAAGAGGAAACACGAATAATTTTTTTCCTTGATGCCCTCTGGGGTTTGCCACTGCAAAAAACAAAAACAGTAAGCTCACTTCGGCCGCACATATACTAAAATTGCAATGCTACAGAATAGATTAGCATGACCTCGCCTCAAGGAGGACACGCAAATATGTGAAGTGTTCCATTTTTTTGATATATTATAAAATCATGCCCTTGAGACCTATATAATTATTAACCAATGTCACCCCAATAAATTTAATAAAATTTTTTAAAAGCAATGATACACACACTCATGCAAAAACTTTTTATGGAAAAAGTTGAGTACAAGGTATTATGCAAGGTATTTTAGAAAAAACAAATACAGGAGTCCCTCTCTCTCCATGGGGGAAATGTACCAAGCTCCAGTGGATGCCTGAAACCATGGATAGAACTGTACATGTAGGAAAAAACATACATACCTATGATGGAGTTTAACTTATACATTAGGCAGAGTAAGATATTAGCAACAGTAACTAATAACAAAATAGAACAATTATAACAGTATACTATGATAAAAGTTATGTGGATGTGGTCTCGTTCTCTCAAAATATCTTATTAATATGAGATGATACAATGCCTACGTGATGAGATGAAGTGAGGTACTCAGAATGGTGTGCAATTTAAAACTTAAGAATTGTTTATTTCTGAAATTTTCCATCTAATATTTTCAGACTGCAGGACTCTGTATAAGCAAGATACCAACTCTGCCTTAGGAGCTCAAAATTTAATAGAGAAGTTTTCATGCATAGAATACAAGGCAGTATCTGTCGTGTTCAATGAGTAGGACAAACAGTGCTAGAGATGTTCAGAAGATGGCAGGACTCCTTTGTGTTGGCTCATGAGGAAGCCCACTGGAGGAAAAGGCATTCAGCAGAGCTTAATAGCCCTGTGCTCTCCCTGGATATGAGACAGCCTATTATTTGGATAATGCCTCAAAATACAGAAAAATCATGTGGCTGTATGTTGATTTCTTCTGTCTGCCCTCCAGATCGTCTTCTACCTTTGTTCACCCTGGTTTCTTCCCTGGGAGACTGGCCTGTGTGGACTGCCACAGGCATCTAGTTGGGTTCAGTCAACCAGAGGTACCAGCAGGCAGCAGAAGACAAGAGGCGAATGAAGTCAGAGTCCTTGCTCTAATCACCTCCCTGCCAGACTACCCAGATGGTCTGTGTCTGTCTCTCCAAAGCCAGCTGCTGTCATAGAACCTTCTCTCTTCAGCTCTCTCATCAGCTATGGGGTCCAATTCTCTCTCCTTTTAGCCTAGTGCCTAGCGGGGCAAAGACTCCAAGCCGACACCAGCCCTGAGGAGCTACGCTGTCTCCTATAGCCTTCGCTAAGCCCGGCCTATGCCTTTATAAATTGTCTTTTTATTACATTCTGCTCAGTTACCCAGTTTAAGTATGTGATCTCTTTCCTGGCAAGACCCTGGCACATATAGGTCCCTTCTGGGTATCATATTCATATTGCCAAGCTGAAGACTCTTATCAAATCTTGAAATATGAGTCTTTGCTTATAGAAAATTAAATATTAGAGATTGAAGACCTCAATCTGACTATATAAGGACTCTTAGGAAGGAGATAAGCCTAGGCAATGGGCAGAAGCAGGCACAAGGTCTTGCCTTTCCCCATATCATTAGTAACTTGGTGGATTAGAAAGACAGAAGTGAAAAATGTGACATCAGTAAGAAAAATAGCCTCCAACTTCGCATCACTGGACTAAGCTAATGACAAGTGATTTCTTAGCCAGGGTATAGAGAAATTAAGATTCTTCACCTATGCCTAAAAAGCGTGACCCCGTGACCTCTGCCGCTGCTCCTGCTGCCGCCATCACAAACTGAGATCGTTTCTTGCTGTTCACTGTTCCAGAGGAGGCCACCAAAGACCAAGCAAAATCTTAGGCCTTTGGTAATAAAAACACAATAAAGTAGGCTTTCAAATTTGTTGGAATCTGCTGCTTATTTTAGTAAAATGTTGCAAAGGCAGCTTCAACATTATTGGTAATACTATTCTTTAGTTTAGATAGAATCATATGTTTATTTTGTTATATTTCTCTCGTTTTTCCCCACTCCATCTGGCCTCACCATTTGCATCAGCAACCGAAGACTCAAAGCTGTGCCTGCAGAAGACTCTACTGAAAATTGGAGAGAAGTTTACATCATTGCACGACATTGCCAAAAATTTACAATTAAGGGTTGGACTTCCTTTCTGCCATTTCCACCAAAAAGGCATTTTCAATGGTTGTATCTTCTCATGCTCCAGCCACCCATCAGACTTCAAGGTTTTCACGCTTCTCCCTGGATCGCTCGACTCCTAACCTCCCCGCCAAATTTCTGTTTGTTCCTTAGCCAGAGGAGTTTAGCAATCTCTCAGTGTCTCAATGCATTCTAGGGGGGTGTGTTGGTACTCGAACACATCTGTTAAGGTTCCCAAATGTAGACAATTCTCTTGAGATAAACTCTCCACATTAGCTTAGAAAATAATACAGTGTTTTTTTCTGTACCACAGCTGTGAATGCTTTGTAAAAGGAATAGATTTTAATATTCATATTTTAAATCGTCTAATTACCTCCTGCTTACAGACACCATCAGTGTCTGACACATAAGTTTAAAGGAAAGATGAATAGAAGTCTTTTCTGGAGACTTCCTCTTGCAATAACAACCTTTATATTTCAGAGTTTAAAATACCCAACTTATGCCTCCATACTCCTTCCTTTCATAGCTCAAGGCAAATATCAGAACAGTTTCATAAGACAGCCTGACACTGGTTGGCAGGCACCATCAATACCGCAGACTTTAGACCTCTTGGCATAGCGCTCTGCACACAGTGGGTGCTTGATAAATATTGATGACTGATTGAGTTAGGCTCCAGTGATCCAGAAAGCTCACACAGAGACAACCACTTTGAAAAAGAAATTGTGTTTGAGTTGTAGGCTAATAGGAACTGTGTAAATAGATTCTGACTAGGGAAACTTGTAGAATTAATTGAATGCAGTTTTAACTTTTCGATTTTTAATTTTCAAACTAGTGCTCTGTTATGGAGTGAATTGTGTGCCCCTAAATTCATATGTTGAAGTCCTAAACCTCAATACCGCAGAAGGTGACTATATTTGGAAATAGAGTCTTTAAAGAGGTCATTAAACTAATATGAGGCCATTAGAGCGGACCCTAATCCAATATGACCGGTGTCCTAATAAGAAAAGGCGATTAGGGCACAAACATGCCCAGAAGGAAGACCATGTAAAGACACAGGGAGAAGATGGCCATCTACAAGCCAAGGAGAAGAAACCTTGGTTTCAGACTTTTAGCCTACGGAATTGTAAGAAAATAAAATTTTTGTTGTTTAAGCCACTCTCTCTATAGTATTTGTTACAGCAGCCCCAGCAAACTCACACATACTCCCAAAACCGTCTAGTAACAGGTTTCTTATCATTTGGGGGAGGGGAATTCCCTGAACTCTCTAAAAGTTTGATGAAAGTCTCTGGAATCTCTTTCCCCAAAATATGCTCACAGGTACAAAACCAAACTTTTGCATATAACTCCAGAGAATTCATGAACCCCTTTGATTCCAGACCCATGGTTAAGTTTTCCTGTATTTAATATCAAATATCATCAAGGGAGATGCATGAAGAATTTGCTGGACTAGCTCTGAGAGATCTTCATTAGGAGTGGTTCACTCGCATCTCCAATGCTTGATATAAGAGGTATTGTCATTACCTTTGCAACCTAATAATAAATAATACGTTAACTAATGACTAATTATATAACATCACAAAATTTCTACAAAGAAAAGTAAGCAAGACTGTGGAAACAAACCTCGAGCATAAACTTGATTCAAAACTGTAATAAAATAATTTTGAAAAATAAGTGAAAGAATAACTTTTTTAATGAAAGGGCTTAATGAGCAAGTTGAATATATTTAAATATTTATCCAACATAATACTTAAGAAAACAATAATTATGATCAAGATTTAAAAAGAAAAGTGAAGAAACTATCTCTGCAGAAATGAAATGAACTAGAATGAAATGTATCTTTTTTTAATTAAAATATGATATGATTTGTGTTCATCAAGCAGTTTCAGCTGAATCAAAAGGAAGAAGCCTGTCTACACAAAAATGCCGTGAGGTAGAAGCTCAATGGCTGGATGTGTTGGAGCAAGGGCTAGATAACCAGTTGCTGGGGTGTGAGAAGAGTTTCCGGTGGTGGGCGGGGAGTTAAATTATATGCTCTCTAACAAACACCTACACTGTACCAGTTAGAGAAATGCAAAATTAAATATCACTGTACAGTGCACTGTGTCATGAGTGAAGGACAAACCAATAGCGGAATTTAAAGAAAAGTGCTGCCTTTTGTAGTGGTGAATTTCTAATTCTGAGGTGCCTGAGCTCCTCTTTGTTTTGCACCTGACAGCATCAGCGAAGGGGCAACATAATCAATTTAAGGTTATGTTTCAGGGAGCATGAAAAGGTGGTTTGCCAACAGAAAACAAACCTGCTGTTTTCCAGTACAAGCCAGCCAGGAAAACTAAAATCCTGCATCAACCCTAGAGGGAGAAGAAGGCGATGTACCTGTCCTTTGGCCAATCATCAACGTGGCCTTGCATTTCCACATCCACGATTGTTTGTGACTGGAGACCTCTAACACCAAGAGGTTCTTCCTGGCTTTTTCCATTTCATGTAAAATACTGATTGCTGATTGTTAGTTTTAAGTTTCACCTTGAAAGATAGCTTATTCCAAAATATTTTTAACATACATGCTATAAACCATTAAGAAATAGAAGATATTCTCTTAAAAGAAAATGAATTTTTTTCCCATAAAAAATCTAGGTTCCTGTAGAAACAAAAATAGACCAAAAATATTAAATCCTTACCACTAGATAAATTCTCACATTGAAAAATAAGTTACTTTTTTTATTTTAAAATGGCAAATCTGTAGGTAAATATTACTAATTGGTGCCTACTAAATGCCACAGAGATGGTTTCTCTCTTTATTATTTTTTAGAAGTAGAAAGATATTTGTTAGTGGGTCAGTTTAATTGCCCTATTAATGTGCTAAGCACTTTACATGCGTTATCACATTTATTTTGTGTAATAATCTTATGAAACAGACACTATTAGAAATTCCATTTTATTGATGAGAGAACTGGAGCACAGATCAATTAAGTAATTTGCTGAGGGTTACACACCAAATCAAGTGGTAAACCTAGAATTCTCCCTCTAAGTATCTGATTCCAAAGCGTATGCCCAGTATGACGTTCTGTTTAATTCTCCCTGTTCTTGGGTATATTTGGATTTTGTTTTTGTGTTGTTTTGTTTTTAGGAAGTGAGGATCTGGGCCTCCTGTACAGTGGAGAAAGTAGTTATAAATAAGCAATATGAAGTAAAAAATATATATATAGTTGATCTTTGAACAACACATTTTAACTGCGTGGGTCCACTTTTTTTCAATAAATACTATAAATGTATTTTCTTTTCCTTATAGCTTTCTTAATAACATTTTTTCTTTAACTTACATTATTGTAATAATACAATATATAATACGTATAACATACAAAAAAGGTTTTAATCGGCCATTCATGTTATCAATAAGGATTCCGGTCACCAGTTGGCTGCTAATAGTTAAGTTTTGAGGAATCAAAATTTATACACAGATTTTCAACTGCATCGAGGGGTTGGCACCCTTAACCCCTGCATTTTTCAAGGGATGACTGTATATAGAAGAAAGAGAATGATGTTATAGTATGAGATTTCTATCACTTTGGATCAAGTATCCATTTTTTCAGCCCTCTTCAAGTACTATCCACTGAGCTGTACTGGGTTTCTCAAAGCATGGCCCTGAGGCAACCACTTCCATCCTATACACTCCAGAAACTGCTCTGCCCATTTTTACTTAACGGGTTTTGGCGATGCCATTACAAAGTTAAAGAAAGGCACTTCTTACTACTCCGTGCAACTCAGGAGTTAGCTCCCTCCCCGTTGCCCATCTGTAGATCTACATGACTCCATTTGGCAACGATGAGTTCCTTCCAATGTTGCTGAACCAAAACAGCTAATTTTAATCACGATCATGATTCTTGACGACACCCACTCAAAATACATATTTGGATCTTATTTCATTCATCCTTTGAAACCTTTACATATGTGTCTAACTTGGAGTTATACTGTTCTCATCTACTCCAATACTACATTTACTTGTTGACTATGATGGTCTTAATATATAATTGTATGTTCAACTTGGTTCCTTCTGATTATTTCTGGGTTCTTTTTATTCTCTTTTTCACATGGACCCATATTCATATTTTTTCTCTTACTGTATCCTAAAGCAAAGTCCCATACTATATTTCAATTTTTATGAGACTAATGAAAAAGTGTTTTCTACACAAATTTTCTAGTAAAATTAACCCACACGAACAAGCATACAAAAAAACTGGTGAACTCCTGTGCAAATTAAAATAGAAATGTCCAAAATACTTAGAATGTACCCTAGAGAAATCCAAAAACATCATTCAGAGAAATAGCTAAAGTCTTTCCATATAAAAAATACTGTCATTCACTCTAGATAATAGCATTTTATTGGATATGTTGAAAGATGACGTATGCTAGTTTTTCTGAAAAAAGCCTTCAGACTTTTTCTGCTGGTTGGAAAGGTATATTTTAAGGAAAGAAAACTTTGATAACTTTGGTTCTCCTTTGAGGTAGAGGTAGGCAGGAATGTGACAAAGACAAAAGAGGAACAGAAAGAATAATGAGTCCAACTAAGCAGTCATATCAAATTTTTCACACAATGATATAATCCAATTACAAAATGGCAGACATTCTAAATTATCCTGCCTGAATGCCTTGGGTTGCACTCCTAATATTTAGGTTCATGTTCTGTTACTGGTATGCCTCATGCAAGCAGTGGCTAATACTTATCCTCCATAAATTATGGGGGATCCCAGGCACATACATGGTAACAACTGGTAAGAAGGAAAAAGTAAATATATTCACCAAGTCTACAAATCTGAGCCCAAGAGCAGCAAAAGTCATATGTTGAGGCTTGCTGAATATGAAAACATATTCTTCAACACCTGCCAACCTTCCAGTCACAGATTTTATCAAATGAAGTATTCTGATATTACAATTCCTTAGGCCCCAAATTTCGGATTTATGTATTTTATTTATCTCTTTCTCTCAATTTCCACATCCAATTCATCAGTAAATCTGTGTTCTCTACTTTCAAATTATATGTTAAATCCACTTCTCTTCACCTGCACCACTACCCATTCCTCACTCCATTCCAATTCACTTTCATCTTTCATCTAAATTATTACGATAAACTCCTTTCTAAATACTCTCTGTTTCCACTCTTATGCCTGACAATCTTTTCTCAGCTTTGCAGCTAGAACAATCCTTTAAAACATAAGAAAGATAATGTTACTTTCTGCTCATAACTTTCAGTGGCTTCACATCCCATTCATGGTAAAAGCCACAAGACTTACCATGACTAAAAACATCCTACATAATTTGTCCACCCTCTGCTCCACTGCCACTTCTCCTATCTCTTTTATTATTCTCTTTCTTACTCCACTCCAGCCACACTGACCTCCTTGCTGTTCTTCCAACATAGAAACTAGAAAACCAGGATTAAAATTGATAGAGAATATTTAAGGACAATTTATTTAGTTAAGGACATCTATTTATAAATAGATGATTGTATTTCTACATATCCTGATGTTATATGTATATGTCACTTTACTATAATGAAGGGTTTTTTGGGTTTTTTTTAGGTTCTTTTATTTAAAAAAATAATTGAGGGGAAAATCATGAATCACGTGAAACTCTTGGTATACGTATATGTATGTATGTATTTACTTACTTACTTACTTACTTATTTACAAGTTTTCCATCTCTCATCAGAATAGAAACTGCATGAGTGTATGATTTTCTGTTATGATTAAATTTTTAACATCATATTCTGGAATAATTGCGGACCATATGAATTTGCTAAGATAGTAAAGGGAGCTCTGCACCCCCCAATGTTTAAATCTAAGTATTTCTTTTTTTTTTAAAGTGATTGAAAGTGGCATATTTTTAATTTCAGTATCCCTGTGTTCATTGCTATTACATAGAAATACAATTGCTTTTCCTACGTTGATCTTTCATCTTTCGATCTTGCTGAACTTATTTATTAACTCTAGAACGTTTTTTTTTTTTTCCTCTTGGAATTTTCTATGTAGACCATCCTTAAATAGGGACAGTTTTATTTCTTCCTTTCTGATTTGAATGCCATTTGTTTCCTTTTCTTGCTTACTGCTCTGGTTAAGACTTCCCATACTATGTTATAGTAGCAGTGGTGAGAGTAGACATCCTTGCCTTGCCCCCAATCTTAGAGGAAAACACTCAGTCTTTCACCATTAAATGGATGTTAGCTGTGAGTTTTTTGTAGATGTTCTTTAAAATTGGGGAAGTTTCTCTCTATTCCTAGTTTCCTGAGAGTTTTTTTTTTTTTTATCATAAATGAGTGTTGAATTTTCTCAGTTTTTCTAAATCAACTGATACAATCACATAATTTTTCTTCTTTAGCTTGTTAATATTGTGATTAGTATTTTCAATTATTGGTCTTTTATATTGCTGCTTTTATATGCCACTATTTTGTTAAGAATTTGCTATCTATATTTATGAAGGATATTGGTCTATAATTTTCTTTTCTCATATGTCTTTTTCTGGTTTGGTATCAAAATAGAGAAAAATCAATGAAACACATAGCTAGTTCTTTGAAAATATCAATAAAATTGACAAACCTTCAGCAAAGAAAAATAGAAGACGAAAATTACAAACGTCAGAAATGAAATGAGCTATCTCTATAATGCATAATAAAAGAGTACTAGAGAAAACTCTACATGTAAAAATTTGTACATTTCTGCATATAGATGATGAGATACACTTATTGTAAAGGAAAGCACTCAATCGGGTTAAAAGTAAATTGCACTCAACAGTATCTTCAAAATTGGTGCTTTGAACAGTCTATACAATTATTTCTTTAATTTTTATCTTTAAATCGATAAATCACGATTTTACTTAAATCTATTTTAAACAGAAAGTTTATATCACTGACAAATGAAATTCCAGCACCATTTCCCAAAACTAAAAGGCAACTATTAAAAAAAGAATGAAAATAAAACTATGCTATTAAATCTTAGCTGGTTAACATTATGTGCCAAACCTCAGAGTTACAGACCTGCTCTCTTTTTATACAAAGTTAAAACGTGCTGCTTCTTCATAACAGTATATGGGGTAAGAGCTAATAATTTTTTTAAATCAACTCAAAATATTGACGCAAAGAATTAAATGACTCCTATTAGTTAGATCACTGACATATTATAGAATATAACTCATGATGGAGATATAATAATTATTTTTTAAAATCTAATAAAGGAGAAAAAGCTCTGAAGTGAGTCAGGCAAAATATAAAACCCATACTGGATGTGGACCTGATTCACTGTGAGAAACAACATAGTAGAAAGTAATGAAATTCAACATGAGAAACCTTGACTCCTACTTAGAGAGCAGAGGGTTTGGAGGCACAGGTGGTGCTTCTTCTGATTCTATTGAAAATCATGATTTTGAAAATGAGAACTGAACAGCAGCTACATAGATGTCATACAAGAATAGAGTCTGTTAATTCATAAGTCCTACTGTGCTAGTCTAGTGGAGAGCATTTAGATAAGGGGGAAAGAAATAATGATGTGATTATAGATTCCCACATAGAAGAAAGGAGTGACACTTTCCTAACACAGGTTATGAATCCAACATGATAGTAATGATGAGGAGTTTCAATTATCTGGATATCTGCTAAAAGCCAAATCCTCCTTTTAAGAAAATACTTTAGAATTTCTCTCTCTCTCCCCTCGTCCCCCATTTCTTGCCTTTCTGATGATATTATCACTTATAAAATTGAAGAAATATGTTAAACTTCAATTAACATTCTGTGTTAGAATAGTTTGAAATATAGATAGGATAGAAATTTAGATAGGAAGTCATTTTGAAATAAGTAATGGCAGAGGAAGAAAATACTGGAAATAGGCTATGGTCATGCCACCCTGAACACGCCTGATCTCATCTGATCTCGGACGCTAAGCAGGGTTGGGCCTGGTTAGTACTTGGATGGGAAACCACCTAGGAAGACCAGGTGCTGTAGGCTTTAAAAAAAAAAGAAAAGAAAAGAAAGAAAATACTGGAAATAATCAAACTGTAGATTTAAAATGTACTGAGAAAGAAAAGGAGAAGGAAAAAATGATGACCTCAAACTTTTAAACACAGACAGAAGTGACATAAAGTCTTAAAAGAGCTCTAGAAAGGTTCAGGTCCAGAATGTGCTGAAATTGTGGAAAACATAAAAACAAGTAGGATGTTTTAAGTTAATTCCAGGGAAGTAATAAACAACGAATTTCTATCTCCCCGCCAGAGGTAGACTGTGGAATGTTAATAGATAATAAAGGAAGGCAGGAAGATTCATTAAGCTATTTCATTTACATCTTCTCCAAGGAGTACAGTCCTGTGAATATGTTATCCCTTAAGCTTGCCTGAGCTGTTCCGATACCAACATCAAATTCTAAACAAATTATGGAGGGCCGATGAGGCAAGACTTTCAACGGTGAGCAAGTGACAGACATTTTATTTCTCTCATAAATATTTTAGTATATATGTCTACAAGCAAAAAAAATCTTTTTCTAAAAAATGTCATTATTATTATTTTTTAAATTAATAATAATGTTTTAATATTATCAAATATTTAGTCAATGTTCAAATATCTCCAATCGTTTCACTATTGTTTTATTTAGAGTTAATTTGTCTCAATCAAGTACCAAGCCAAGTATACATATTGCATTTGGTTGGCACATTTCTTAAATCTCTTTAAATTCACACATTTTCACTTAATTTTTTTTTTTCATTGCATGTTTTTTAATTGAAGAAACAGGAATGTTATCCCTATAGTGTTTTCCACATTCTGGATTCTGCTACTTGTATCCCCATAGAGTCATTTAACATGTATTTTGTTTCCTGTATATGGGTAGTTAGATATAGAGGTCTGATGAGATTCAGGTCAATATTTTGGCAAGAATATATCACAGTTTGTGTGTGGTTTGCTACTAGGAAATTCATGATATTTTGATGTTCCTGTTTTTGTAAGTTTAGGTGCCGGCCTGATGCCATTAAAATGGTTTTAGTAGCTATTGTTAGTCTTTACCAATCTATTTTTTATTAGAAATTAGGAAATAATATTCTAATTATTTGATTTCATCTTTATTTATTAGCTGAAATGCTTCTATAAAGTAAAATAGCCCCTTATCATCTATATAGCTATGCTGAGGCTCTTCATACAGAAAAGACAGATTCATGCTTGGTACTTTCCCTTTATTTTCCAGGATTCAGAATAGTAAGTTAGTTCTGTAACATTCTGCAAAGGTATCCAATGAGTCTTTTTCATTTAAATATCATTATGAAGTCATGAAATTTAACATATTTGATGTGCTTTAATCCAGTGCAGTTATTAGTCTATGTCTGGGAAAACCTATTTAATTTGCTTCCTGTGTCATTTTTGTCATAACTCGGAATAGTATTTGGTCACTAACTTCTTTTCCAGTATGACAAGATCTTTCAGACTTCTCTTGTACACTTTCTGCTATGGACCTAGAAACACTCATGTCTGCAAGAAACTCTGTTTCTCTTATAGGAGAAAAAAATAATTGAAGACCACAGCTTAGGTACTATAAAGCATTGTCTCAAAACTTTTTCAGCAGACAGGGCTAGGAATCGATGGTTTTAAGAGAAAATGTATCATGAATTTATGTTAATATTTCCGATCCAAATTTAGGGTAAGATATTTTTACTTAATTTGTGTTTATACTTTTATATTTCTCTTCTATCATGCTAAAAATATTAGCTAGTAACAGCATTAACATAATTATTAATTCATTTTGATCAATAATGTCAATACTGTTACTAACACTGATTACTAAAAAAAAAACAATTTAATATTTCTTGCAGTTCTTTTTTTCCTTAGGATATATTCACTAGAGTTTACAGTCAAATTATTATATTTTAAAATCACTTAAAATATCTGCTCTCTGTGGGGTTAACTATCAACTCGATTTGTTTCATTTTGCTCTCAATTTTTAGAAACTGCTTTTTATTTTGTATTAATTTATTATATAGCTACATAAAACATTTACACAGTTCCAAAGTCAAATCTTAAAAAAAAAAAAAAAAAAAGATATATTCTGAGAAGTCCACCTTCCATTTTTACCCCTCTGCTCTGTCCATATTACTAATCATTAATTCTCTAATGGGAAAATAGTGCCCTCTAGGGGACATCTGGCAATATGTGATTGTCACAACTAGGCTGGGGCTGCTAGTATCTGTAGGTAGAGGCCAGAGATATTGTTAACTACCCTAGAACAAAAGACAGTCCTATAACAAAGAATTATTCTGTCCAAAGTTTTAATAGTGTTGCTATTGAGAAATCCTGATCAATAAGTAACACCATTTCCTTTTAGTTTGGCTTTGCTCTTTTGTTTTTCTAATACAAGCCAAAAATAATTACAAAATTGAAGAATAACAGTAAGCATAATATACACAGTTTTCTCCTTGATTTTTTTACTTAGTGGTTTATCCTCAAGCTCACTTAAAGGTAGTATATAAATATATTTTTTATTCTTTTTTTACCGGGGCATAGTACTCCATTATAGGCGTGCATAATCGTTTATTCCACTATTTCTTATCCATGGATATTTAACTTGTTGAGTATTTTTCTATTGAAATTAGTTCTGTAGTGAGGAAGGATCAAATTTTATCATTTTCCATGTAGCTATTCAGTTATGCAAATATCATTTATTAAAATATTCATCTTTTCGGCACTGCTTTGGTATGCTATATCCTATGTCAAATTCTACATGTATTGGGGACTGTTTCTGGATTTTTTATCCTATTATATTAGTTTGCCTAATTACATTAGTTCATCTATTATTTTGTGTAGTTCATGCATCAATAATATCTGCATCACAATCGGATCTCTTATTTTTAGGATTTTTCTAGTTATTCTTGCTTGGTGATCTTCCAAATAAAAATTTTAATCAACTACTGTAACTCCAGAAAAATATTTAATCCTTTTTTCACTTGGATAACATTAAATTTATAAATTAACTTAAAAGAGTTATCATCTTTATGATATTCAGCCTTTCTAGCCCAGATTATGGTATGTCTTTCCATTGGTTCAAATTTATTTATGCATTTTGGAGATGCCTTGTAGGTTTCCACCTATAGGTTTGAATATTTCTTGTGAAGTTTATGCCTAGATGTTCTATTTCAATTCATTCCATTTTTCTATTATAGATAGGATCCTCCTTCTAATGGGTATTTATGTATAAATTTAAATGTTATTGATTTTGTCAATTGATTATATAACCTACTATTTTACTATATATGAGATAAATTTGAGTTGGACCAGTATTCCCTTATAATGGCTGGGAGAAGTTTAGAGAAATACTGTTTTATTATGTTTGAAATTTCCTATTTTTAGCTTAGGTCGATGTGGCCTAAGGAAACATAGATTACCATGAATCAGAACAGTAAAACAAGCATCATTAAGGAGGAATCAAAGGAATGTCTCCCTTTTTCCAAGAAAAGGA
>NW_006441953.1:2775065-2775642 GCF_000325575.1 Pteropus alecto | reverse complement strand
TTTCTGGAGAGAGAAATGCTCTGTGTCTCGATAGATTTGTGTTTATGCAAGTGATACCCATTTGACAAGATTGATGGAATTGTGCACTTAAGATTTTTGCATGTGACTGCATATAAATGTTACCTCAGTAACCTGTTAAAAAAGAAATGAGTGCCTAGGATTTTTTTTTTCTTATTTTGTTATTCTAAATAAATAAATACCCATGGAAAAACATCAAACTAACAGATACAAGTAGTTAAAATTTTCCACATCTTCCCCAAGCCCACTCTTCAGGGGATATCACTATAAACGCTTTGATATCAACACCTCCAGACTTTCTATAACACATAAATTCTCTTTCTCTCCGCACCTCCTCCTTCCTTACTCCCTTACTCCTTCTCTCTCAATCCCTCCCTGTTCTCCCCTCCCTCTCCTCCTCCTCCCTCTTCTAATTCTCTCTCTCTCTCTCTCTCTCTCTTTCTCCCTTTTCTTCCCTCCCTCCCCCCAAAACTCTGACAATTCAGATTCAAGGAAGAGAATCTTAAAGGAACAAATTCTTTTACTTCTCAAACATAATGAATGGAACATTTGGAAATTT
>NW_006441953.1:2768819-2775016 GCF_000325575.1 Pteropus alecto | reverse complement strand
TGGAAATTAATTTTATATGAAATACACATAATAAGCAAGCACAGGTGAGTAATGTAAATTGACATATATTTGTACTACCAGAAGCTTCTCCAAATCTTAACATTTGCACCACATTCAAGAATTGCAAAACACTATGCAACGCTGTACCATGCTTTTGGAAGGATTACAGTGCCCTCTGCAGCTTCAGCAGAAATAAAGTTTGAAAGGAAAAAACAGTAATTTAAACATCAACATGGAAGTGGGTGCAATTAATATGCTTCAGATATTCACTTTACCTTCTTGAATTGATTAAACATAGTTATGTAAAGATCACATTTTAAGCAAAGTGCACTATAGCATGTATAGCTAGTACCTATTTATGTAAAAATATGCACTATAGAAAAAGATACATACGTGTACATATCTTTGTATACCTGTACAAATTAATCTCCAAAGTTGCTTTTGGAGAGACAAACTTGTACCCTGGGGATCAGACATGGGAAGAAGGCTTATTTTTCACTGTGATTGTTCTTGTACTTAAATTTTTCTATCACATGAATGTATTAACCTCTGGGGTAAGAAAGAAGTTAATCAATAAAAACTTCAATCACCTTTTAGAGAATGGTATGCATGTAAATTTTAAAGCTCTCTCTCCAAAAGTTCCATAACTTTAGACAAGTTTTTTAATCTGTTAAAAACAAGGCAATAGGCCAAAAATGGAACTGCTTATGGTAAGCCTTAAACAACCAAATCAAGACTTAATTATATTTTTGGCTCTCCCAGAAATGGAATCTTAAATCAGTTAATCTGGAATAGCTAATTTATCACTAGTTAGGTAATCTACCCGATAAGCCCTTGTAACTTTTTAATAACCAACCCACTAAAGAAAAGTAACTTTTTAATAACCAACCCACTTTTTAGCCTAGTGTAACTTCCTTGCTGCTTTCTGCCTATAAGAATCTTCCATTTTGTTTAGCTCCTTGGAGCTTTTTTCTATCTCCTAGATAGGGTACTACCTGATTTGAATTGATTTTTGCTCAGATAAACTCTTAAATGTTTTAATGTGCCTCAGTTTGTCTTTAGTAAATCTCTTCACCTTTCTCACTTATTCAATTTAAATTAAAACATTGCTTTCTTAACTCTTATTAGGTAACTCTTATTATCTTATTAGATAAAATCCAGCATCTTCCTAATTTAGCTATGAAAAAAATTGTCTATACTAGCTCGCAACTGGTTAACTAAAATAAATCTTAAATGAATAGATTTTTTTATTATTAGTTTTTACCTATCAACTAATTTCTTAAAGTTGAGAGAAATTTTAATATTTACTAATTAAGATATTAATAATTATTAAATAGAATACCAGGAAAGATAGGTCTATTTTTTTAACAGTCCTCCCTTCCAAAAGAAACTAGGTGTATTTCGTGTTACTTTTCCAGAAATTATGTCAATAAGTATTTACTGAGTGATTGAATAAGCAAATTTTTTTAAAATTTAATGTTTACTATACTCCAAGTATCTTTCTAGGTACTGGGATAAGGAGTAAACAAAAACTAAGCTGCTAACTTCACAGAGCTGATACTTTAGTGAGAGGAGATAGATAATACATACATATTATGTTTGAAAATTATAAGTAATATTTTAAAAGA
Organism: Pteropus alecto; assembly: GCF_000325575.1. Taxonomy (NCBI): domain Eukaryota; kingdom Metazoa; phylum Chordata; class Mammalia; order Chiroptera; family Pteropodidae; genus Pteropus; species Pteropus alecto. Next base: position 2,773,388 of record NW_006441953.1, on the reverse strand, counting down.
AGATGAGTACAAAAACAGAAGTAGCAGACAAGAGAGTCGTTATTTTATGCAGAGGGAGTTCTAAAAAGTGACATCTGAGCAAATACCAGAATGAAATGGAAGAAGGAAAGCATGAATATCAGGGGTAAGAGCCTACCAGCCAGAGAACAGCCAGTGCAAAGGCCTTAAGAGGGAGCCTGTCTAGTTTTCAAGAAACTGCCAAGAGGCCAGTGTGGCTGGAGTGGAGAGAGCCAAGGCAGGTGTGTGTGTTGTGCAGGGTGGTATAAGGCCGAGGGGTAACAAGTGGCAAGATAACAGAATGCATGGGAGACAGCTGAGACTGCGGGGTTTACTCTGAGAAAAAAATCAGTGTTGAGTGGCACTGGGGGTCTTCAGAGAGGATTAACATGATCGAATTTACATTTTTAAAGTATCACTCAAATTGCTATGTTGAGAATAGACTGGTATTGGGGGTGGGCAAAGGTAGAATCACAGAGCTGAGTCTGGTGAGGGATGGTGGTATTTTGGACCAGATAGATAGCAGAAGTTGTGATAAATGGTCATATTCTGGAATATTCTCGAGGCAGCCCCCACAGAATTTTCAGGCACATTGAATGTAGTCTTTGAAATAAAAGAAGTCAAGTGTGATGACTTTTAGTTTATGGCCTGGGTAACTGAATAGGTCAACTTGCCATTAACTGAGATGAGGAAAACCGGACTGAGCAGGTTCTGAGGGGAAGAGCATGAATTTGGCATTAGACACTTTAAGTCTGCAATATCTATTAGATACGCAAGACAGGAGAGGTTAAGGCATATGATTGCTGGTGAGAACAGTTCACCAAAGTGGGGGAAATGACAGTGCGAGACAGAGAGGGGTAAGCAGGAAGGAGTAGACTCTTGCGCACACACGAAGAGGTTTTCAGAATGGAGGACAGACAGCTGTTCATCGTGTTGCAATCTGGAAGACAAGGTAGTTGGCCACAGACAAGTAGGAGTGTAGACAACTTGGCAGGAGTCAATGCAAAGTTTCTTCTGGCTACTTCTATTTTCATAGTGAAATAACAAAGAGTTTTGTTTGAATGAATAAATCCCTTTTCACTTGCTTAAAACCTTCCATAGGCTTCCCCTCACCATTCAATAAAATCCACACACTTTCTCATGGCCCACAAGGCCTCACAGGACCTGACCCCACCTACCTCTCTCCAATGCCCAAAATGCTCCAGCCACTGGGGCCTTCCTTCTGTGCCTTAGATACGTGACAAACTCATACAAGCCTTGGGCTCTTTGACTTATTGTCCCTCTGTCTGGTAAGTATTCTCTCCTACTCTTCCAAGTTTGGCTGATTCTTATCATGCAGGTCTCTCCTCAAAGGTCCCCTCCACAGGACTTTCTTGAACATCCCATCTAAAGTGGGCCCTCCTCTCCTCATAAGTTATTTTACTTACTTGTTTATTCTGTATTACCTGCTTCTTCCCACAAGAATGTATTTCATAAGAAACCAGCACCCCAATGCCCACCTCATCACTGTCTCTCTCTGGCTTTACTTTTTTCTTCTCAGGTCTCATCGCCACCTGATATAGATATGTGCTGAGAAAATTCCCTGGGGCTGAGAGATCAAAAAAAAGAGGCTGGCAAATTCAGAATTACATCGAGAGTTTATTCAACATATGGGCGCTCTCCAATCCAACACACCGGCCCTCTCAAACCCACACAGATCCTTGTAAACCCACACACGGGCTCTCTCTCTCTCTCTCTTTCAAAAAAACAAAACAAAAGAAAAAAAAACAGTTTATTAAGGAGATTTATGAACAGAAGCAGTGACGGTAGATCTCCACATCCAAAAGGGGATATATAACTTTGGGCGCGGGGATCTTTCTCCTTACCCTTTTAGTTCTTCTGGCTAGTCAAATAATTCAAATGACATACAGCAGATTAACAGGAGAAAATCCAGTTTTACTGTGCACACAGGGAATTCACATAAGCCTGAAAATTCCAAAGATAGTGAGGCAAAATGAGGTACGTATGTCATTTTAGACTAAGAAGGGGAAGGTAGGCACTTCACTGGTAGATGAGAAAGCAAATATTTGGTGAACAAATTCTTGCAGGGACACCCAGAAACAATGGGACACGAAGGGGAATCTAGCAAACAGATTTTTGCTCGGATCTTCTCTGTCTGCCACAGTAAATTCATATGCTAAGTTTCCCTTCCTGAAGCAGGTTTTTCTATCTGAATTTCTTTAGGCAGGGGAGGGAGAAGTTAAAAAAATAACAAAAAAACACCTTTCTTTGAGTTCATTGGGCTTTGATTGTTTTCAGCTTGAAAGAATCTGCATGCCATACCAGAGTGGCACATTCTGAGACACTTGTTCCCGATCTCCATAATGCCAAGTGGCACATGCTAATACAGCTGGCTTGTAGCCACATGATACATGCTTGTTGAGAGCAGTGAACAACTTAATGGGCCCACTTACCTATGCAAGAACATTCCTTTCAGGTGATAGGGTCCATTATCCTGGGGTAAATAGGAGGTCAGTTTGCCTCCTAAGATGGTGTGGGTTACATTAAGTACCCGGAATCATTCTGCCTAACTCTATCTATCTATCTATCTATCTATCTATCTATCTATCTATCTATCTATCTATCATCTATTTATCTATCTATGCATATACATCATTATGCATTATTCATGTCCCTAAAGTGAATAATAGCTCTATGAGAGCAGGTGCTTTCTCTATTCTATTCACTGTATGCCTTCTGAGCCTACAACCACATCTGGCACATAGGTGCTCAATGAACATTTCCTGATAAACATGTTTGGAAAATTAAATTTAAAAAAATGCATGTAGGGCATATGACAGAGCACCTGGCACATAGTAAATCTTCAATAAATGTTAGCTGCTATGATGACAACAGTAAGGACAACCATGGTAAAAAAAATCATGAGCACAATCATGAAAGGCCAATCCTCCTCTGCACTCTGAACCAAACCCTCTTTGTCTCATCAGGAACTTTCATTAATTATATGTCCCTTCTTCCTCTCTACAGGCTCCTTTCCTTCAGCTAAATATGTGTAGTATTTTTCCACTATTTTTAAAAAACCAGTTAAAACACACTTTTCTTAACTCTGTATTATCTTAAGTACAACCAAAAATCTTCACAGTTTAGCCACACACACAAAAAAAAACATTAGTTCATACTAGCTCACAGCTGGTTAACCAAACAAATTTGGAATAAGCAAACTCATTTTTATTTACTGTTATTTTTCTATTGACCAGTTGCTTTAAGTTGAACAAAACTACTTGATATATGCATGGTTAAAATATTAATTATTATAAAATAGTATAAAATGAAAGTTATATCTATTATCTAACTCAGTCCTCTCTGTCCAATGAAACTAGGTATATCCTGTTTGTCTTTCCAGAAGTTATGCATGTATATCCAGGCATATTAATATTCTTTGAAAATATCAAGTAGGACCATACTGTGCACACAGTTCTGTACCTCAGATTTCTTTCAGCTATTGAAACATCTTGGATGGTTTTCTAAAGTACTTATAAAGAGCTATAACATTCTTTTCACTGGTTCCATGGTGCTTTTGTTATATTGATAAAATGCCATCTATTTAACTAGTCCCATATTTATTGGCATTTAATGTGTTTCCAGTCATTTGTTATTGTAAACAATGCTGCAACTAATAGCCTTATATATAGGTCCTGCACAATATATGTCCTTCAAATATTTCTATAAATTCTTAAAAGCAGAATTGCTGGCATAAAGGGCCTATATGCCTTCAGTTTTTTATTGATATTGTCAAATTACCTTCCAAAACAGTTTTATTAAATCAGTATTTTCTACTCTAAATAATGAACAATTATTAGCAACTACAAGTAACATTTTTGGTGTGGAAAGAGGATAATTCTTGTTGCTCTTTAAAATCAACTAAGAAAGGACAGAAGTCACATTAACATTAAAGGAAATGTTAATACTTTACTGTGACACATATGGAAAACCAAGCACGATGACAGGAAGAAAACCCTGAGATGTTCTAAATTAAATTACAGCAGACTGAGAATGAAAGGAAGAGACAGAACTGTTAGTCTGGCTGTAGGCCAACTAGTAAAAAACAGTTCACATTCCTTCTATGTCTGTTGGAATTTGAGATTAATTTCCAGTTGGCTCTGTCCTCAGATTATCGTAGCCAAGCACCATCTAAACAGCTACTCCACAAGAGCAGACATTTCTTTATGTGGACTCTGTTCCTAACCCGGAGCTGGCCTCTTTTCACTTTCTCGCATCTTTGCCTATAGCTGATATAAATGCATTCAGACAGCTTACATCTTTCTTTCCCCTACCCACTACTTAATGTTTTGAAAATGCTTGCAAACTTCCAGACTACAGACAAGTATCTTTTCCAGCTAGCCATGCTGCTAGTGGTTTGGACTTTTTTTTTTTTTGCTAGCAGGGGCCTAATAAAGCCTTTCGACGGTGGAAGTTAAAATTTTTTATTTAACAACTATTTCTGGTAAAGAATTATTTACAATCACTCTCGTAATTTCACTAATAAAAGTTTCACTTCATTAAAACGAGTTT
>NW_006441953.1:2761250-2768764 GCF_000325575.1 Pteropus alecto | reverse complement strand
GCCAATGGAAAGAGGAGCTTAAAGAAAATAAAAAGAAAAAGGAAAAACCTAAACCTCAGTTTCTAAGGAACACAAGATTCTTATGTTTCTGGGATGGGCAGTGACTTTGAGGTTTTGTATTTTTGTTTGTTTATTAAACAGTTTGGCTAAAAGTCGTAATTCTCTTTTGCTAGTAAAAAAAATTTTTCTGCCTTGTTTTTTTCTACAGATTGCAAACTCTTTTAGTATGGGACAAAGGATGGTGTTTGTAAATGGCTTCCTGCACTTCAGTGGCTTTTAGCAGATGATAGCTATTTCTGCTACTACCAGGTTAGCCGCTCCCCAGAACCTTTGCTGCGACTCCCTGCCCCATTCTCCTATAGACCCTTTACACCCCGCCTCCACCCTAAATCAATGGACGCGTCGCCGCCTCGCGCCCCCCGCGCCGCGACGCAGATGGAACGGCCCGTGACGTCACGAGGCCGCGGCTCAATCAGAAGCGGCATTTGGGAAAATTTAAACTTAAAGGCGGGGTGGTCCGTGTCCTGCGGTTCGTCCGCCGTGGAGGTCCTCCGCCGGTTCCCTGGGATCTGGCTTGATAGGATGGCGGAGGAAGGAGCTGTCGCCGTCTGCGTGCGGGTCCGGCCGCTCAACAGCAGGTAGGTGTGCCAGCCTGTGACCAGCCCCCGCGGGTCCCGAGCCGGAGGGGGAGTCCGCGTTTCCCAGAGCTGCTGCTTCCGGACCCCGCTGCTTGGTGACCCTGCTGCTTGGTGACCCTGCCGCTTACCTGCTGCGGGCCGGGTTTCCTTATCTGTAAAGTGACGCGGAGGGATTAGAGGATGTAGAAGATACTTCCGAGCTGCGGTGTCTCTTACATCGAATACCACTCTGTCTCGCCGACGTTACAGATCTTTAGCCTGCGCGGCAGGGCATTTCCCGGATCTGCGACCACCCACTCCACCCTACCCCTTAGGGAAGTCGTATCGAAAAGATCCTTACTCGCACTCATCACAGTTATTTTACACTTAACTGTGTCTCCCTCTTTGCTGTATTCTCCTTGAGAGCAAGAACTAGTTTCTCTTTTTGCATCATATTCAGTAGGCACTCAAGACTTCAGACAATGACTGAATTCAGCATTCAGAAATTTGAATCACTGATATTTATCAACGTGGATTTTTTTTTTTTTTTAGTACAGTAGTACAGTGTGCTGCACTGAACAGACACTGCCATCGTTGCCCTGTGGATCTTACATTGGGGCGGGTAGGGGGGAGACAGAAAATAAAGTAAAAGATAAAGAATGTTAAACGTTGATATGGGAGTAATAAATGCTGTAGAGAAAAGGCAGGAAGAGAAGGAAATAGTCATTTTTGCTTCTCTAGTCTCTGACCTTCGCCCCAGAATACTAATTTTGTGTTTGAGAAATATTTGTTTAATTTTACTGGGTGCTTAATAAATGAGAATAGCAAGATGGAGAATTTTCTATTTTTAAGGAGCACATTATCTAATGCATTAGAAGACAGCTACATAAAGAAACTATTACAATGCATCCTGACAAGTGTTACAGTAAGCAATTGGAGAGTGCTTCAGTGAAATGACAGTTTGGGGGAGACGAGGGGCCCGTGTGCGGAAACTGCTGACCATTTTCATGATTGAAAAAATAGTTAAATTATTTAATGGAAAGGTTAGGGTATTCCAAGTAAAGAGGGGTTGAATCTATTATGTGATGAAAACTTTCAGCTAGTTGAGTTGTATGGAATTAGGATGTATATAGGAATTTAGAGGAAGATAAGGTTGAAGAGAGAAATAAACATGATCCAGGTCTCATGTGCCATATTAAGGATTTCAGATGACTTTTAAAGGTTTTAAGTGAGAGCAACATAATCAAAGTTGCATTTGAATGTACGTTTTCAGCTGTCAGCTCTGGGTAAGTGAAAAGCTTCATGAGGAAAATCCCATGGGAGGGCAGAAGGTTCCTGAAACCCCATTTAAAAATATTGATCCTTCAAAGGTGGATTTTCCGTATTTCTCTTACATATGGTATAAGTCATTACCATATACACTTTAAAATATTCTTTAGATGAAATATTTTAAATGATCTTTCATATAATATAGTTTCTATGACCAGTTATACTAAAATGCAATGTTTTATTCTTTTAGAGAAGAAGCTCTTGGAGAAGCTACCCAAGTTTATTGGAAAACTGACAATAATGCTATTTATCAAGTGGATGGGAGTAAATCCTTCAATTTTGGTAAGCTTATAATAGCATCAAAAGTTAACCTGTTATCCTTTTCCTATTAAGAGTACAAAAGGCTTGTCAGTAGTACTGGATTTTTCATTAAGGATGAGACTAAGGCTTCTGTAAACTGCTTCATTGGAAACTTTAAAAAATTGTTCATCCATAATGTATGATAAGATAATAAATTGATATTTAAAACAGTTATAGTAAGAGTGCTTTATGACTAGAACTATAATTTTTTTCCCTTATGCATTAGTGTATTTGTGGCCTAAAGCTCTGTAAGCCCAAAATATGTTCCTTAATGTCATCTTTAAGGTCTTTCAGTTTAGTATATTCTTTCTACAATTATTTTCAAGAAATCTCTTTAAAGAATAAATAGTGAAGATATTCCTTCTTTGTCTGCTGGAATACAGCAAGAATCCACCCCTTCTTTTGTGGAGTTTATCATATGATGGGAAGAAAGGCTATAAACAAGTAATTACACTTATGATGACGTAAGTTTTGTGGGAGATTATTGCAGGGGATCTAACTATTCTAGGTGTCTGAGAGGGTGCACTTAAATTGGGACCTGCTGATAAGTAATAGCTAGCTAAGACAAAGGGACTTGGAGGCCCTAAAGTTTGGCTAGGCTGACTGTTGTACTGATTTAACATGTACGTAGTGCTGCCAACGTGCCAGACACTGTTCTAAGCACTTCATAATAAATCATTTAATTCTCTAAAAAGCCTATGCAGTAGGTACTATGTGATAGGTACCTTTCCATTTTAAAGCAGAACTGAAACAGGACCACAGTCACACAGCCAGCAAGTGAAAGAGTCAGGCTCCCGATCTGTGTTCCAGCCACACTACCGTGCTGCCACTTAGGCACCACAGAGCAACAGTGAGCTCCTCTCAACCTTAAGAGTGATTAGGTTGTCAAATTAGGGTTAAGCCAGAAAGGCAATACATAGGGTTCTGGAGCAAAGATGTACAGTAGAGAAACTGAGTCCTGGTAAGGACCATTTGAGGGTACTAACATAATTTTTGAAAAGGTAAAACAGTATATGCACCAGAGATTATAAAACCAAGAGTAAGGGATGCACTAGCATTTAGACTCAGGTACTACAGTAGGTTGTTGGTAGTCATTGATGTCCATAGAGGATTTTGACTCATCCACCACCTACCTGAAGCAGATAGCATTAACATTTGAATCATCCTCTAAGGGATGCACTAGCATTTAGACTCAGGTACTACAATAGGTTGTTGGTAGTCATTGATGTCCATAGAAGATTTTGACTCATCCACCTACCTGAAGCAGATAGCATTAAGATTTGAATCATCCTGCCATCTCTCCTTGCTCAGAATTCATGATATCTCAGAAGCCTTCAGATGGCACTTATGATTCTGCTGACAGGATAGATATGTGATCACGGTGCAAGCAGTGTGATCACTGAATTTCTCATTGCAGGTCATACATTTACCTCCTGATTCACAAATCCGTTTCTTGGAACATTTTTAATGTGAGGCTAGCACTGTAAGGGTGGTCCATTTTTAATGTGCTAACAAAGGCAGAGAACCACATCCTAGACTAGTGAACTCATCAGTGTAAAAACCCTAAACCCATCCTCTAGCTGCCAGCCAACTGGTTGTTCCCTGTAAATTCAGCTTTTTTCAGTACTTTTCTTCCAAATGTCTGCATTTCTTTATTTAGTTTGAGCTTGGCCTTCTTGCTAGATATGTTATAAACAGTTCTCATTTCCTAACTATTTACCATATGTTCACAATAATTCTATAAGGAAATAATACAGTATGTCCATTTTATAAATTAAGGAACCAAGGCACAGAGACATCAACTACCTTGCCCAAAGTCACACAGCTTGTAAGGGGCAGTACCAGGATTTGCAGACAATCTGATTCTAGACCCCCATATTCAGCCACTATGTCTTACTGCCTCTTGAAAGCTCAGAGCATAGCTGACTTGTATTTTTTCTGTGTGAGGACCAACATTTTACCTTATAGAGAAGTGTATTTTCAGAAGACCAAGAAGTTGAAGAAAATATTGTGTCTTAAATATTTTATCATACCATATAAAATAACAATTTTATTTTTTTAGACAACTACTATACATAGTTTATATATTTGGTTTAACTTCTGTTTTCTGTTGTTTTTTTAGATCGTGTCTTTCATAGCAATGAAACTACTAAAAATGTTTATGAAGAAATAGCAGTACCGATCATAGATTCTGCCATACAAGGCTACAATGGTTTGTATTCATTGCAGAAACATTTTAGTCTTTGGTGTCTGTTCAACGAGTATTAATAGTTTTAGATTCATCTTTAATCTTTGCGTGTGTCTTTTTGTTTTTGCAGGTACTGTATTTGCCTATGGGCAGACAGCTTCAGGAAAAACATATACTATGATGGGTTCAGATGATTATTTGGGGGTAATACCCAGGGCAATTCATGACATTTTTCAAAAAATTAAGAAGGTAAATAACTTACCTACATGTCTAGTACATACAGGTAAAAGTAGTAATAATAGAATAGCAACCTTAGTGTTCTCTTGTAATGATGAAAGGAAGTAGATTTACAGTTATCTCCTGATTATCCATGGGAAAGGAAGAAAGGCATGGCATAAGTTTATTTCTTTCCCATAAACTTACTTCATAGAGCTTAAAGTTCTTTGTTCTTTCCTTTGGATCCTGAAACAGTAACACTCCCACCACAAAGTGGGCATACAGGAACCGGAAGGTCTTCTCAGAAGGGTTAGCGCCTCATTTCCTTTGTTTAACTACCAGCGATTATCAAGGAGCAGAAAAAGTAGATAACAGCAGAGGGCCAGATAAGGCAACCTAATTAGTTAAGAGTTGGTTTTATTTAAATTAGTTTTTTCCATTATTTTAATGATTTTAATGTTCTTATTTGAACATCTCTTGGTAGGGTTTTATTTTGAGCTTATAGAGTTGGACTAGGCACTCTCTTCTATTTCTATGATACTATATCTTTCATTATTTCTGAACCAATGCGTTTGCTTTTATATTTTTGTCAGTACAGATCCATAGGGGGATTTTTGTCAGTACAGACCCATAGGGGGATTTTGTTTGTTTGTTTTTTGTTTTTCAAAGATAACTTCTCAATATGTTAATATTTAATATTAGCACATAGGCATTCAGTATTAAGTTTTCATAACTGATTGATCTCTGATGTTTTTATGTATTTTTTTTCTTCTAGTTTCCTGATAGGGAATTTCTCTTACGTGTGTCTTATATGGAGATATACAATGAAACTATTACAGACTTACTCTGTAACACTCAAAAAATGAAGCCTTTAATAATTCGGGAAGACGTCAATGTAAGTTGCAGAGTTAACAAAGTGGCTCAAAAAATAGACTTACTTATTGAGATTATTACTCTTGAACATTTACCTTTAATTTCTATATTTTTTAAAGTGTTTCCTGTATCTACAGTTTGTTTTGTTTTGTTTCCTTTCTTAAGAGTTTATAGAGATCATCTTTTAAGCAGTGTATATAGTATTAAAAGATTGAAAGCTGTAATATTTTGCTTCAATATAGCAAATAAATCGTAAACACTATGGGTTTACTTGTTATTTTCATACTGTAGTTAGCACTTTGTGCTTTTAACTTCTACAGTTGAATTCTATCATGGTTATCATGGTTTCTCCTTTTTGAGATGCAAACTTGTAAGTGACTTCTATTTCTCTACTCTTTCCATAATTAAACTTGTTTCAGAGGAATGTGTATGTGTCTGATCTCACAGAAGAAGTTGTTTATACACCAGAAATGGCTTTGAAGTGGATCACAAAGGGAGAAAGTAAGACTTTATGCTGTATGTCTTCAAAACACTTGTAAAAACTTCAGCTGAATGTATTTAGTCTTCACATCACACTTTTCACTTTTAAGCTAAAATAAAAGTTAATGTTTTTCTTTGGATTTTAATATGCACAGCTAAAATATGACTTAATTTTATTTTATTTTTTTACAGAGAATAGACATTATGGAATTACAAAAATGAATCAAAGAAGCAGCCGTTCTCATACCATTTTTAGGATGGTAGGTAATTCTCTGTCTGTTTGGTCTTTCCAGTTAAGAATGCACTAATTTTTCTACAAGTTGCCTTTTCCATCTAGATTTTGGAAAGCAGAGAAAAAGGTGAACCTTCTAATTGTGAAGGATCTGTCAAGGTGTCCCATTTGGTGAGTATCGATGAACCATGGTAATGTACCATGTGGACCAAAGCAAAATTTAATTCAGCTACGGGATGTTTGGTTTCATAAGACCTATTAACTGAACTAAATAGTTAAAATCATCTATAAACTGGAAGTTTAACAAGTGTCATCTGTAGCATGAAATCACTAGCTGAAATGTAGGAAGAATTCAGAGGATCTTCCTATTATGTTATGTCTACCATCTCCTAAAATTTATATGTAAGGACTGTAGGATTTGAGACTTTTCCTAACCAATAATGGAGGGTTTGTGTGTGTGTTTGTGTATGTGTACGTACGTGTACACATTTAAAAGTTAAAGTAATCTTGGAATTTGGTGTGTTGGGGGTGTTTTTATCTTTTTAGTCTCTGCCAATAGAATTGAGACTTGCATGATAAAAAACCTACGTGGGATGGTTTAAAAATAAATCTCATCATTTGAGTTCTTTCCTAAGTACTAGAAGAAAACATGTTTTATATTATAAACAGCATTTTAGACTAAATCTCTTGAAGGGAAGAATGATATCTTCTTTATCTTTGTATCTCCAATACATTGTACCTAGTTTATATTCAATACCTGTTTGTCAAATAAGTGACTGTAAGCATTATGCAGACATTCCTTTTTCCACATAAATAAACCCCCCATTGTTGTGTACTACATCATTTCTCTCTTTTTTTTCATGCTTTCTTCCTATTCCTTACCATTATTGCTTTATTCTGTCTTCAGAGGCTAAATTCTTTAGCATGATGTGGGATGATTTAAGATTACTCTGTTTGATTTGAAAACTTCAGGGAAAAAAGTATAAATCTATAAGTTTATTCACTTTGAGATTTTGAAAAATCAAGAGTCTTAATTAAACACTAAGTCTAGTTCACCTAAGTTACTTTATTATACAAGTATAAAATTTATTTTAGTAGACTAGTCTTTAACAACAAAAAAAACACAAAACGTAACTTCTGTTTTCCAGACCTGGCCTGTGACATTTCACTACAGTTTCCACTTCTCTCTTAATAATTTAGCTTTAATAATCTTGACATATTCAGTGACCCATTTGGTGACATTTCTCATATTCTTTGATGTTCTATCATCTAGGGACCA
>NW_006441953.1:2753452-2761215 GCF_000325575.1 Pteropus alecto | reverse complement strand
TACTCTAAGTATCTTCTTGGGAAGAAGTCTTCCCCAAAGTCATTTTCTGGCTCTTTGGAGGTGGCCTTTGAATATCTCCTGGCCTTTCTATGAAGAAGCTGTGCTTCTCTATTTCCTTTTGTGGCTTCTTTTCCCCTTCCCTCCTAGCAAAAGTACGGAATCTTCTGTGTCCTTCCCTTGCTTGCCCTTAGACATTCCATTAATATTCCCTTAGACATTCCATTAATATTCCTTTGTTAATGATGGCCAAATATTTATTTTATCTAGAGTCTCTGAGTTCTAATTCATATCTTCCTAAAGATTATTGTAATTGTATGTCCCACTGTTATCTCGAACTTCAGTGTGTCTAAAACCAAATTAATTTTTTCCTATCATAGTAAATATTCCTTTTTCCCAGTAGTGCCAGCATTATTCTGTCACCCAGGCTGGAAACCCATGTCATTTGAAACCTATCTTTCTCCTCCTTTGTGTCCAATTATCACCATTTCTTAGTGATTCCATCTTTCTACCTTCTCATGGGTATCCTACTCATTTAGGTTTTCATCTCTCTTGAATCACTATCTCATTCTCCTGGACCTGGCCTCCATGACTCTGGTCTTCCTTTCTTCTGTCTGTTAATGCAAGTTTCTAATGTTACTAGGCACTGCTTTTGTTGTGTCACTTCACTAGGCAAGATATAACTCCCCACCCCCAACCCCCCAGCTCCCCATAAGCTCCTTTCGTACAGATTGCTTGGGCCTCTTTGAACACTAATGCTTGTTCCCATCGTTATACCTTAGTTTATGCTGCCTTCACCACCACTTTACCCTGTTATTATGTATCTAGGTCACCTGTAGCAGATACTCTACAAGAAAGATTAGACTTCTCTGAGTATTTTAGAGGAAGTATCTGAGATAGCACTATAAAGCAGGAGTACATAATTACCTGTCATCTCTGAAAGTCTCCACAGAGAGGATTAATTTAAATCTTTGACTTTCTTTTAATACATTAAGAATATTAACTGAGCCTTTACCAGGACTGTGTTGTGAGCACAGCCCAGGGCTCTGAGATTAAAAGAATAAAGAAAACGTTCCTCCACTGCTTACTGTCTTCGCTGCGTCCTCCCTAGCCTAAGCCACCACCCTCTCACACTCAAATTCCTACACCAGTGTCCTAATTGGGCTCACTGCTGCCACTCTTGCCCCTTCCCAACCTGTTCTCCATCCAGGGGTCACAGTTGATCCTTCAGAAAGTTAAATCAAGACATGTCACTCTTGCTTAGAGCGCTCTCATGGCTTCCCATTACAGTTAAAAAATCCAGAGTTCTTACCTTTGCTACGCTGTCTCATCCTGTCTCTACTTCACCAACTCTACCACGCTGCCCATTTTTTTTAACACACTAAGCTCGTCCCTGCTTTGTGACTGTGTATATCAGCTATTCTTTATTTTGGAGTATGGTTCCCTTGGTCTTTGCATGGCTGGTTCCCTCTTTTCTATCATTTCAGATCTTAGCTTAATGGGAGGCCTTCCCTGACCACTCAGTCCAAAGAACCTTCTCTGTCTCTTTCTCTTCCAGCACTCTCTTTAAATTACCTGTATTATACTTACCATGATAATCTTTTTCTCTCCTCACCAACTTCCTCTCCTCATCCTACCCCATGTAGAATATAAGCTCTATGAGAGCAGGGACCTTATTTGTCTGGTTCATTGCCATATACCCAGCACCTAACATACTACCTGAGCATGACAGACAGTCACTTTTTTTCAACATCATGTGTGAAATGAAAGCGAGATCCATGCTTTTAAAGATGCTACAGTGTATTCAGAGACACAAATGACTAGTTCAACACTACAAGAATAAGTTATATCAATAAATACCTCCAGGTACAGAGTTGAAAGAGCAATTCATTGAAGGTGTGGGGCATGAAGGATAAAGTTGAGGAGGTAACATTTGCCTTTGGTCTTGAATAGAGTAGGGGCACATTAGAACATTTGAACTAACTAAAAGGGAGTGGCAAGAGATAGCACCTGGAAGTGTGGAAGCATGCGAGGTACTGAGGGCATAGGGAGTAGTTCAGCTAGAGTTAAGAGTAAGTAACGGATAGACATAAGGCCGGAGGAACACAAGTGCCAGATTGTAAAGAATTACGTTCACCATAGTAAGGTTTTGAACTTTGTGCAGAAGATAGATAACCTATTCTGCCGTCGTGATGGTATAAACATAAAGAAGAAACAAGATACAGAAATTAGTTTGACTCGAAAGGCCTAAACAATGGGGCGAGAGACAGGGATGCAGATGTGGTATTCAGATAAACCGTGCATTAAAAATTTTTCAGTTGTTTGGTTTTTATTATTTCAAGTTATACTTCCTAAAGGTTTATTTTCGTCTTACAGAATTTGGTTGATCTTGCAGGCAGTGAAAGAGCTGCTCAAACAGGCACTGAAGGTAATGAAAACTCATGTAGTATATTGGTCTGAATGTTTTCCCATTCTTTTATAGAATAAAAAGTACTACATGCGTTTTAGAAACTAATAAAGTAATGGCAATAATAATTTTATGATAGAAGTCTTTAATGTAAAAAGCAGCTTCTGCATCTGGCTAGTTATCTACTTCAGGCTACTAAAGCATCAATTAAAAAACAAACTATACACTTGGTAGGATCGTATAGCTGGAAAGCTCATGAGAGTACTGTGAAAACCAAATTTTCATAATCAGGAAATTTAGAAAGCTAGTGGAGTACAAAATTAATATGCAGACATTAACAACTCGTAATACAAACAACCAGTTAGAATATTTAGTGTACAAAAAGACTCTTTTACAATAATGGCATAAACAATGTAATACCTAGGAAGAAACAACAAAAATTGCACAAGACTAAAATAAGGAAAACTTTAAAACAGACCTGAAGGACATAACCAAATACTGAAACAAATGGAAAAGCATACTTAGATTGGAAGGTTCAAAGTCAAAGATGTCAAGCCTCTCTGTTAATTTCCTGCAGCCTGACATAGAGACACTCAGCTGAGTGTGACCAACATCCACCAAACCCAGTAGACTCCTCAGACCTGTGAAGAACTAAACGCTTGTTTTAGGCTGGCTTGTAAAGCAGCAATATTATAGCAATAGCTGAATAATGCACCTGTGAAATAATAGCTATTCAGAATTACTTATTGCAATAGTTTTTATATATGTGATAGATTGAAAACTTGCATGTCCCTCAATAGGGTGCCAAGTAAATAAATTCTGATACATTCATACAACGGAATGCTATGCTATAAAAAAGAATGAAAGAGAACAATGTTTGCTGTTATATTTCCAAGTGAAAAAAAGCGAAGTGTAAAGTAACATATTTAGTATGCTATTGTATGTGTAAAAAAGAGAGAAATGAATACATATGGATATTTATTTCTAAAACTCTCTAGAAGAATAAACTAATAAAAATGGTTTCCTCATACAGGAACGGGTTGAAAAAAAAAGCATAAAAGTAGGAGAGGTTTTTCAGTGTACTTTTTTTGATGTTTGAGCCATGTGAGCATATTAACAATTTAAAAATGAGAACTTTTTTAGTTGTGAGCCTATCAGAACTACTTTGGTTGTTTGTCTTTGGTTGCTTATAATTTGGAAGTTTGGGAAAAATAGATTTGAACTGAGTAGTTAAACTTTTAGGAAATGGCCTCTTCCTCCCTCTGATTCTTAGTCAGCTTTTGTCTTTTGCCATTCCTCTCAGGAGATAACTCTTCTGATTCACTTAATAGGTAGACAGAATAGGGAGAGAGTGCCTACCAGTGGTATTAAAGATAGTTCAGATCTAATCCAAAGCATAGACTTTAGCATCTGACCCTTTAATTTCTGATTTCTCTCATAACTTACTGGTAAGTAAGTTCATCATCTAGTACAAGGATCAATTTTAGTTTTCATATTTGTTAATAAATGCAGGCATGCGACTCAAGGAAGGCTGTAATATAAATCGAAGTTTATTTATTTTGGGACAAGTGATCAAGAAACTTAGTGATGGACAAATTGGGTAAGTCTATCCCATTGTACATTTACTATTAATGCTTACATTTTTTATTAAGTTGAAAATTGTAATAGTTCAGTGATAAATGTACAGATTAATTCCATGTATTCAAAAGCTTTTATGATTCTGTGACCATGCATGGCTTCTTATACATATGACCATGACTAACTAAATTTATTTTCTTGTTTTAAATATTTTTTAGTTAGTAATTTTGATCTGCTTCTGGTAACCTGTAAAGAATTAATTTTTAAAACTATAACTAATTTAAAGTTCTGCATTAAAAACCAACCATTTTTGTTATATAAAAACTCTTATTCTTTTTCTTCCCAAACTCATTTCTAAGTGGTTTCATAAATTATCGAGATAGCAAATTAACACGAATTCTCCAGAATTCCTTGGGAGGAAATGCCAAAACACGTATTATCTGCACAATTACTCCAGTGTCTTTTGATGAAACCCTTAGTACTCTCCAGGTGAGTCTGATTTTTATCTCAACATATTGTGGGGGGAAATCATCTTGAAGAAGAAAAAATACCTACTAAAATTGCTATAGTTTTTTTTTTAACTGACATAACATACCTATTGTCTACTAAATAGCATTTTTTAATTCTCCTAAACCTCAATCATTTGTATCCCACCTCTATAATCTTTGCCACATCTAACACTTCTACTGAAATTGACTTGATATTTCTTTTAAACAACTCAATCTTTTTAATTAATTTATTATAAAAGGAAACTTTATATCAGCTCCATAAATGAAAAACTAGTATCACTTGCAACAAGTAGAAGATCACCCAAAAACTATATGAGTGTGCTTATGACAAAATAATTCTTAAATTCTTGCTAGCTAATTGTTGCCCACCTTTACTCTGAGCCTAAGGCCTGCATTTTGTTTAAAAAAAAAAAAAAAAAAAGGAAAAATGAGAAATGTCAATAGAATAGCTTTCTCAATGAAGGATTCAGTGTTATTGAATGGTCACCTTCATGTACCCACTTAAAGTTACTTCTGATACTCATACTCTAAGAAGCATTGCTTTAAGTAGCTATTGAGCACTGAGTCAAAGTACGTCAGAAAAACAAAGACAGGAAATAAAGTCTCTTGCTTCACAGAATTTATTGTCTTATAGGGAAGATAAGACCCGTTTCCACTATGATTGCCTTGAATTAATAGTTAGGTGGCTAATATTTAGGGTAGAATTCAAAGGAAGGGGAGATGCTTTTGACTGGAAGCAAAGCTTCCTGTAGAGAGAGTATTTGCCCTGGATTTTGAGGGGTAGATAGGATTCTAGTAAGCTCATGTCTGTAGAATACTTTTTTGACTCTCCTGAAAACTAACAGCCAGGGTAAGTGACAAGCATTGTTACAGGAACATAAAATGCTCTTTGTGTTCAAAAGTATTAAGCCACCTGGGAAGAGAATTTATTTTTCTTTACAAAACTTAATTACAAGAAACGTAAACTGACAAAAATAGTTTTTTTAATGTCAAGCACTTAAAATGCTCTTGTATTTTTTTCCAGTTTGCCAGCACTGCTAAATATATGAAGAATACCCCTTATGTTAATGAGGTATCAAGCGATGAAGCTCTCCTGAAGAGATATAGAAAAGAAATAATAGATCTTAAAAAACAATTAGAGGAGGTATGTATGATCCATGTATTTCAGTAAAGGATAGGGACAGATATAGAATTGAGATCTACCTAAATGATCAGAGACACTTAAAGCATCAATAGCTGACTTCTGCAGCTAATGAACAATTTTCAACTAAGAAGAAGTCAACTCATAAAAATTTTAGTTTAGTTTACTATAAACTGAAAGATTTGTTTCTTGAAATTATTTTAGATTTTGTTTTTCATTTCCAAAGGGTAAAATTTGAGATTTTCAAATGGGCCATGTAGAAACACTATAATTGTCACAAAAACATTGGGAATTAGTTTAAAAAGAGAGACCATGTATGGTTACTTAAAACTACTTTTTGCAGTTTTACCTTGTCTTGAATTCCTCTTTTAAACCTACAATAGCAATCTAATAAAATAGCACAGTCACTTGTAATTTATTTGTTTTAACCACCATGGCCCCCTATTTTGTAAAAATCTTACATTTTAATGACCTTTTTAAAAATGAGGTAAAATATCATTTGGTAATCTTATAAGAACATCTTTTCTTTTGCTGTAGGTCTCTGCTTTTCTGACTTCTCTGCTTGTTATTTATATATTTTTAGACAATAAATAGAATTATTTTAACAGCATTGTTAAAATCTTATACGTGGCATGCAGAAATGGACATGAGAAGAAATATATCTTTTACTTTATTATCAGTTTGAGAAATGAATATGGTAACTACATATTGGTTTTCTACAGATAGAGTATTTTATTTCAATAACATTAGATTTTTCATGGTTCACAATTTATATTCTACCCTTTTAAGCTACTTTCCAGGTTTTAAAACCTAGCTATATTTATTATTACTATAACTCAGTGTTACATTCTATAGGTTTCTTTAGAGACTCGGGCCCAGGCAATGGAAAAAGACCAACTGGCCCAACTTTTGGAAGAAAAAGATTTACTTCAAAAAGTACAGATTGAGAAAATTCAAAACTTAACGCGAATGCTGGTCACCTCTTCTTCCCTCACATCACAACAGGAATTAAAGGTACAATTTAAAAGATGACAACTCGAACTTGGTATATGGGGAATAGACTTGTATTCCTACATGTTTATTATATAGTTATGCATTTCTTATCCTTTGATGCCGTATATTCAAGAAACCCAGAACTTTTTATGTATTTGCTATGATCAATACCACCTAAGAGATTCATTGCAAAACACCAGTACCTGATTCCCACATGTAGCGATCCAAATTTAGAAAGTCTGGAATATAGTCAAGGAATTGATTTGAAATGTGCTTCTTAAGAAATTCTAATAAAATTGATTAGGTGATTGAGAACCACAGGTGTCCAGAGTATGTGGGAATATTGTCTACTTAAAGAAACAAATATTAATCTCAGGAAAATTGAATTAGGATATAAATCATCATAGTGGTCAATAGTCTGGCTTCCAGTCTGTGTGCTTTTTGTTTTTGCAGGAGTAGGGGTTTATTTTTCCAACAGATATTTTTGGTGTATGATGGTGTGTCATGGTCAAGAGAATGGCCTCTGTAGCTGGACTGCCTGGATTTGAATCCCAGTTCTGCCAATTCCTAACTCTTGACCTGAGGCAATATCTTAAGTACATTTTACTGCAGCTTCCTAATCTGTGGGATAGCTTGATCCCCACCTCACAGGATTGATGTGAGAATTAAGTAATATAGAATGTGCTTAACATTCCACACACCAAATCCTCAATAAATGCATGCTATTAAGGTTATTAGTAATGGACATTATGTTCAAAACACCATGCTAGTTACATAGAAGACACTCAAGAACTATTTGTTGACTGAGTAATGAGTAGGAAATAGCCCAATGGAAGGTATAGGGAAGACATCTACATGTAGATAAGTTGTTAGAAAACATATTTCTTGGTCTTAAAATGTCCTGGTGGCAGGGACATTTTAAACCACATTAAAGGATTTGAGCATTGCATTATGCTAAGGACAAGGAAAAGCTCTGTAAGTAGCATCAGAATTGCATTATAGAAAGGTATAGCTGCTGTGTCCATCAGATTGATTTTGGCTCTGGAGATAGAAAAAAATGGAATAAATTGAAGAACTACATGGGAGGAAGTAGACTCAGCAGGACTTTGTGATTGTTTAGATTGTGGCAGGAGTGGGA
>NW_006441953.1:2697652-2753412 GCF_000325575.1 Pteropus alecto | reverse complement strand
CAAAAATGACTTGCAAGCATTGCTAGGCTTACTGGGTAGCTAGTAGCAGTATTGATTGAGTTAAGGAATACTGAATGAAGAGCAGTGGAGCTGCTCAGTGTTTGATTTGGGACATCTCCAGATTTAGGTATCAGACAGTTGAAAATGCAAATATATGAAAATCAGCTGAAAGATGTGAGATCAAGATATCCATTTGGGCATTAACTCCTGCAGATCCAAATTAAAGTCTTAGGAATGAATGAGCTTTGGGAGCATGTTGAGAATGAAAAGAACAGAAGGCCAAAGATGAAACCTCAAGAAACAGCAACTTTGTAGGTAAAGGCAGAAAAGAAGAATCCCTAAAGGAGCCCAGGGTCACCTCTAGAGTGGGGAAGGAAACCAGGTGAATGTGGTAACAAGGAAAACAGAGTTAGTGGTGTCACATTGTGCTGAGAAGTTAAATAAGATAAAATAGGCAAAAAAAAAGTTTTTGGATTTAGAAACAAAGAGCTCATTTGCAAAAGCAATTCGAGTTATGTGTTGGGAGTGAACGCCACTTTGCAGCGGGTTGAGATGGTCCAAAGGGATGGGATCTTAAATATAGCAGAAGGGTCTAGCCTTGGACAGAGGGAGAAACACCTCTTCATTTTAACAGGGAAAGAGAAAAGGATAAGTATCAGTGCAAGTAATGCTTTCATAAGTGTAGGCTTTTTTTTTCTCTATGAAATAGGTTTCATTTTTCTGCTGTGATGACAAAAAATGGTAGGGACACAAGTTCATAAACATACTGAGGGTTTGAAATAGTTTAGCCTTTGTAAGAAATGGTAAAGAAAGTCGACACGGAAGGAGGAGTCTGGGCACGCAGCACTAAGGACCCAGGTGATATTGGCAGTCGTCTTTTGGTCGTATGGCTGTGACAGTGTTCAGGAGGTTGATAAAGGCTCAGACGGTAATATAATTCATCTGAGTCTACACTGTGTTGGAATAGGTGTGGGGAACAGAGAATGGGTCAAATAATTTGAGGCTGTTGACCCAAAAACATGATTGAAATGATCATTTATGAAATCTGAGATAATGGGATGAGTGGGATGAGACTCAAGAGGCAGCCGCCAAAAAGAAAGTAATAGATCAAGGGAATAAAAGTCCCTCTTAAGCTAAATAGCTAAAGTGAGATTAACTGAATCAATAGGTGGAAGAATAGATACTGTAGTTAGAGCAGGAAGTCTAGATCTATGAGTTTCAGATAATGACAAGGTCCAGGAGTGGACCCCATGGGGTTGAGCTGACTAGGCTTTTACGGAGCAGACTGTGGAATGGCTGGTGACTTCAAGCGGGAAAGTATTATGTGGTGGAGGCATGAAAGCGTGCAGTTACACAGAGATATATCTGCATTATTCAGGTAATCTTGAGAGGCAGTGCAGTGGAATGGTTAGTGGATAGGAGAGAAAATGGTAGGTAGAAGTAAGAAGTCAAGAGTTTGTCTTTAAAAAAATCAAAAGGAAACAGAGGCTTGAACATTCGTAAAGCTGAAAGGAAGGAGCCTAGCGAAGATGACAGATGAACAGATAACTGAGGGAGCAAGATCCCAAGGGGGAAAGGAACGAATGAGATTCGGAGCACTGGTGGAGACATTAGCTTTACCAAATTGGAAGAGAGTTGACATTGTGAAGGGCCCTGTGAAAGATTTACCTGCTGAAGGAAATTCAGACGGGCTACCTGTTTGTTCCTTTCTGGTTAAAGCCGGGTCCCCTAAAGTGCTTTTGTTAGCGATTGTGTTGGCGGCGGCAGCTGCCCCTTCTACATAACACCAGATCGCTTTACGGATTATGAGTTAACCAATTTCTTTTCAGTTAAGTCCCAGAAAAGCTTATAAGTAAAGATTCAAATAAAAAATGATGTTTAAATGGTTTTATCAGTTTATTATGGGTTTAGATATTGATTTGAAAAGCTAAAGAATGTTTTCTTATCTCAGTGTGTCCTTAGACTGATATACTAGGCTTAATAAGAATACTGCCAAGTCAGTCTTTCTTGAGAGCTTGTTTGGAGGTTCTAGCAGGGGAGCGCAGCTATATACCCTTGACCAAAGACCGGTCCTCAGCTCTATCAGGGAAGGTTGTCCTCTTCCACCGAGGGCACAGCTTCGGGAGGGACACGCATGGAGTGCTGAGGGAGGAAGGGGACACCCGCCTAGCCAGCCAGATCAGCTGAATCAACCCTGGCGATCAATGGGGTGACAGATGTCGCAGCCAGATCGCCCTCACATCCTCAATCATTCTTAAAGATGGAAACTTGTTCTCTCGTTTTAGTATGTTTGAGCCCAGATCTGGGTGAGGTAATTTAGATTTTTTTTTTCATCTTTAGGCTAAAATAAAACGAAGAGTCACTTGGTGCCCTGGCAAAATTAACAAAATGAAGGACTCAAACTACGTAAATGAATTTAATATGCCAGCGAATATAACAATGAAGAGACATAAGGCTGCTGTAACTATAGTAGGAGAAATTGATGAATGTGAGTGCCTTTTCAACTATTTTTAATTATGAAATCATCCCTACAAAGGGAGACTTTACTTATAACTCGGTTTATTATTAAATACATTTAAGTAAAATGTCTATATTTTAGATGTGATTACAATGGAGATAATGATAAAAAATAATTTAAGAAATTATAATAAGAAATTAAATAATAATTTAAGAAAGTGAACATTCATGAAGTTCTCTATCGTTTAAGAATGATACACTGTCATTAAAATACATGACGTATTTTTATTGTTTGTTTTTGGTCTAATCATTATCCAGTTAAACTAGTATCCATATAACATCTGCCTTAAACTTTGCTAATCTTGAAAGGGTAGCATTTACACAGGAAACTTTCAAAATTATGTCTTCAACATTTTAAATATTTTATGGGGACGTTTTAAATCTACTTACAGTGATCAAATCTCAAATTCAGAATTTGTCTTTTTTGCCTATATTGTATTAAGGAGCTTATATTTTATCACTGTATCTAGCCAGTGATCTTAATTCACACAATAATGTAAATGATTGCGTCTGTTGTTCGTGTATTCTTGGCAGTCATACTGTGAGCACATATTTGCTAAGTCGAACTTATTACCTCTGATTAGAATTTTTAAAATAGTCTTTAATTTGAGTTTTAGGAAACTTAACAACATGTTTATGGATAAATTTCTTTTCCCCCTAATTACAGCTGTTTGTTCAGAAGCTGATGTTTTCAGTAACACTCTTGATGCAGTCACTGAGATAGAGTGGAATCCAGCAACGAAGCTACTAAGTCAGGTAACTTAAATGTATTTTACAAAGCATCCTTTTACTCTTTTTAAAATGCATTTATTATTGCTATTTACTGTTGTAGCATATTACTAGCTCTGACTTAATTTCAGTAACAGTTTTGGTTCTAATTAAGGCTTCCCCAGCTTGTTACAGTCCCAGCTGATAACCATGCCATTTAGAGGGAATCTAAAAACTTTATAAAACAAGTGTGTGGTAATAGGTAAACTTTTGCTTCCGGTTCTCTATTTAAAATGCATTTATTATTGCTATTTACTGTTGTAGCATATTACTAGCTCTGACTTAATTTCAGTAACAGTTTTGGTTCTAATTAAGGCTTCCCCAGCTTGTTACAGTCCCGGCTGATAACTGTGCCATTTAGAGGGAATCTAAAAACTTTATAAAACAAGTATGTGGTAATAGGTAAACTTTTGCTTCTGGTTCTCTACCAGCAGATCTTGGTATCTTTTTTTTTTTTTTCCTGTCTTTTTTTGGGAGGCAGTCTCCTGAGAGTAAAAAGGGCTGATATTAAAAGTCAAAATTCTCAGGCATATAGTAGAATGATACATCAGGGAGGGATAAAATTGCCAAATAATAATGAAAAATAAAAGTAAACATATTTTATGTGATCTCATCACAGCATTAGAAATAAGGAATCCTATAGTGAGTGCCTTAGTAAATTTAGATTCCATGTTTACTTTCTAGTCTGCTAATGTTCAAAGAAATATGTGTATTTTTATAATAAAGTATTAAAGAAAATTTATTCCAAAATTTAATTTTGGAATAAAATTATAGTAATTCTTGTAAATTATTATTATTATTAGCTAACTACTATAATTAGTTATAATTAAGTATTATAGATAAAGTGCTTTTGTGTTTCTAAAACATACTCTAGAAGTTTATTATTTTTGGAAAACTCCTGTGTTAGTTTTTGTTTGATATATTTTTTTAACTCATAGTTTATCTTTTTCTCATAATAGTATAGAAAACAGAAACAGGTCTCTGTTGAGTGTGGTAAAACCTAGCAGCCATTACAGTTTTAGAGATCAATAAATAATACCTCTATTTCACTTCTTCAATTCAGAGCCATCTGAGAAATACAACGGGAGTCGGACAGGTAGAGAAAGAAATTATTAGCTTTATTACTAAGGAGCTTAAGGACCTGTGGAGAAATGGCCTTGCCACAATGCTTCCTATCTCCTACTCCTGATTGAACTTTTTCAGTCAAGCACAGGCAGAGCATTTGTTTATGTTTTGTTTTGTTTTGTTTTTTTACCCATTTCAAAATAGTCTTCGTCTGTTAGCTAGTTTACCAAAATACAAATGCTTTATTTAACTCTGGATCAGGGTAGACCATTAGGATAATATTGAAAAAGAGAATAGATTAAACTACCAAACAATTCAAGGTTAAATTAATTATTTGACTAATTTAAATTTTTGTTAAGGAAACAAAAGAAATATATGATTTGAATTCTAACTGAAAAATCTGGTTCTGTTTACAATAGGAAAACTTAGAAAGTGAGTTGAATTCACTTCGTGCTAGCTATGATAATCTGGTATTAGACTATGAAAAACTGAGACGAGAAAATGAAGAAATGGAATTGAAGCTAAAAGAAAAGGATGATTTGGATGAATTTGAGGCTCTAGAAAGAAAAGCAGAAAAAGATCAAGAGGTAAAGTTACAAAATGTGAAACTAAACTAAAACGACACTTTTGTAAAAAATATTCCCTTAAAGATGTTTATTTGTAAGATTGAGATTGAGGATCCAATCATTTTTCCACATGCATACAGAATTTAGAGAATTTAAGAAATTATTTGTATTGTTTTTAAAATAGTTAAATCATATTTGTTTCACTTGTGCTTATGCACAAGAAGAAGAAAAAATTAAAAGCATCTTTGGGAAGGTTTAGTGAATCTGCCTATTGACGGATTTGTATTGAAGAAATTTCAATATCTAGTCGAATGTTTTATGTATGATACTACATATTAATGGATTTTGTTTTCCTTAGAAAGTATATTCCTAAATAGTTAGAACATTATTAGAATAGCTTCAGAAGCTAAATTTGCACATTTCTTTTTCCATATAAGAGAGTTATTGTGAAAATTAGTATAACTAATACTAAATAGTTTTAATGGAATTTTTAGAAATGAAACAGATCACTTAAATTTTCTAAGTCTATAATATTAGGCTCCATGTTAAAAGAACCTAATCCAGAAACTATGAGGCTTTCGGGACTCAGAAATTGTCCAAAAGATTCAAGAAATTTCTTAGTGCAGAGAGCCCATAACATAGAGTTCATAGACACTATGAATTATTTTGCAAAATTTTTGAAAGTGTATTCATTTTTCTAGGACAAAAATCCATAACTGGTATCAGATTTGTGAAGTGACTCAAGAATCCCCTAAAAATAAGAGCCCGTGTTTTAGTGTAGTTAAAATACGAGTTAATTTGCAGATATACATTTCAGATTTCTATATGTGTAGCCCAAAGGTACACAATCCTTTTTCCTCAGTATCATTGTTCAGTTTCTCACCCTCTTCCTTTTTAAAGGAAAAGGGTTCTGGACCAAGAGTTATTTCCATTCTACCTACAATTTTAAGTTACTCCTATATTTCGTAGGCATTATATCCTGAGAGGCAAAAATCTGAAGTCCTCCAGAGTTTCATTAAAGCTTGTTGTAAAATTTGTATATTAACGAAATGCCAAATATCATGAAAAGAATATTGGACTTCAATCAATAAAACTGGGTTTTATTGAGAAGGGGTGGTCTAGTGTCATGGTTAAGAGCATGGGCCCTGGAGCCATATTGCCTGGATTTAAGCCCTAGTTCCCTGCTGAGGAGCTCACCACAGATTCGAACTGGGCGTGTATTAATGGCCAGGTCTTGAGCAAGTTGTTGAACCTCAACCCTCTCAGGGCTACTTCCTGTATGTCTCCACCCTTGAGGTTAGACCAGGTACTTGCCAAGGTCCTTTCTAACTCCAAAATTTCATCTAAGTTTTTGTATATTTCTCATTATAAATAATATGACATAAAATTAACTTTAGGCATACATGCAGCAATAATTTCTCTAATTTTTTCTTAAATCATTTATGTATTAATAAAAACTGAAGCTCACTGAATTGAGTCATACACAAAAAGATAACAAAATAACAGTCAAGGGGGAAATTAATACTATTCTGTTTAGTTTTATTTGAATACAAATTGAAATTCTCAATTCTGTAAGGTAACCTAAAAGATTAAGTAATAAAAACTTACTCTGTTCAAAACCGGCTTTACAGTAGTCATTGCATGTTAAACTAAAAACATGAGTCTGTATGGATACAGTAAAATATCTTCCAAAATGTACATTTTGGGGGACAGTTTAACAAAAAAGGAGTTAAAGTCAAATTATGGCCTTAAGACATGTGTTCCTTGATTTGCCTAAGGGTTTCATCAAAAATCACCAAAGTTGTGGATCATTTTCAAGTGGGAATATAGTAATATGTTTAAACAATAATTTTAGAAGGAGGAATAAACAATGTCAAGTATCATGCTGACGGAATAGTCCTCTACCTATTTTAACTTGATCTATTTAATTTTATAATTTTCACAACTTGCAGATTTTTGTCTTAAGAAGTTAAATATTTTATCTCTCCTGCTGCACATTACAGTTGAAATCTGTTTTATTTTCTTACATAGCAAAGGATTAACTTTTGACCTTATCATATACTTTCTCTTTATGCTCAGCATCTTAATACATCATTGGAAGATTACACTAAGATCTTTATAAAAGTCATTTAATCTTTTTTGTTTCCAGTACTTAAAATGACGTGCTCTTTTCTTTCTCAATGTTTTTTAAAATTAAGATTGGTTACTTGGTTCTTCCTTATTAGTAAATGTGATTTTCTTGCACAAAAGTTAGAAACAGGGAAGAAAAGGTGAAAGAGCCCATTTAAATGAGAACCAATACAAATGTCTAAAACTTTTCTGAACAATTTAGACTAGCCACTAAGCACATGTGGCATCTGAACTCTTAAAATGAGCACAATCTGAATTGACTTAAGTATGAAAAAAATGTAAACTTTCATTAATTTTTAATATCGATTACATGAAGAAATATTTTGGATAGGTCAGAGTAAATATGTTAAAATTCTATGTGTTTTTACTTAATGCGGCTACTAAAAAATTTTAAATTACAAATATTACTCACATTATTTCTATTGAATGACACTGACCTAAAATAAGAATGTCAAAACTATCACTAGTCTGAAATCTAAAACAAGTAGACTGAATTAAACATCCAGAAAATATTATTTAAATAAGATACTATTTTTGTAAGTCCCTTACATTCTATTAGAATTTGCTTTTACTCTTTAAGAACTCATCTGATTATGAAGATTAATTCTAAAGGAAAATATGTTTATCTTTGGTAAATTGTTATTCACTTAATTTGAACACAGAACTTACTGGTAATTCAAATATTTAATGCTACAAATATTTTGGTAGAAAACTTTAATAGAAATATTTGTATCTTTAAGTATTTATACTTTTAGACAGTTGAACAAGATGAAGCAAAAACATATTTCCAATATTTCCTATAAAATAAACCAATAAAGTAATTGTTGGTAATCTCATGCATATCTCTGTAGCGTTGGTGAACAGTAAGAATATTGTAAAGACACCATGAAACTACCCTAATCCAAGCATAAATTCCAAATTACAACTCTTATAAAAAGTATGCCAGTGTAAGCCAAATGAATAATTTATGAGAAGAAAAACATCTTATAGGATAGATATATTTCTTCACTTAACTTACCTAAAACAAAAATCTATTAAAAATATGCTTTTTAAAAGTTTGATTACCACTATCTCTTCCAAATGGTGCATATTAATTTGCTTTTTAACATTATTTTAGCTTTATTAACAGATGACAGAACTGTTATCTCTGTCAATGCTGAGGGTTTTTTTTCTTGTTTGCATGCTTTGTGGGTTGGGGATTTTTCGTTTGGTTGATTGGGTTTGGTTTTGGGTTTTCGTATACTTTTAAATAATGAGGTGTTCTGTTACAGTAGCTTGAATAATTGATCTCTCAGTCCCTTACTGTGTTGGGTGATTCAATATATTTTTTTTTTTTTTTGCTTTATTAACTTTTGGTTTGCTCTGTTGCCTGTTCACATGCTCTTACAGATGCAACTAATTCATGAAATTTCGAACTTAAAGAATTTAGTTAAGCATGCAGAAGTGTATAATCAAGATCTTGAGGTGAGCATTTATGTTGGTATTTCTGATAAGGAATTAGAACTATAAAATATATGTAATTGAACATGATTTTAGAAAATAAAAGGAATTATATTTTTTAAATGTCAACTTTTTGAATTTTACTGTCTACCAATATAAACTGTCAAATGTAAGTTCTTTTTACTTCCTTAGAATTCAGATCCAGTTCAATTATGTTTTACTCTCCTTTGATTCTTTTAGAATGAACTCAGTTCAAAAGTAGATCTTCTTAGAGAGAAGGAAGAACAGATTAAAGAGCTACAGAAATACATAGAGTCTCAGAAGTCAGAAAGTATGAAAATGGACTTGTCATACTCATTGGTAAAAATCAGGGGTTTTTTTTGTTATGTGATCATATTGTTACTTCTGGTATACAATCATCATAGCAAATGCTTATATTGAGCCTACAGTGTGCTGGGCATTGTCCTAATTGTTTTACATCCAGTATTTTATTTAATCTTGTCAATAACCCTGGGAGAGAGGGCCTATATTAGGAACATTGCCATTTTATGATAAAGAATTATTCATAGAGAGTGAGGATATTATCCCTTGAATGAATGTAAGTTAGGGATTAGCTTCCATTTAAAATTAGAAATTCAAAAAAGTTTTTAATTTTTTTCAATTGTTTTATACAAATGCAGGCAGAAATGAGTAGTCAATATCAGGTGAGCACTTAACGTTGTTAATGATAAGATGTAGAACTATAAAACATACCATACATAATTGAGCATGACTTCATAAATGTCATTAATGTCATTTCATCAATATTAAAGCGTTCTCATAATTTAAGTAACTATTTTAACAGTTTGGTGACTATTTTTCAGAAACTGTAGCTCTAAATGACTAGTTAGTATAAAATCATGGTATTAAATAACATCGAATCTCATGGTGAAGTTGTTTGTTTTTTTTTCTATTTGCCTCAATCCACCTGATTACTTCAAGAAAGTATCAGTTTGATTGTAGTTTTAACACTCATTTTAAAAAGGCAACAGTGTCTAGCTTGAATCTTTTTAGTATTAGTTTCTGTTGTTCTTTTGAGTTTTTCCGACTACTTTTTGTTACTTTCTATTAATGACAAATGAGTCTTTTAAAAAGCATTCTCACTTAAAAATAAATAAATAAATAAATAAATAGATAGATAGATAGATAGATAGATAGATAGATAGATAGATAGAAGAAATAGAATAAATAAATAAATAAATAGAATAAAATAAAATAAAAAGTATTCTCACTGTTCTGAGACCATGGGTAAGAAAGGCACTTTGATATAATACTGAAGTGTCTATTTATAATTTTTAAAATTTTTGTTTAGTTCTTACTCTGTTCATCTCATTCATTCATGCATGCATTAATATTTTACCAAGGATATATAAATTCATGTAAGCTAAAGTCATGTTAAAATGCTGCTTCTCTCTAAAAATGGGACTTCTTATTTTTTTCATATATTTATCAATCATTTGCACTTCCTATTCTCTGAGTTGCCTATTTATATCTTCTATCTATTTTTCTATTGGATTATTTGTTTTTCTTTGCAATTTATGATTTAATATCCTTAATTTTAACTATTAGCTACTCACCTATTGTGTTTTGGAGAGAATAACTTAAAAATACATAGGAAACTTTAGCAGGCTAGTTGAACAACAAAGTGTTAACCTTTTTCAACTCTAAGAAAGTTAGATTTCACTAATTCTTTTTTGTCATGTATATAGGAAAACACTAATGACCTTAAACAAATGAAACAGTCTTTGGTTGATGCTGAAACAGTAGCCCTGGATTCCAAAAGAGAATCAGCCTTTCTTAGAAGTGAAAATCTGGAGCTGAAAGAGAAAATGGTAAGTGATTTTTATAATATTTATAATTAAGCAGTTGTAATGATCAGTATATTTTTGTGAATTTGCAGTGTTTCTCTTAATAGAAAGAACTTGAAAGTACATGCAAGCAAATGGAAAATGATAATCAGGTATATCAAAGCCAGTTGGAGGCAAAAGAGAAAATGAAAGTCGATCTAATGAAAGAATTACAATCTTCTTATAATGAAATAACGAAACTCACCTCCCTTATAGATGGCAAAGTTCCAAAAGGTATTTTGTAATTTTAGACTTACTTCTGCAAATCTGACTTTCTGTAGAAATGTACCTAAAAGATTTTGCAACTATATTCCAGTGATTAAAATTCCATTATTCTCCCTTTTTTTTTTATAATAGTTTCATATTAACTCTGAATATCATTTGTATCACTATTTATAAATGTTTCCATGGACTTCAATTCATAAGGGTTTAAAGTCAATTACTTCCCAAGTAAATTGGACCTGATTCTTGAAAAAGGTGATTCAGAAACTAGTAACATGTATAGCGATGGATAGTAACTAAACTTTTGGGGAGTAATCACTTTGTAGTGTATACGGATGTCAAATTATAACGTTGTACACCTGAAACATACTTTTTAAAAAAACTATGTATTAACAATTAGATTAGCTGTTTACTAGTATTGGCTCTTTTTTAAATAAATTATATATAATCTGATTAAAAGTCTAACTGTAATTTAGATTGACTTAATAACTGAAAGCTGTTCAATTTACCAAAAATTTCCTAGATTTACTCTGTAATTTGGAATTGGAAAGAAAAATTACAAATCTCCAGAAAGAACTGAACAAAGAAATTGAAGTAAATGAAGCTTTGCACAAAGAAGTTAATTTGCTCTCAGAATTGAAATCTTTACCCTCAGAAGTAGAAATGCTAAGGAAAGAGGTAAACAAATTTTTAAGCAAATAACTCTTATTTTGAAAGTAAAGTTAAAACAGGGTAATGTATTATTATAGAGATGTGATAATAATATTGCCTTTCCTCAGTCAAATCTTTGCTTAATTTCAGTGTCTTTTTTTTTTACAGAAAAGGGATTTTTTTTCCTGAACACTGCTTCAATAGATTATATATTGCTAATATAGCTAAGCTTTCTTTTTTCCATAGATAAATGATAAATCTGAAGAGCTATATCTAATAACATCAGAAAAAGACAAATTGTTTTCTGACGTAGTTTATAAGGAGAGTAGAATTCAAGATTTACTTAAAGATATTGAGAAAGCTAAAGATGACCTAGCAACTATCCAGATGAATTATAAAAGCACTGAACAAGAATTCCAGGATTTTAAAAATCATCATATTGAATTTGAGCAAAAGTATAACATGGTCCTTGAGGAGAATGCAAGAATAAATCAGGAAATAGAAAACCTCTGTAAAGAAACTCAAAAACTTGGTTTAACTTTGGATGCTTTAAAGGTGGAGGTTGGTACAAGACGCCCTCTAGGGAAATGATCTTTGTCTTCTGGGGCTTGGCTTCCATAAAAATGCCATAGAATGTTCTGCTTTTCACATTTACTTTTCTTATTTTAAAGCTTTCTCATAAAATCCAGGAACTTCAACAGAAAACCACTGAGAGTCAAGAATGGTTAAACGAAGTGGAAAAGCTGAAGGAACAATTAGAAAGTAGAGATTCCAGGTTGCAAACTGTAGAAAGGGAAAAAACATTGATTACTGAGAAGCTTCAACAAACCTTAGAAGAAGTAAGAACCTTAACTCAAGAAAAAGATGACCTAAAACAACTCCAGGAGAGCCTGCAAATTGAGAGAGACCAACTCCAAAGTGACATTCAGGATACTGTAAACATGGTAAGGTTTTGACTGATTAAACTTTGAAAACTCAGAGAGGCTCTTTAAAAACATTATAGGAGCCATCTTTTATTATTTATGATCACATAGAAACTATAAAATTAATTTCATTGTTTCACCTTATTCTAATGGAAATGGTTTTGTATTTCTCTGACAAAGAACATAGACACCCAAGAACAATTACGAAATGCTCTTGAGTCTTTGAAGCAACACCAAGAAACTATTAACACACTGAAAATGAAAAATTCTGAGGAAACTTCCAAGACTTTGCACGTAGAGGAAAACATAGGAGAAATTAAGGATGAATTTCAGGAAGAGGTAAAGAGTGTTTCTGTTCAGCATTTTCATATATTTATAATGAGCTTTCTCCTTAACCTCAAACACTTAAGTACACAGTAGTAATCTCAATCTTATTTATTACTCACAGTGGTAATAACTAGCAATAATTCATAAACTTCACTCTAATATCTTTGAAATAACTTAAAATATAACTGCTTACAACAAATCTAAAAAGGAAAAAGCAAAAATTATTAGTTCAAACTTTGAACGGATATTTTCTGAGGCCTGACATACTTTAACCATCTTTAAAAGCCCCTCTGAATTCTAGGAATGTAAGCAAGATTGAGTGATTATTAATTATGGCTCAAATATTTATTTATGTCAGATTTTATATACTGAACTTGTTTAGAGTTTACTATAAAATCAATGTTTATGTCTATTTCTAGGTCTTGGGCCAACTTTTAGGTGCTTAAGTCTTTGTAGTATGGTTTTATTTTTTTCCTGAGATTTAGGAGAATAACTATGTAACAGGAAAGTCTAGGATGCTAATTTTTTTTAAGGGAGGTATATTATAGTCTGCCATAACAAAATATCACAGACTGGATAGCTAAAACAACATATTTCTTTTCTCCAGTTGTGGAGTCTAGAAGTCCAAGATTAAGATACCTGACAATTCTGTTACCGGAGCAGTCTCTCTGGAATGCACATGGTGTCTTTTTTCTGTGTCCTTACATGACCTTTCTTCTGTGCACTTTCAGAAAGACAGAGTTCTGGTGTCTCTTCCTCTTAAAGGACACCAGTCCTGTGGGATCAGGGTCCCACCCTTATCACCTCATTTAACCTTAATTACCCTCTTTGACTGCTCTATCTCCAAAGTTACACTGAGGGTTAGAGCTTCAATGTGAATTTTGGGAGGACACAATTCAGTTCAAACTGGAGGATTTTGTACAATAGATTCATTTATTATACATTTCTACTCTTCATAAATACCTTATATAATCAACAGAATTTTTTATAGTACCTTTTTATAGTATCTTTTTTTATAAAATTATGCTTAAGATTATTTAAGCCAGAATATTTACTATAGGAATTTAAAACATCAGTAGAAGACTGATGAAATAATCTTTCATAATTAGCATGGAATAGTATAGTCACATATATATTTGTTTTTTTAATTGTGATAAATTATATATAGCATACAGTTTACCATCTTAACCATTTTTAAGTGAATAGTAGTGTTAAGTAAATTCACATTGCTATGCCATTAATCTCCAGAATTCTTTTTATCTTGCAAACCCATCAAACAACAACTCACTGTCCTGCTGTCTCCAAACCCTAGTAACCACATTCCACTTTCTGTCTCTATTAATTTGACTACTCTAGGTACCTCATATATGCAGAATTATGCAGTATTTTCTTTTTGTGACTTATATTTCACTTAGCATAATGTCCTCAAAGTTCATCCATTACTTTATAACCTTTTTGATATCAACCTGACCCAGCTGGATCCTGTAGTATTAAGTTCATGCTGGAAGCATCCATTTCAATAAATGGGCCTTCAGGGATTCTCTGAAGCATTCTATCCATCAGAGGTCCTGAAATCTGAGATAGAAAGCTGAGATAATCTTGGTCTTATGTGATGTTCATGCCAGAACCCCCATGTAGATAAAGATGTGGCTCTGGGACTTTCCAGGGCCCCCTCTGTTCATCTGGTCACCAGAGACCTCCATTAGTGGGTTTGTCATGAATCACCATTTGCAATCTTGCTTGACGTGTCTCTTTGGAAATGCAATTTATCTAGTGTGTCTCAATGGAAAAAATTTTTTTTTCAATTAGAGTTGATATTCAGTATTATTTTATATTAGTTTTATGTGTACAGCATAATGGTTAGACATTTTATATGATTTACAAAGTAATCTCCCGATTAGTTTAGTACCCACCTGGTGCTATGCATAGTTATTATAGTATTATTGATTATATTCCCTATGCTGTACTTCACATCCCTGTGACTATAATGTAACTACCAATCTATACTTCTTAATCCCTTCACGTTTTTCACCCAGCCTCCCAACCCCTCTCCCATCTGGCAATTATCAGTTTGTTCTCTGTATCTATGAGTCTGTTTCTGTTTTCTTTGTTTATTTTGTTCTTTAGATTCTACATATAAGTTAGGTTATATGGTATTTATCTTCTCTGTCTGACTGACTTCACTTAACATAATATCCTCTGGTCCATCCATGTTGTTGCAAATGGTAAGATTTTTTTTTTTTATGGCCAAGTACTATTCCATTGCACCACATCTTCTTTATCAAATCTCTAATCTGTTGATGGACACTTAGGTTGCTTCCATTTCTTGGCTATTGTAAATAGTGCTGCAGTGAACATATGAATTAGTTCAACAGAAACTTTAAGCTTTGTAATTAGTAAGATTATTCTCATATAAAGGAAACTTTTTTAAAATAATTAGATCTATTAGATTTTACTCATAACTGTGGTAGCCAAAATACTTTTTAGGCTGCATTCAGTTTTGAAATGTACCTTGGGTATCATGACAGAATACTTTGTGTCAGTCTGCTTTCTCTTTATGTATATTCCTTTGTTTAAGAGTAAAGACGCAAGATTCTGAACTATAGTATCTGACAGACTATGTCTTCCCACCTTACTTTCTGATGTAGTGCTCACTATTGTCAGAAGTTCGTGCATATTGCCAACAGTAAGAAGGGAGCTTAAAGTAGTTTGTCCATATCCTCTCTAGAGAACCAATTTGAAGACTATGTAATAGCATGGAAAAATGCATATGATCTAAGTGAAAAAGAAAGACTAAAAAGAATTCTACATATGTAAATTAATTTTGATTGCTATGTTTAAAAAAAATTTTTTGGTGGAAAAGCTGTGGAAGGTGAGGTGGCTCCATAGTGTAGTGGTTAGCACGTCTGCTTTACACGCAGAAGGTCCTGGGTTCGCGCCCCAGGTGGAGCCACAGACCATACCCCGGGTGCACCAGGCCCCAGGTGCTCGCCGCGAGTGCGTGGGAGGAGATGCCCCGCCTTCAGAGATCCAGTTCTTAAGGGGAAATGGTAACATCCGTAGGTCAGGGGTGGAAGTCGGGGCGGCGGGGGGGATTATAGGGGGAAGGGGTGAAAAACTGTGGAAGGAAATACTCCAGAATTCTAATAATGGTTGTGTGAAGTTGATGACATTGAATGACTTTTTCTCTTTATTTTCAAATTTTTCCTAATGAAATTAAAGGTTATTATAAAAAAAAAAAAAAAACTTTTAAAACATGTCCAACATGGAGCTGAATGTATGTACTGGGCTGGTGTAAGGATTTCATGCCATCAGTTGTAATGTCGGTCTTTGTCTCCTTCTGCCAAGGAGTCACATGTTAGATTACTTTTGGTTAAGATTTATTTATGGATAAATGAATTTATATAACATGTTTTTCCTAAGCAGTGTATGAAAAATATCTATTAAGGAAAGATGAATTATGTTATTATATGAAATATGTTTCAATCGAAATCATTTTGCCCTTTGCATGTGATAAAAGTCCAGCCTTTTGTGCATATGACTGCCTCTAAAAGATTTATAGGGAAGGAGGTGCTAGGGAATGATTTCTGGCTTTTGAAGGAAAGAAAATATAGAGTTTAGAGTGGCTTACTCCGTCATAAAGTCAGATTAACCCATCATACATGAAGATCATTGTTAATTATCTAAAGCTGTCCAGGTAGTTCTTATCAGTGAACAGGCACAGCACAAACACAAACTAGATGCAGACCACTAGAGTTCACTAGCTGGCTCTACCTTTCTGAGTGACCATGGGCAAGTGACGTATCCTCTCTAGGATTCAGTTTCTTCATCTGTCAAATGGAGATGATAATATTACCTACCTCATAAGATTATAGCAAAGATCAAATGTGTCACTGTATGCATACAATGCCTAGTACATAATAAGTAATATAAGTGTTGGCTATTTTTATTATTAAAATTGTTATTAACTGAAAAATATGTTATTTATATTTTAGATGGTTGGCATAGATAAAAAACAG
Source organism: Pteropus alecto (assembly GCF_000325575.1). Lineage (NCBI taxonomy): Eukaryota > Metazoa > Chordata > Mammalia > Chiroptera > Pteropodidae > Pteropus > Pteropus alecto. The sequence continues at coordinate 2,736,898 of NW_006441953.1, read as the reverse complement.
AATTTGGAAGGCAAAAAAACCCAAGCACTGATTGCAGATGGTGAGGATAACGAGCTAATTGAGCAACAGAAAAAGATACTTTCTTTAATACAGGAGAAAAATGAACTACAACAAATGTTAGAGAGTATTACAGCAGAAAAGGAACAATTGAAGACTGACCTAAGGGAAAATATTGAAATGGTAGGATTTAGCAGTGTCTACTTGAGAATATGTTTTTGTCTTTGTATGTTTTAGATTTTTTATAATTTTATTGAAGGACATATGTGTATATGCAATGATTATATCTGATACAAGTGTATAGTCTGGTGACTTATGACAAATGTCTCTACCTGTGTACCCTCCACCCCCATCATGATAATAGAACATTCCCATCACCCCCAAATTTCCTTATGCCCCAACCTACTCAATCCTAACCTCATCCTCTGTACCAGATAGTCACTGTCATGATGGTTTTTCACCTTAGGTCACTTTGTCTCTTCTAGAACTTCATCCAAATAGAATCATACAGCATGTACTTTTTTGTGTCTTCTTTCTACATTCCTTTTTATTGCTAGGCTATGTTCAATTTATTTAACTTTTCTCCTATTGGTGGAAATTTGAGTTATCTCCACTATTTGGCTATTTCAAATAAAGCTGCTATAACATTATTATACGATCTTTTCATGAACATGTGTTTTTTATTTCTCTAGGGTAAGTATCTAAATGGAATAGCTAGGAACAGTATATTTAACTTGATGAGAATTTACTATAAATTTTAATTTTGGACTGATTTCCAAAGTAGTTTACCAGTTTACATTCCCATTAGCAAAGTAAGACGATTCTGAGGCTCCATATCCTCACCAACTCTTCACATTATTGATGGTTTTAATTTAGCCATTGTATTGGATGTGTATGTCATTGTTTTAATTTGCCTTTCCCTGGTGACTAAAGATACTGAACGTCATTTTATGTGCTTATTGGCCATCATGTATCTTTCTATAAATTATCTGTTCTCTCAGTGAGTTGTAGATTTCAGTGAACAGGTCTTATCTATATTTTGTTAAATTTGTTTTAAATGTTTCTCTTTTATTTATGCTATTAGAATTTTTTTATTTCATTTTTAATAGTTAATATTTGCCAATACTTTCAACCCTACTTTAGTTTCTGTTTCTGTGTTTAAGGGCATATAATATTTGTAGATCGAAATTAACATTTTGGGAAGTTTGCTGTGAATCACTGTAGAACCTGATCTTTTGTATAATTTCCTATTTGTTACAATTGTCTATTTGATCAAAAGAGCTGAATGTAAATATAATACAGACAAAAGGCATATTCTCTTCTTGGTTTCTGGCTTGTAATGTTATGTCTGGATACTTGAAAATATCACTGTTTCAGTTTAATAACTAGGATTAGCCCAAGTCATTCTAGCAGAGAGTGGGTGCCATTTTGAGCTTGCTATTATTCAGTGCCCAAAACCAAAGCCATATTAGCATATGAAGAGTCCATAACTGTAGCCTCATCATCAGTCTATGAAAGCTTAGAAGCAGTTTCTCTTAGCTTAGGAGGAGAAAATGAACAAACTTCTCATGGTAGAATGCTAATTCCAGTTCGAGTTCTCATGATAGAAATGTAAGTTGAACAATAAAGAAATAGCATAAAAAAGCAGATTCTTGGCATATACATAATTAAATACTTTCTTTTTAAATTAGTCTTTTCTTATATAGTTTGTCATGATTTCTTCATTTTTAGACTGAAGTAAATTTTTATTTTTACCTGATTTCGTTAATGTAAGCTAGTATTATATATTTTAATCTCAACTTTAAAAATTCTAGACTATTGAAAATCAGGAAGAATTAAGAATTCTTGGAGATGAACTTAAAAAGCAGCAGGAGATAGTTGCACAAGAAAAGAACCATACCATAAAGAAAGAAAAAGAAATCTCTAAGACCTGTGAAAAACTGGCAGAAGTTGAAGAGAAGCTAAAGGAAAAGGTTAATTTTTTAGTTATCTTCCTTGTCATTTTTCCTAAGTTATTATGTTTTCTTTTGTCTTCAGTGATAAATTTTTATTCCAGCAGACCTAAGTTCCATAAATAGCATATACCTCTCAAATGAACAGATTTTAATGCTAATATTTTAGACAGTTTCAACTCATACTGAAATCTTAACTAATATCCTTTGCAAGGATTATATTATTTTAGAGTCTTTAGATGAAAGAGAGGCCTTGATTCATATGATATAGTCTAAACTAATCATGTGATATATTCATTCATCAAATATTCATTGAGTACTACCACTTGAATTTTGAGTGGAACATTATTCAACCCACTACCGATACTGTACCTGGAAGGTCACTTTACTTTTAATGCTACTTGTCTGCTCACAGATTATTTCTGTTCGGTAAAGTATACTTTACATAATAATTTTAAGGGAATATAGGAAAAATGGTAATTATAAATATTGTACTTCTTTAGAGCCAAGAACTTCAAGAAAAACAGCAACAACTTCTTAGTGTACAAGAAGAGATGAGTGATATGCAAAAAAAGATGAATGAAATGGAGAATTTACAGAATAAATTGAAGAATCAAGAATTAACATTAGAACATCTGGAAACAGAGAAGCTAGAGTTGGTTCAGAAACTTCATGAAAATTATGAGGAAATGAAATCCATAACCAAAGAAAGGAATGATCTAAAGGAATTACAAGTGTCATTTGAAACAGAGAGAAATAAACTTAAAGGATACATAAGAGAAATTGAAGTTACAGTAAGTCATTCCATTTTCTTTTATCTATTAGGTGTTTCTTTAAAAACTGAGCCAGTTGGAAAGGGGGAAATAGTGTTGAGATGATGCTGTTATAATATTTAAATTTCACTTGTTAATAAAGGATATAGAAACGAAAGAAGAACTAAAACTTGCTCGTATGCATCTAAAAGAACACCAAGAAACTATTGAAGAACTGAGAAGAAGCGTTTCTGAAAAGACAGCTCAAATAATAAATAATCAGAAGGGCCTAGAAAAATCCAATACTGAATTACAAGAAAAGGTTTGTCTTTTCTTCCTTCCCTACTGTTCCTTCTTCCTTTCTTTTTCCTTAGAAGGAAAGATAAGCAATAAGTAGTGACTGAATTAAATATGGTTCATTCATTTATTGGGTAGTATTTGTTGAGTGTCTGATATGGCAGGTACAGTCCTAAGTTACAGAAATAAAATTGGAATAAAGTGGACAAAATCTCTGATCATAGAGCTTACTTTGTAGTGGAAAAGATAACTGATTAATAAGCAGTCAAATGAACAAAATAAGTTGAGATAATGGCGAATGCTATGGAGAAAACGAAACATTGGGATAATTGGACCAACGCTTGTTAAAAGCCTACTATGCACCAGTCACTGAAACTATGTATGTAAGACATTGTTATTTCCCCTCAATATAAGCATATAAAGAAAACAAAAATAAAAAGAAAACTCCATTTCAGTATGATAAATGCAGAAATTTAATATGCAAAGCCATGTAGTACCACTAGTGCCAACGGGAAAGGGGAATCAATCTGTACACATAAAAAAAAAAATTGAGAAATAGTATTAGGATTCATCTGAGAATGGAGACCATTCATTCACTAGGATATAATCTATGATTTTTTTTCTTATAGCATTATGGAACTAGTTAGTATAGAAACGGAAGCGTGCAACTGACTGAATTAGCAATTTGTTGGTAAAACAAGGATTAGTTCACTTTGAATGTAAGTTGGAGTAAAAGAAAACTGACAGAAAGTCGTAAATTAGCTTTAGTAAGAAACAAAGAAAATGAATAAATAGGAGTTGGTGATCCATGGTAGGCCATGAGGGTTCAAGATCACTTTCATTGCTATGGGAAGTATCCTCATCTTTTCCCTTTAAAAAATTATAATAACAATTTCCAGATAGTAAACTTGGTATTTTATGAATATCACAAGATCCCAGTGCTTCAGGAGGAAGAGGAGCTACTTCCTAATACGAAAGAAGTCAGCCGTACTCAGGGAACAATGGGTGGATTGGAACTACTGAAAGAACAATCCAAAACCGACAATTCAACACTGGCAAGTATAGAAATGGAAAGGCTCAGGTTAACTGAAAAACTTCAAGAAAGTCAGGAAGAAATAAAATCTCTCACTAAGGAAAGAGACAATCTTAAAATGACAAAAGAAACACTTCAAGTTGAACATGACCAGCTGAAAGAAGACCTTAGAGAAACTTTGGCTAAAGTAAGTTTCATCCTTTCCTCCCATTTAAAGTATTTCATAAGAATCAAGTCTTTGGGAGAAAGGGACATTTAATTATAAAGTTACTACCAATTTTCTTTAAACATCTTTTTAATTATGAAGTAAATGAAAACAAATAAAAATTGCTCAGAAATACTTAGAAACTATTGAAACTGAGAGAAAATGTTTCCGAGAAGACGGCTTTTTTCTTAAATGTTCAAAATGATTTGGAAAAAACAATGCTATATAACAAGAAAGGATGAAGCCAAAAACACTATTTTTTTTCTTCTCTACATCTATTCCTCCAGTATCTTATAAGGCACTAACATCTTCCTCATTGATTCAGTCAGAAATCTGGACATCATCCCTAGTACCATCCCTCCCTCCCTACTCACTCTGTAATCCAAGCACCAAACCCTGTGGATTGAGTTTTGAGGGAAGGAGGGAGGAAGGGTGTATGTGTGTGTGTGCGAGTCAATGAAATCCTCCCACCTTTCTCCATACTGCTAGCACTTTTCCAAGCCACCATTCTTTCTTTCCCTGGCTTTCTGCAACAGCTTCCTAACTCATCACCCCCCATTCATTATTATACTTCTCTGACTTATTCCCCATTCTGAGCCCAGGTGATCTTTTCTTAAAACCCTTTAATAGCTTATTTTTTTACTCTTAAAATAAAGACTAGAATCCCCCTCATAACCTAGGAAGCTCTGGATCCCAGACCTTACTGGTCTCTAGCATTATTTCAGCTTGCTTTCTCTTGCTTATCATGTTGGAGCAACTCTAGTCTATTGCTCTTCTTCATCTCATGGCCTGCAGATGTTCTGAGCTCCCTACCTGCAGTATTACCATACCCCACTTTGCCTCGTACTCTCATCCTTTAGTTCTCAACTGAAGCTTTCTGTCCCCCAGGAAGCCCTACCCAAACACTCACAGTAGGTTAGGTTCGCCACTAATACCATAGGAGAAGCCAGTATCTCTGTTTGGTAAGATTTGCCATAATGTGTGCTGTCCCCCTAAAGTGTCTCAAGGCAGAGATCCTGTAAGTCTCATTTCCTGTTTTATCTCCAGCTTCTAATAGTATACTGATAGCACAGTGAGCCCTCAATAAATAAAGTGCTAAAACATGAATAATAGAAGAGTATAGGAGTGGGAAGATTGCTCTGTAAATGAACCATTGAATCTTGGTTTAATTGTTTTAGAAAGTATCCTGATTTGAACTGTATTCAAAGATACTATAAAATAAAATATAGTATCTTTGGATATCAACCGTATTGTTTTATGATCCTCTTAAGATCCAAGAGGCTCAAAATAAACAAGAGCAGTCCTTCAGTATGAAGGAAAAAGATAATGAGACCAAGAAAATAAAGAGCGAGATGGAGCAATTAAAGGAACAACTCAAAGCTAAAGAGTCAGCACTGCTACGACTAGAAATGGAAAAGCTCAACTTGTCTGAGAGACTTCAAGAAAGTCATGAGGAAATGAACTCTGTAACTAAGGAGAGAAATGACCTACATAGGCTGCAAGAGGTTCTTCAAGCTAAAAGCGACCAACTCAAAGAAAACATGAGAGAAATCACAGCTAAAGTAGGTTGCATCCGTTTCCCCATGTATGTGTGGGTTTGTTTGGGTTTTTTTTTATTATTATTTTATAAGCATATATTTTTGTAGAAACTAAACTTTGGATAAAGAAGTTAGAGTGTAATGGTTATAACATTTCTATATATTTCTTATAATTTCCTCTATTAAAAAGCACCTACAAACCGAAGAAGAACTTAAAGTTGCTCATTGTCACCTGAAAGAACAAGAAGAAACTATTGATAAGCTGAGAGTGAATCTTTCAGAGAAAGAAACTGAGCTATCAAACTTTCGAAAAGATTTGGAAAAAGCCAATGATGAATTACAGAGAAAGGTAAATTGGGGTAAAGGAACAGTGGGAGAAAACCTAAGGGAGGTAGCTAACTGAATTACAAAGACTACTGTTTATATACTAAATTGTTTTGGAGAGCTTCCTGGGGTTTTTACCTTAAAAAAATACACCCATACATATATACACATATATAAACACATTTTATGCATATGTGTATATAATTTTTGGCTTTTATTTTATTATTTTAAGGTGCATGAGCTTCATGAAAAACAAAAGCAATTTATATGCATCAAAGAAATCAGTGAAACTCAGGAAAAAATGAGTGAACTAGAACAATTAAAAGAACAACTCAAAGGCAAAGATTCATCACTAGAAAATATCGAAAGCGAGAAACTCAAGTTAACTGAGAGACTTCAGAAGAGTCAAGAAGAAATAAAAATTATAATTAAGGAACGAGATGAACTGAAAAGGGTACTAGAAGACCTTCAAATGGAAAGAGACCAACTCAAAGAAAACATTAAAGAAATTTTAGCTGAAGTAAGTTTCCCTCTTCTAATGTTTTTTGGATACAAAAATTTTGTTAAAGTGATAATGATATTCACTGTCAAGTTTTAATTTTCCTCCATTAATAAAGAGACAGAAAATCACAGAGGAACTAAAAACTACTTACACTCTTCTGAAAGAGTATCAAGAAACTATGAGTACAAGGAATATTTCAGAGACGACAGATCAAGGAGCAAATACTTGGAGAGATTTAGAAAATTCAGATTCTGAATTAAGGGAAAAGGTAGGTCTTGTTAAGTTGGACATCTGACTATTGTATTTCTCACATCCCTATGGAAAACAGTGCATATATTAGACTAGATGTAAAGATGGTTGACTTAATTTAGAAAATCTCCTTTTTCTGTAAAAACTCTGCCTGTGTCTTAACTCGTTTTATGATTTTTTCAGATTCAAGACTTTCAGGGAAAAGAACATCACCTTCTTAAGATGAAAGCTATAAGTGATAGTCAGGAAAAAATCTGTGACATGGAATCCTTGAAGAAGCAACTTGAAACCCAAAAGTCAACTCTGGAAAATATAGAAATGGAGAACGTGAGGTTAACTCAGAGACTCCATGCAAACCTTGAAGAAATGAGATCTGTTACAAAAGAAAGAGATGACCTTAGGCATGTGGAGGAGACTCTCAAAGTAGAGAGAGACCAGCTAAAGGAAAACCTAGGAGAAACTATAATTAGAGTGAGTTACCATCTTTCCCCCTTCCCCAAAAGAATCATGAGCAGTGGGGTTTGTGGGAGTATAAAATTGGTCCAACCTTGGGGAAAGTTGAAGGGGGTACGGGGGCTATTTGGTAATATTTTCTAAATACTTTAGTAAGCTTATTCATTGACCCAAAAAGTTCAGTTGTAGCTATTTATCCTAAAAGTAACTTAGAGGATTAGAAGGCATAAGGAAGGAGGGAAATTTTTAATTTTTACCCTATACTTTTTTACACATTGTTAAAATTGTATTGCTCTGAATATATCATTTTTCTTTCTCGAATAATAAAGGACATGGAAAAACAAGAGGAGCTAAGAATTACTCACATGCATCTGAAAGAGTACCAGGAAACTATTGATGAACTCAGAGAAATTGTTTCAGAGAAAACAGATGAAATATCAAATATGCAAATGGATTTAGAAAACAAAAATACTGCCTTAAAAGCAAAGGTATTTTTTTTTAAGTTGTTACCTAAGTAACAGTTTAAATCAAGTCTTTTGTGCAGTGAAACAGACTAAATAAATTAGCCTGAAATTGAAGACAAGTAGAGATTTGCCTATATAATTTAGAAAATATTATTTAGCTTTTTATCAATATCTCTCTACATTTTAATTTATTGTATGATTATCTCAAGATCCAAGAACTTCAGGAGAAAGAACATCAACTTCTTAAGGTAAAAAACGATCTCAGGGAAAATATGTATCAAACAGAGCAATTGAAGAAGCAGTTGGAGGCCCGAAATTCAGCCCTGGAAAGTATAGAAACAGAGAAGTTACAGTTGACTCAGAAACTTCAAGAAAACCTCGAAGAAATAAAATGTATTACTAAGGAAAGAGATGGCCTAAGAAGAATGGAGGGAACCCTCAAAGTGGAGCGAGACCAGTTCAGGGAAAGCCTCAGAGAAACAGAAGCTAAGGTAAGTGTTACCTCTTCCTAGTGAGTAAACGTGTTTCTCTGACAACAGTGAACCCTTCTTCGATATAAACATACATAAGCACACGCTTAAACAACAGGTGGTTCGTTGTAGCAATTTGTAAAAAATGGGAAACAATTAAATGTCCACCAGAAGGAAACTGAATAAATGTGAGCAATATGTCTGAATACTATGCAACAGGTTTTTAAAAAATTAAATAGTTTTGAGTGTCTCATTTTGGAAGCCCAAAATAACTCTTAGTGGGAAAAGCAAGCTGTAGAATAGTCTGTGTATAATGTGTTTGCCTCTGGAAAGTAGGAGTAGATTTTGGGCAGGGCAGGGGAGGGAATGAGGAAGGGGAGAGGAACACTTATGACTTTCTAACAACAAAGATGTATTACTATTTTTATAAGAAAATTACTTTAATTAAAAAATACTAGTTAGAATAAGAAGTAATAGTTTTATTATCTTTACTAAGAAAATACATCACTTTCATTTAAAAAAATACTAATTAACATTAACATGTCGCTCTTCTTAAACTTTCTCTAATGATAAAGGACCTGGTAAAACAAGAAGAGCTATGAATTCCTTATATGCATTTGAGAGGGTACCAGGATCAACAAACTAGGAGGGATTGTTTCTGAGAAGACAGATGAAATATCAAATATGCAAATGGATTTAGAAAATTCAAACACTAAATTACAAAAAAAGACATGGGGTTAGGGAGTATTTGATTGATACCTGATTTATTAGTGCCTAAAATCCACTGCGGATGTAAAATAGTTTAGCCACATTAGAAAACAGCTTGGCAGTTTTTACTAACACTAAACATATAGCTGCCTGTGGCCCAACATTTCTACTCCTTTTTTATGTAAAAGAGTGCATACTTCAACATAAAGATATATACAGTATGTTCATAGCAGCTCTAATCATAAGAGCAAAATAACTGGAAACAAGTGCCTATCATCAGGAGAATGGAGAAGTACATTGTGATTTATGAGATCAAAAGCAGGCAAAACTCATCTAGGATGATAAAAGTTAGAATAATTGTTAGTTGCAAGACAAGACATGCAGGAACTCTATGGGATATTAGAGAGGTTCTGTACTTTAATCTGGGTTACAGGTACATTACATAATATATAGATGTATGACAAGAATATGAGCTATATAAAGAATAGAGCACTTACGTATATTACGCCTCAAAAGAAAATAATTTGTGTTGGAATTATGTATTCATAAGAGCGACTTGGGAAGACAGCTGTCTTAATTTAGAAACAATTCTTTATCCTTCCCTTAAAAGCATTCTGTATCCTAACATGTTATTTTTTAATAATCTTAAAAGATCCAAGAACTTAAGGAAAATGAACATCAATTTTTTAAGTTGAAAGAAGATGGCAATGAGACACAGAAAAAAATGTCTGAAATAGAGCGATTGAAGAAACAATTGAAAGCCCAGAGTTTAACTCTGGATAAAATAGAAATGGAGAACTTAAATTTGGCTCAGAAACTTCATGAAAACCTTGAAGAAATGAAATCTGTAATGAAAGAAAGAGATAATCTAAGGAAAGCGGAAGAGATTCTCAAACTGGAGAGAGACCAACTCAAGGCAAACCTACAAGAAATTGTAGCTAGAGTGAGTTATCCTCTTTCTTCTTATTCAATAAACATGTTTTTAATACAAGAAGCTTTTTTCTCTGAAAATAAATGATACTGTTGGTGAAAGATAAATATATCATTGTAGGGAGACAGTTTGACAATATCTTATTAAAAATTTATCAACATGTGAATTTGCTACAGCAATTTCACTTCTAGGAATTTATCCTACCAATATATTCACAAATTTGGGCAGAAATACAACAGCGTTTACTGCATCATCGTGCAGAACAAAATCTAGAAGCAATCCAAGTGTCCATCAATAAGGCACTTGCTAAATGAAGGTTCATCTGTATAATGGAATACTAAGTGTATGATTGGGGCATGTGATATTGATTTGAAAGAAGTAGTATGAAAGGTGAAAAGTAAGTGGCAGAGTTCAACAGAGATCAGGACTGGGATGGATAAGGGTTGGGACAGGAACTTTTACTTTATATCTTTCTGCACTGTTCTAATTTGGAGGTGGTATTGTGGTTGTTTTTAACTATAAGCGTGCATTTTTAAAGATTTTGTTTAACTAGTTCATCATTAAGAAAAGGTAATGTGCTTTTATACCATATTTCTCAACTTCTTCTAATAATAAAGGATCTGGAAACACAACAGAAACTAAAAATTGCTCGTATGCATTTAAAAGAGCACCAAGAAACTATTGATAAATTCAGAGAGAGATTTTCAGAAAAAACAACTCAGATTTCAAATATTCAAAAGGATTTAAGTAAATCAAAAGCTGAATTAGAGAAAAAGGTATATGTTGTTTTGTTCTTTTGAGAATGTCCAGAATTACTTGTAGAAAGAGAAAGGATATAGATACAGATATGTAGACATAGATATACATGTACATATAACAAATAGATGTTAATTTCTTTCCTTGAAGGAATTCTGTTCACATTCTAACTTGTTTTATAATTATCTCAAGATGCAAGAACTTCAGAAAAAAGAGCTTCAACTTCTTAAAATGAAAGAAGGTGTCAATAAAATTCATAAAAAAATGAATGAAATGGAACGATTGAAAAAGCAATTTGAGGCTCAAAACTTATCTATGCAAAGTGTGGAAATGGATAACTTACACTTGGCTATGAAACTTCATGAAAGCCTTGAAGAAATAAGAATTGTAGCTAAGGAAAGAGATGAGCTAAGGAGGATAAAAGAGTCTCTCAAAACGGAAAGAGACCAATTCAGAAAAACCTTAAGAGAAATAATAGCTAGAGTGAGTTCAGAATCTTCCCTATGTAGTAACTATTTATAAGAATCAAACTTTTTTGGAAAGGGTAACAGTGGTTTGTTTTGTCATTGTCGTTTTTTCTGGGAATGTCTACAAACAGTAAAGGATGATGGGGAAACTATAACTAATTTTTCATATAGATAGGAAATATAGTTTTAAAAGAATTCAAAATGTTTTTTAGAAAATAGTATTTTAATTATTTAGTTTTAAGAAAAGATTTGTTAAATAAAGCAGACTTTTTGCTTCAGTGTAATTTTTTAAAGGGTTTTAAAACCGAGAAATAGCATTATTCTCAATGGAGAAATATTTGAAGAATTAAATTCATAAAAGATTAAATACCCCATTTTACTGCCTCTACATGATAGTGTTTTATTTATTTATTTATTTGTTTGTTTGTTTGTTTTTTTAGGCGAGGCAACCCTTGGTTGACCTCACAGATTGCAAGGACCTTGTCAGCTTACAATCCTTTATTTTTTTATTTTTTACACCTACAGCACCTGGTCTTCCTAGGTGGTCTCCCATCCAAGTACTAACAAGGCCTGACCCTGCTTAGCTTCTGAGATCATACGGGATCGGGCTTGTTCAGGGTGACATGGCCTTAGACTTCTATATGATGGTGTTTTACACATGGGTTCTTATTAGTGAAGTTAGAAGGGGAATAGGCAAGATGAATATAAAAAAGGAAGTTCTGTTTTAGTATAACTATTTAAACTGAATATCTAAAAAGTAGCAAAATTCATATAAGCAAGAAATTGTATAAAATCTATAAAAATATTTTTCATTCTCATACTTCAAGAATAAAGTGGAAAACAATGTCATTTGCAATCTCAGTGAAACATCAGACACTTGGGAATCATCTTTATGTTGACCCTAACTCAATTTATAGAGATTTAAATCATTAACAAATATTTTTGAATAGTTAGTCATTCTTGGAACTGCAGTGACAAGATAAACAAATGGAAGAAATGTTTTGTTTTGTACTTTTAATCAGAAATACAAAATGTATTTTCTGTTCCAAGGTACTAGGAAAAAATAAATGAATAGGGCTTGGAGCCTATTGAGTTAGTTAAAAGCGCAATATTTAATTCCATTATTGAAACTTGATATAAAATATGTCATAGAAAAAGTATGAGTAGACATTACCTGTGAATGTAGTTATAGCTGAAGCCTTCTTTTTTCTTTTTGTCAAAACAGGACCAACAGAACCACAAAGAGGTAGTACAATATGAAAAAAAGGTACTGTGTGATGGAAAACAGCACCTTATAGAAAGCCTGAGAGAAAAGTGCTTTAGGATAAAAGTAAGTGCCCCCTGTTAATATTACAAATAAATACTGGTACCCTTCAAAGACCTATGGAGTAAAAGGAAACTGGAATGAATAGATAATGCTCATATGTTTCTAAGCTTTCTGGTGCAGGTACGTATGTGTGCATATATACACAGACGTACAAACACAATAGAGGCTTTTGATTTTAAGGCCTCAACTGCTAAGGTGGTATTTGAGCAAATACCTGAAAGAGGTGAAGGATCAAGCCATACAGGTATCTGCGAGGCAAGCAATATAGAAACCTCCTGCAGCAGAGCCTGCCTGCTGGGTTCCAGAACATCAAGAAGGGGGAAAGTTAATGAGAAATAAGGGCAGAGAATGAGAGGAGGCAGGCTGTGGGGCCTTAAAATTACTTTGGGTTTTACTCTGAGGGAGATGGAGATCCATTGGAGAGTTCCAGCCATGGGAGAGACATGATCTGACTTACGACTTAACTTTTAACCCTTTTCCCGTTGAGAAAAAAAAAGTGCAGCTCGCTGCCAGTATTAATTTAACATCACACATAGGAATGCTACATTTTCTAGAATTTGACATTTTCGGGGCTTGAGAATTACTATATTTTGTAAATGGAAATACCGTTACTCAAAACAGAATGCTGTAAATAGAACGATGTCATTTGTTTCTAAAGACTATCAGTATACTAGAGAGATGCAAAAATAATAACAAAAGCGAGATCTTTCTTGGCAAACTTTGGGGGTAAGGTTAGGGCTGTATTACGCGAGTTATCTCGGGGTAAACGCTGCAGCCACAAGCACCACCGGCAAGTATTCTTGGGGCAAACAGGAAATGGGTTAACATTTTAAAGTGATGACTCTGACTGTTGTGTTGAAAATAGAGTGGGAGTAAGAAGGCGATTTGTCATCCAGGCAGAGATGGTGGCTCGGCTAGGAGAGGCAGCAGTGGAAGTAGAAGTGTTTGGATTCTGTATATTGAGAGTAAAACCAAAAAGATTTACTGATACTCCTATTACAATGCAAGGTCCCTAAAGACTTTTTTGTGTTGTTTATGGCTATACCACTTAGCACATTTTTGACAGAAGTCAACCTTCAATATGTATCTATTAAAAGTACAAATGAATGATTATACAGTACTGCTCCATGCCATAATGTGATTGATCATAAGGCCACAGGCAGGAATCCCCTCTCCAGCATTTCAGATTAATGAACATCTGTCCAGCTTTTTCTTAAATTACGAAAAAGAGAAGTCATTATTGTTAGAAGCCCCTTATTCTGGCTTTTAGCACCTGAAGTAATAAGCGCATGTTACTTATTAGATGGTTGTGGGGACTTGAACCTAATGTGTCCCTCCACTTGTGCTCAAACCAGAGTCACCTGTCTTGCCTTTATTCATTTGAGCTGATGGAATGTCTTCCACATGCCAGGCACTGTGCTTGGTACTTTACCCTATGAAAGAGATTTTATTGCTCAATTTGTAAACAAAGAAACTGAGTTTCAGAGAGGGAGTTTAGTAGTTGCCCAAGGCACATAGCTAGTAAGTTGGTAGAATCAGGATTTGAAACCAAGTCTAAGTTTAAACTTGGGTATGGAAGCTTTTACAAATGTAATTTTACTTCCTTTAATGTATAATGTGTGCAAATATTTTATAGATTACATAGATATATAGATATTATGTAATATTTTATTTATTCCCCCTAGGAAGCTCTGTGGCAATTATTGTAGTCTTCATTTTGCAGTTGAGAAAATGTCTCAGTGATTTTCTCAGTCAGGAAGTGGCAGCATTAGAACCTGAACTCTTTGATGAAAAGTTAGAAAGCTCAGATTCTAGGCAAATAGAAAGGTGTGAAGAGGTTATATACCAAGCTAGCAGATGGCCTGTTTGATTCTTAGTCACTTCTTTCATCTGATAACTCACACTGCCTACTGTAAACATAAGCCACAATTCAGCCTTGAGATACAATACATGCTAGATTGAGTTCGCTCACATTTCTATTCACTTTGTAGAAGCTCCTTCAAATCCTGAATGTTTAAAAGACTAAAAAAAGTTTCAAAATGATAACAATGGTTGTTTCTGGTTTTCTTTGTTATATTTGTTTAAATTTGTTTAATTTCCACAATAATTATATATTATATAATCCATAATCAACAATAAGTTTCCTTTTTTTTTAAACACAAAAAAAATTTATTACTCTTTTACAGAAAATGTTAAAGCGTAAGTTTTGTTGCAATTCTAAGGCTAGAACTATTTCTGTTAAATTCTAATGATTTGTTAAATTGAACGAATTCTAATTTTCTTTAGGAGCTTCTGAAGAAATACTCAGAGATGAATGATCATTATGAGTTCTTACATGGATTGTCTTTTGACTTGGAGAAGGAGATTGAAATCCAGAAAGAGCTTTCAATTAAAATAAAAGCAAACCTCTCACTTCCACATCAACAGAACAAACACATTCAGAAACTTCTCACTGTAAACCAAAGGTGTTCCATGGAATTCCATAGAGTCATGAAGAAACTTAAGGTACCACCCTTTTAGTAATATTTTTGCAAATACTGCCATAAATTTTACAAACTTCAGTGTATTTAAATCCTGATTTGGGGTTGGCATATTTGCTACTTAGTGTGTTGACTACCGAATTAAAGATTGTTTGGGTCTAAAAATTGTATATGCAAGATCCTCAGTGCACCTAGAACCTGGTCATTCAGCAAAACCTGGGCTCTGCCTAGACACTGTGTCAAGGTGCTCAGGAGACAGGTATGAACAGCATTTCCAATATCTAATAGTCCAGTGGGTGAGGCAAACATATAAAGAGGTAATAAGTGAAAGAGGTAATAAGAGGTAATAGTGATAGAAGTATGTGCAGGTTATATGACATACCAGGAAAAAAGTTAAAGAAGTTAAGACTGAAGTGGAAGACGGACTCTGGCAATAAAGTTTGGATGGAGTTTGTCTGTAGATGATGGGAAGCCACTGGACAGTTATGTCAAGTGATGGCAATAACATGATCAGATTGCCATTCTAGATACTTCACTACAGACAAAATATAAATGAGTTTGCTTGGGATAAGCCTAGTGGCAGAGAGAACAGGATAGCTGCAGTTAAAATTGTCTAGATGACATATGGTGACTATACTATTTGGGAAGGATTCCTAGGCATGGAAAGGATAAAAGAAATTAAAGAAATATTTAGCACCTTAAAATAGTGGGTCTGTGTGATTGATAGTGGAGGTAAGGGAGAGCAGTTGAGATTGTATCCCAGGATTTGGGCTTAGCCAGGTCTGTGCGTGGTGATACCGTTAACTGACATAAAGAAAAAAGAAGAAGAGGAGCAAGGCAGGTGCGGCAGGAGGAGATACCAGGTGTCTAGTTTGAAATGTTTTAAGGTAGAAATACCTATGACGGACCATCCAAGACTAGGAACCAAGTAGTTTTGAGCTGTGAATCTGAGGTTTGCTAGAACTAAAAGTAAAGATTTGGGATTCATGTAGGTGATGGATAATATATGTGAGGTCACCTAAAAAGCATAGTAGAGGAATAAGAGCCTTGAAATAAGAAGAGAACTCTGGAAAAGATAAATATTCAAGAGGCAGTAGTTAAAGAGACAGGAGAAAACCAAACAAAGGTGTTATTATTACTCAGGTCAGTGGAGGAGAGTATGTCCAAGAATTCAGATAGCCAGAATATGGACCGAAGAGATCTCCTCAGTGTGTTGATAATAGATCTCATTGGTAACCCTTGTCAGAGCAGTTTTAGTTGCGTGGTTAAGAGGCCAAATTCTAAGAGGTTAAGGGATAGTGAAGTTGGGGAAGTAGGGAGCTATCATCTGCACTACTCAGTTAGATTGCCCTTCAGGCTCTGATAGACTTCTACAAATCCTGACAATGTGATATCCAGAATTTATTCATGAGGCCCATGGAACATATAGCATTCAAATTATTGTCACCTTGAAACCAGACATCTAAATATGCTTGAGGCATGGCACACCCATATTGGTCACCACACCAAGGCAGGCAGAAGAAGATGTTGAAAATGAATCTCAGGTGTCTAAGTGGGAAACCTGGGTGATTGGTGATATAATTAACCAAAAAAGGGAACAACAAAGAAAGGTGGGTTTTTAGGGGAAAAGATCATGTTACATTTTAAACGTATCGAATCCAAGATTCTTGTAGGACATCCATGAGGTATAGCCAGTAGGAAATCAGAAATAAAGAACTAGCAGTTATTCTTTCAAGATGCTGAGAGAAGAAAGTTGGGGATATAGAAAAGCTCTTTCCTTCCTCTTCACTTAGCAGAGGATATAGATAAACAAGAGATGCCATCCCACCTTTAGTCTTGAGGGTTCAAAACAGCCTTCAAATGTGATAAAAGTTTCATTTCCCAATTTGTTTCTCTGCAAGTATGTGTTAAGCCATGTTATAATGACAAAGGAAGAACAACATGATTCCATCAATAAATTTGAAATGCTTTTGATTGATGAAGTGGAAAAGCAAAGTGAACTGCTAGTTAAAATTCAGCATCTTCCACAAGATTATGATGTACCATCCAGAGAATTAAGGGACCTCAAACTGAGCCAGAAGATGGATCTACATATTGAGGTATAATTTAATTTAAATGGATTTAATTAAATTGTAAGCCTTTTTATCACTAGAAAGGTACCTTTTCATGTGGTTAAAGCATTTACATTTACCAAAAATTAAAAATAGGTTACAGATTGACAACAGGCCAAATGTAAAGAGTGCCAAGTGATAGACTAGACAAGCCTCATTTCAGAACTCCACAGATACTGAAAAATAGACTTAATATTAGCAAGTGGGAATTTATGGAACTCCAGAATAGTTCTAACCGTCTTCTGAAACTTCCTAGACCTGTTGATTAGGAGTCAGAAACATTTTTATTGCAACTCCACATGGAGTATCCTGCTCTCAGCCAACACTGAGGCTGGCTTCTAATTCTTAACACACATGTAAGGGCTGCTGTCTGCATAGAAAAGCTACATCCAGAAGCACTTTACATATTGTAATTATTAGTCACAGATTTATAGTTTTGACAGGTTTTAATTCTAATAGGCAGAATTTGTAGATGTGCCTCTATTATGTAGCATATATTGCCAAAATTTTATTATTCAAATAACTAGAATAAGTTTTAAATTAGAACTATATTTCTGATATGATTAGAATAATTAACACTATATCTACTTCACAATATTAGGAATGAACGTTTAGTTAGGCATTTTCCCATTTTGATGTTTGTATG
Source organism: Pteropus alecto (assembly GCF_000325575.1). NCBI lineage: Eukaryota > Metazoa > Chordata > Mammalia > Chiroptera > Pteropodidae > Pteropus > Pteropus alecto. The sequence goes on along the minus strand of NW_006441953.1, from coordinate 2,719,236 downwards.
ATAGAAAAAAACTTTCCTAATGTTCAAGCAATTCAGTAATTACTTTTTAACACAGGAAATTCTCAAAGATTTTTCAGAAAGTGACTTCCACAGCATAAAGACTGAATTTCAACAAGTACTAAGTAATCGGAAAGAAATGACTCAGTTTTTGGAAGAGTGGTTGAATACTCATTTTGATATAGAAAAGCTTAAAAGTGGCATCCAGAAAGAAAATGATAGGATTTGTCAAGTGAATAACTTCTATAATAACAAAATAATTGTAAGTAGTAATTTTTATTGTGCTCCATTGTTCTTTTGGTTGTTGTTTGCTTTAATTTTTCTACCTCGTTCTTAAAAGGACTTAGAGCAACTGGATTTTAATTATGTTTTCTTTCATTTATTCATATATGCTTTGTGAAAAAGATTGACTGTGTAAAGCATGTTCTTTCTCTGACATGTTATACTTCCTTAAGATACTTAAACATCTCAATTTATACTTGTAAAGAAGGTAACAAAATCTTAATGTATAATAGTTTCTACTTGTGAAACCCTTGAATCCTCTTGCCTTTCTTTCCTTTCTCACTTCTCACTGCTTCTGTAGGAATTGAGCCTTTTCCTCAAGTAGTCTCGGGCAAGGTGAGAGAGATCCTGTTTAAAGGTTACAGGCAGCAACTGTGGTAAAGCCATAAACAAAACTGGTGAGCTACTTTAGTAAGGCTTTTCATCTCAGTGGGTCACTATCATATGCTGTCATCCTTCAGCTTGAGGTTCAAAAACATAGTTTGTATCATTGTTCCCAAGGTGATCAACCGTAGTAGACAGATTCATAAGAACCAACATTGCTTAAGAGCAGTGTATTAATTCGTTTTACTTTCCACTGATCAGAATATTAATTCTGCTTTCTGAAGTAATCCCTACTTTACATATCTGATAAAGTATGTAGTAATCAGAAAGTTACTCGTTATATATGCAGATGGACTAGATTAATATTATAGCTTCTAAAATTGGTTTTATATTTCATGTGTTTGAGTAGTTCTTTCCTGACACTTTAATTTCATCTGGAAATTATACTTAAATAACAGTGAAATATAGTTAATATTTAATGGATAGTTAATCCCATTTGTTGAATACCTGAAGCTAACAGAATAGTAAATGAACTTAAAAAAAAAGTCCACAAACAGTAGAGAAAGGCATAAAACCAATGTTTAGATAAAATAATCTCCATGTAATTCAGAGTTTTTCTTGCAATATTGAGGGGCCCAGTTGTGATTAGAAAGTAGAGATTTCTATCATGTGGATCAGTATTTGTGTGGCGTCGTCTAGCACCCTGAGAGTTGAAATTGGCAACTGGGTATGGTGTGAAGTCAGCAGTCCAGAGCCAAGGAGAGTCCAGGGTGCCAGCAAGAATACAACTAATTCAGGTCCAAGTCTAAAAGAATAACCATAAAGCCACAAAGTTGTAGATAAGGCCAATAAGGCATTCGTAATGAGAGCAAAACGAACATCTCATACAAATTAGGGATTCGTAAAAAAGATGAGTAATTTCAGAGTTAGTTAGCCTTTGATATAAGAGACGTGTTGATTGTTATTCCCTGCACAGAAATATCACATTTTCAGATTAATTACCAAGTCAGTGAATTCTTTTCCCTGTAGACACTGAGGTTTACAATGAAACAGAAAAATTGGTGGTTGTTAAGTTTACTGGGTGTGCTCTGCTCTTAGATATCAGTTAAGGCTTTGTTATTAGCTATAACATAAATAAAGACTCCACAGTTCTTCAAATTCCTCTTCATAGGTTAGTACTAATCTAGCAGCGAGATTATCCTCTTGCAAATTAATCTGAATCCTCTCCAGTCCTTATTCTTCTTTCATTTTCATCATCAATATCTTCTGAAATTTTAGGAACTCACACAAACCACAAGTAATTTTCACATTCTTTTATGTTCCTTACATACTGTTCTAGAATGCTCTGAAAATGAATTTCAACATATACCTTGTCCTAGAATTCTAGTATTTTTTGTTTTTTTAAATACGTTATTCATTTTAAACCTGTAATGGTATTTTTATTATTCAATAGGCTATAATGAATGAATCAACAGAGTTTGAGGAAAGAAATGCTACCCTAGCTAAAGAATGGGAATGTGACCTGAAATTAATAAGAGAGAAAAATGAAAAACTATTTACAAACTACCAAACTTTGAAGCTCTCTCAGACATCTGGTGCCCTTGCTAATCCTACTACACAAGATGATAAGAATCTTCATGTTATATCAAGAGCCACACAACTAACCACAGAGGTATGTAATTTTTTATATTTTTCAATTTGTAGCTTAATCACAGAGTTAAAGATGAATCCAATATAATATTTCAAAGTGGAATTATAGTATCAATTGTATTTATTAAGGAACATGGACCATCTTTATGTGTGTGTGAGATGGGCTCATTTTTAAATATAGTTCTATTATGATTGTCACTCAACTAAATTAATTATATAAGGTCTTCTCTTTGGCTTATAAGACAGAAGTAACTCAGCTTAATTTGAATAATAGATATGTATGCCATTTAAAGTATTATTGTCCTACATTATACATTTCCCTAATTCATGTGACTTTCTATTTAGCTACAATCTGTATGTATACAGAACTAGCTTAGAGGGAAAGCAATTTAGCATCAATATTTTTAATATTGGTTAATATTGAAATAAAAATAAAAATATAAGAGGGTAAAAATATAACAGATTTCTAATGCAGATTAACTTGTGTCCAAAAATTAGTACATTATTTGAATAATTCAGTTACTTTATTAACTACTCTCAGGAGTCTGTAAAGCAAATATACTATTTTATTTTGTTAGCCTACAGAATGATTTAATGGATAACCCAAGAGTAAATATATCATTTTTACCAAAATAAATACTTATAAATTATCAGCTACACAATATCATCGGAAACTTGAAGAACTCAATTATATAATTTATTGTTTAGCTGACCACTACAGACTACTTCAGTCGGCTGGTAGAGATAAAAATAGTGGAACTATGAAACCCATCAACCAAAACAATAAGATAAAGAAGCAGAAGGAAATTCTATCTTCAGTGACCCAAGGAAAAGACCCTACCAAATAATAAAGTATATGCTCTTAGTTTGGTACTTAGGCCGAATTAGAGTAGCATTGAGTAGTTTAGTAATGGTACAGGAATAGACAAATAGAACAATCGAACAGAATAGAGAGTTCAGCAGTAGACTCAAATAATTTTGAGAATTTAGCACATAATAATGGTAACATTCAGCTCAGTAGGGAAAAGACGATTTACTTAAATACTTGATTCAGAACAACCAGATAGCCAACTGGCAGAAAATAGGTCTGGATTCTTATTTCACTCATTGAACAAAAATAAATTCCAAGTAGGCCAGAAAGAAACAGACACTCTGGAGGAAAATCTACATGAGTGTGCATGAGAATAATCTTATAAACACGAACAAATTCAAGTATGTTTATACTTGCAAAAAATTGGAAATAACTTAAATGTTTATTAATCAGTGATGGATTAACTAATTTATGCTATTTCCATGAAACAGGATGTAAATATCCATGAAAACAAAAATATAAGAGATCTATATGTGTTGATAATGGAAAGATCTGGAAAATATACTGTGAAGTTAAAAAAAAAAGCAGAAATAAATATATTTAGCATGCTTCTGTTGTTGTATATGGCTGTTTTTATAAACTGTATATTCATATATGCTTAGATACACATGAAAAATTTCTGGAAGGATATACTTAAAAGTATTTAGTAGTCATTGCTTTAGGGTCGACTGGGGGTCTGAGGTGAGAAAACTTACTCTTTATTGTATGCCTTTGAATTTTTCCATCGACTTGTGTTTTTCAGTTTAAAATCTAGATAATAAAAATAAAGGGAAACGTATGTTACGTATTAAAGAGTCAGTTAACAAATGTACTTTAAGTAATGTTAATTTAAAATGTGAGCGCCAATTTAATATGCTTAGTGCTGTGCTAATAAGTAACTAAAATACTAAAAATTATAATTTACAATTTGGGCATTTTTTATTCCAAAAATCACCAGCTTCTCAATGAAAAAAATATTACTTGTATAAATCGAGTGAAGCTCGGCTTCTATTCTTTGTTTAATGCATTCTGTGAAAAATCAATACCTATATATCATCATCTTTGTCTTAAACTTACATACTGTGATTCTGCCTTTATGTCAGACTTTATATGTGTGTGTTTTTTCTGATAGAAAATTCAAGAGCTGCAAACTTCACTACTTGAAGCCAAAGAAAGTGCCTTGCGTAAGGATGCCAAGATTATAACGATGCAGAGAGAACTTGACATGACTAATGACATAATAGCAAAACTTCAAGCTCAAGTTAATGAATCAAATAAACGCCTTGAGAAAACAAAAGAAATGATCCAAGTACTTGAGGTAACTTAAACTCATTTTATAAAGGGTTTTTTTCCTTTTTCTGTTGAATTTGGCAGAGCATTTGGGTCCCTAATCTTTTATTTCAACTTCCTATTACTATATATGTTTCAAGTTCAGTACTCAAGCTTCGAAAAAGTAAGTGACAGCTTAGAAATGAAATGGGGGAGGTGTGTTTTCATGCAAAATAATGATTATTTTTTTATCTTCTTAGAAAAATTATTTTTTAAAGACATAAATAATATTCTTTATACTTTAAGACGTATGATCATTTTTAAAAAAATGATTCTTATCTAAATATTTAACACTCCTTGTTAGATAAGTACATTAAAAAAATTTTTTTTCTATTTAATACCCCTGTTATTGAGTCCCATCTGATAGGCTGCGGGCTGAACCTGATCTGTTTTCTCTTAAAAGAACAGTCATTTCAATGAATGCCATTATAGGTTACACCCTGGTTCATCACATCCTTACCAATCCCTTTTTTTTAGCCCCAGTCACTTCTCAGAATGCTATTTGAGTCTGACCCTAATAGACATTTAAGTTTGCTATTGTGTGGTTCCAGTGTCTCTTCATTCCAGTTAAAATTAGAAACAAGTTAAGAATGTCTGTTCTTTTCATTATTTAACATTTATTCAAGGAGACATTATCCATTAAAAAAGATTTTTATATGTCCATATATGTTTATATATGAATGATTTTTTTTCTCTGAGCGGAAAGTAGATATATTTATGTCAGTGGATTAAATAATCTTTGAATACAAAATATCCCCAATAATGCTATATAATACTTTGTGCCTTGAATTTAGATCTAGTTTTATATTGTTGTACTGACATCTTTCTCATTTTCCTGACTACCTTTATCTACCCATTTTATTATTTTCAACCTTTCTGTTTTATTTTGTTTATATCATTTTTTAATTGGGAAAGAATTTGTTTTAAGGAACAAATTATATGTTCTCCCATTACGTATTAGCTTCCAATAGCTTTAAATATACATACTTCACATCAAATATCTTTTTGTTAATCATTTTAGAGTTAAAATTTGTGCCTCTCCTACTTCTCATATATTTAGAGTTTGCTGTTTTAAAATATTCCTACCAGATGAAGGCAGTTCACAACTCTTTGAAATACCTCTAAAATTATTTTATTTCATTTTCTCTAAAAAATTTAGGATAAAGTTGCTATAGGAGCTAAACCTTATAAAGAAGAAATTGAAGATCTCAAAACAAAGCTGGTGAAAATAGACCTAGAAAAGATGAAAAGTGCCAAGGAGTTTGAAAAGGAGTATGTCTTTGCCTTAATTAAACATAATTTTAATACCTTAAAACTTTTTTAATTATATAAATTTCTTTGCATTAGTTACCTTTTTAAAATATCTGAAAATATTATTGCTTTTTAAAAATAAATACAAACATTCACAGATTTTTAATTTATTAAATTCTCCATACCAATGCAAAGATTTTAAAAATAAGTACAATTCTGATCAATTACTAACACACTATGTCTTTGGATGCTTCTTACTTAGTCATAAACAGCATAAAAATGGCCTTTTTGTGCTCAAAAGTAAATGTTAAACACTATGTCTTTGGATGCTTCTTACTTAGTCATAACCAGCATAAAAATGTTCTTTTTGTGCTCAAAAGTAAATGTTAAGAACGTACATGTGTGCGTGCTTGTGTGTGTGTGTGTGTGTGTGTGTGTGTGTGTTTAGCAGTTCTACTAAGTTTTTGTTAGGTCTCTTAATTTCATTTGTTTCTCCTACTGTTTTTGTGTAAAGGTTGTATTTCCTTTGAAATGATAGCACCTAATGCCCAAGAGCATATCTTCTTTTTATTGATATATTGACATATACTACTATACATAATAGCATGCCTAAAGTTCTCTGTAGTATAGCATAATAAAAAGAACATTAAACAGAGTCAGGGAAACTGAATTAGAAATATAATGTTGCCACTTACTAATATATCACTTTATGCAGGTCGTTTAGTCTCTATGCTCTGCACATTCGTAATCAATAAAAGGATAGGTTTGTACTAAAGGATTTCTTAAGATCCCTTCTGGTTCCTAACACTTTTTATTCTTTCTGTAAGTCTTTAATAAATATTTAATGATGACATCTAATTTTGCTTAAAAAGTAGTACTCTCAATCTTCATGCATTCTAACTAGCCTTCCATTGGTAAGACTTGGTTTTAATAAAACTATATAAGTTCTTCATTATAAAAGCAATTTTACTTATAGAATAGAATCAGCAGATACTTTCGGTCACTAAAAAAGGCAGAAAATCTTATAATTTACCATTACTGGTTAATGCTTAAGCCAATAATTCATGAAGTGCTATACAGTGCCTCTTAACAACTGGGGAACAATGAGCAGTATTTGACCAGAGCTGCAGCCAGAGTTTACTTTACTGACAATGTAGAAAGGAAGCTGCTTTTTGGTTTCATGCTCTGGTAATTGTTGGGCCTTCAAGATATTTCTAAGATTTCGTAGTAACAGCTCAATTACTTATTTTATGGTACTTTTGAATATAATTTTGCTCAATATCTAATTAATAGCTATTAAGCTTCCAGAAATTTAAAAAGAAATAGTTTCTTAATGTTAAAAACATTGCCCCTAATACTACAACAGAATACTTCAAATTTTGACAGAGTTATACTACAAAGTGTATGATACCAGGGGTGTATCATGAGGACTTGCTTATCTATTGCTATTTATGGATATTATGTCAATGTGATGTATTTTACTAGAAAATTCTTTACAGCAGATCTGTTTATTCCAATAAAAGTTGTTGGGCTCTTACATATTTCTATTGTTCTTATTAGAATTGCTTCCACAAAAGCCGCTGTAGAGTATCAAAAAGAAGTTATAAGGTTATTGAGAGAAAATCTTAGAAGAAGTCAACAGGCCCAAGATACCTCAAGTAAGTGGAAAATGGTGGTATTTGCAGATCGTTTCCATTTTACTTCTCCATACACTTATACCTTTTGATGACTACTATTATATATGCGACAGTCAAGAATAAACCTAGGTTAATCACTAATACCCTTGTAGAAGGGTAGAAAGAACTATTTTTAAAATGAATTTATTGTGATTATATTTATCCTGTGATATCTCCTTAGTTTTACCATGTCAACTGTTTATCCATTATGATTCTTGAAAAATATGAATTTTACCTTTGCATTAGCAGATCTTTACACATTAGTACAGATACCTTCAGTACAATGAAAGAATGATTTAATTATCAAGGTAGAAGTACCCTTCCCAATAAAAATCCAAGCACGTCTTAATAGGTTTTAATGATATGCACAGTAAAAGTATAATTAGTGCATGATAAATATAGTAAATACTATTTCACTTGTTCTTAATACTGAAAATACAAAGTTGATGCTTACTTATAAACTGTTTAAAGTTTATCTTAGTTACAGTTTTCAAATCTAATGATCAAATTTCTGCATATACATTCCTCAAACTATACCTTTTTCCATGTTTCTGTTTCCTGTGTTTCATCTTATAGGAGAGAACGCTGAACACTACTTGGGGCAGCTTTGTGTGGTAGAACAAGCATTGAAGTAAAAGTTAGGGCAGGTCTCTCAACTGATTACCCTCACTTAACAGCTATGAGAAATCATAGGGACCACACCTAACCTTCTAGCAGATAGACACACACACACACACAGACACACACACACAGACACTTGTTATAAAGATCAAACTAAAAGCAGTATGTTAAAGCACACTGAAATTACTAAATGTCAAACAGATGTAAGATGATATTGGTGTGTATTGTTGTCTATTAAAAAAAATAGCAATAGTGTTTAAAGATGTTGTCTAGTGCATATTTAGTTTGAACATTCGTAGTGTCTAGCGCAGCTCCTAGGAATAAAAATAGAACCAAGAACTTTGTTGTTGCAGAACAGTCAGAAAAATGACTCTTGATTGTAAGTGATTTTCAGTTACATATTGTACCTGCATTTGAAATAATTCAAAAGAAAACGAACATTGAGTATTTTCTCTACACAAGCCCCTCACATTTTTATGCAATTTTAATTAAGATTTGCAAAACAATTCCTTATACTGCTTTTACACACATGGTATAGAATATATAATAATATCAGGTTTGTTTAGCTCACAAGGATTTGTTGAGTAATGGTAGTGCACTGAATGACCCTACACACGCACTCTGTGTCAGAAGAAATCCTCCAGTGAAGCCACTGATGTAGTGGGTAGATCAGTGAAGGACAACTCTAACTAGAGAGAGTTGCTACTGCTGCAACCATGGTGAAAGATCTTAGCAGGATTATGGTAGTGGAATTGGTGGGTAGACAGTAGCAGAATGATTCTAGAGATATATAGAACTGGTGGCGAGATAGGCATGGAGGTCAGGCGGAGGAGGAAGTCAGGGATGACTCCTGGGGAGATGACAATTAAGATATGTCGAGTTTTATAATGTACGTATTTTATGTAGTACTGTTTCCTTTATTTTGAACTTTGGATCTATCTGTGCATTTGCTTCCACAGTGATATCAGAAAATACTGATCCTCAACCTTCAAATAAACCCCTAACCTGTGGAGGTGGCAGTGGCATTGTGCAAAGCACAAAAGCTCTTATTTTGAAAAGTGAATATGTACGACTAGAAAAGGAAATTTCTAAGTTAAAGCAGCAAAATGAACAGCTAATAAAGCAAAAGAATGAACTATTAAGGTAAGACGTGCTGAAATGATACAGAAATTATTCTTATGTCTGTTACGTGTGGGGTATGATAATATATACACATACACATGTATTTTTTTGCAGTTAGCAACCCTTCACACATGGAGAAAGTAATTTTTAGCACTCACATAATGTGTCTTTTTAAAAAGGAATAAGAATATGGTAGCATATTCTAGATATTTGCTATCTGTCAACTGACCTGTTTTTAACTAAGTCAAGAACCAGGATGTAAACAGAGGTCTTTGAGAGGGCAGCTAAAAATACACCACAAGTCCATATACCCAAGTCAGTGAGACCTTCCTCAAAAGAGAGCCCCTCATGTCTGTTACAGCCTATTTTCCTGTATAAACAGTCCTAACAGAATTATTTGGCTTCTACCAAAAATAAGAATCTTGTGCTAATCTCTGCTAATAATATAGTAGAAGAAAAATAGACATTAAACAATTACGCAAATAACTAATTCTTTCTAATGAGTGCTATTAAACAACAACAACAAAAAATAGAACATTATGAAAGGGTATAATAAAAGGATCAAACCTTATCTAAGCATGGGGAGGGGTGGCGATTAATATATGAGTAGAACTGCAAAATAAGTAAGTACCAGTGAGGCTAGGTGAAAGGAGAGACGGATAAGCCTTGTAGGCCTAGGGAACATGAGCACAGGCTTTGAGTAGGTGGAACTAAGAGACAATCAGTGTGGCCAGAGCATAGAGAATGAGACCCAATAAGTTGCAAGATGCGATGCCAGAGGTAACTGGCCCAGATTCCACAGGCCCTTATGAGTCATTCTGAGGAAGTTTGGGTGGTATCCTAAATGAAAGGGGGAACCCCGTATAGGAATCTGTTGTAGTCAAGGCCAAAAGAAAAAAGAAAAAAAAGAATGGTGACAATGGGGATTAAATGTGGAGATGAATTTGAGAGACAGGTATGATGGTTGTATCAACAGACTTGGCTGACTGATAAAGGAGAGCAGGGCCTCGAGGATTGCTTCCCAGGTTTCTCCCTGGAGGAACTAGATAAATGCCGGTGGCATTTCCTGTAAGAAGCAAAACTATAACTAATCTGGAAAATCAGTGTAATATTTCTTTTAAAACAACAAAGGTACATTAAAGATTCATCTCTCCAGTCTAGAGCCATGCCACCCTGAACGTGCCCGATCTCGTCTGATCTCAGAAGCTGAGCAGGGTTGGGCCTGGTTAGTACTTAGATGGGAGACCACCTAGGAAGACCAGGTGCTGCAGGCGTAAAAAATGAATAAATAAGGGATTGTAAACTGACAAGGCCCTTGCAATCTGTGAGGTCAACCAAGGGTTGCCTCACCAAAAAAAATTAAAAAAAAAAAAAGATTCATCTATCTAGAAGACTAATTTATCAATAGAGAAAGCACTGTGGATATCTTTGATTCATTTGAAAACCTAATGTTATATATACCCTGAGTTTTCTTTTCAAGATTTCATGGTCACCAAGATTAACTATAATTATTCAATTTATATTAACCTCATTTCATTTTCCAAACTGTGGAAATAGACCAAATAGGAAGCAGTAAGTTGAGATTAAAATATATGATAATGTTACATATGTTTTACCACAATTTTTAAAAAAAATGTTTTATGTAAATGTGAATACATTTTTTTAAATGAGTAGTCTTACACTCTTTTTTTCTCCCCACCCCCAACTCCACATTAAAGCAATAATCATCGTCTTTCCAATGAGGTCAAAACATGGAAGGAGAGAACCCTTAAAAGAGAGGTTCACAAAGAAGTAACTTGTGAGAATTCTCCAAAGTCTTCTAAAGGGACTGGAACAGCTTCTAAAAAGAAACAACATATGGCTTCTCCATGCGAAGAACAGAATTTACAAGATCCTGTGCCAAAGGAATCACCAAAATCTTGGTTTTTTGACAACCGATCAAAGTCTTTACCAGCACCTCATCCAGTTCGCTATTTTGATAACTCAGGCTTAGGCCTTTGCCTGGGTGGGTAAATATACCGGTTCCTTAGAAATTGGAGGATAACAGTTGGGATTTATCTTTAATATGTGGCCCCAAAGGACAAGTTTACACAAGAGAAGAGATAGGTGAGCAAGTGACAGGGCGCAAATTTCATTTGCTGTCTCTGGGAGAATGTTTCCCCAAAGCACAGCACTAAAGTCAGTTTTTACCCCAAGTGAAGTTTTTATTTTGCCTCTTAAACCCTCAAGCTTTTCCCGAGGATAGATAAGCAGCTCTCCAAGTACATAAAGACACTCTCCAAGTACATATAAACAAAACTACTTTTACTGGAAAAGACTTTCTCATCAATTCAATGGGCCAGTATTTCTAAAAGCATTGTATTCATTTTACACAAACCAGATTGTAGACTTGTATCATTTACTTGCTAATTCATTTGATCAACAGAATTTTTTGATCCCCAACTATGTATCATATATTAGACCCTGAAGGTACATTGGTGTGCAAAACCAGACATGGTCCCTAGCTTCTAGAGGCTAAAGTCTAATAGGAGCTGTAGTTGGTCATCAGATAGTCAAAAAAAAAAGGTAAAATTCTAGAGTGCAAAAGGCTCTGAGGTTTATAATAGGTTTTTGTTCTAGGAATATTAGGGAAGTCTTTCTTACAGAAAGGAACTGAGATCTAAGAGGTTAATGTTAGTTAGCCTAACAAAGAGGGGAGGGAAAAGCATGTCAGGCAAATGGAACAGTGACAGCCCCAAGGTCAGTAGGAACATAACCAGGGGAAGAGTCTAAAGAAATGTGTGTGGCCAGAGGACAGTGAGCATGCTCCTCTCCTGTGGATGACATCAGAGAAGCCAGAGAGAGGTGAGAGCCAAGCGTGTGGGTTTTGTAGACCGTAAATGGAATTTTTACTTCTTCCTGAAAACATGTAGAGGAAGCCTTTGAAAGGTTTTAAACAATGGCAGGGGAATATAATGAGTCATAAGTTTTGAAATCATGATGTCAGCTCTAAAGTAAGTCACAGTAGCATGGACATGAGCAGATACAGTAGAAATGGAGACAAGTGGACAGATGGGACAAATTTGGGAGTAAAATCAACAGTACTAAGTGTCTGATTGGATGGAGTAGGGCAGCTCAAGGATCACCCCCCAGCTCTTCAGGGGTGCTGTACACAGGTGGGAACATTACAAGAGAAGCTCTGTAATGTGTTTCTTATAGTCTTTCTCATCGTAGAGCATATATCATATGCCCAGTTATGCATGGCCAGAGCCCTTTGTGACACTGAGTCTGCCTGTCTGAAATACCCTATTATGCAGCTGTAGAAGTCTTAAGCAACAAAATTGTACCCTAAAAAGGAAGCTGCCAAGTCATTTAAAGCCCCAAGGAAAGGCTGCCAGGGTTTATGAGAGCTCTACTTTGTGACGAAGAAAATAGTCCATTCTTAACTACACATCAAAATTAGATCAAGCCGGCAGTCTCACAGTGCTCTTGGGGAACATAGCAAGTCATAAAACGATTTGGAAAAAAATTTTGAACTATTCACTCCATTGACTACTATTTAACAACCATTTAAGGGCCTTCCATTAGCCAGCACGTCATGTGGAACTTTTGGTGGACACATACAGTATTTCAGAAGAGTTTTGAAAAACAAACTTTTATAACCACCTTATTTATCTGATAATGCCAGAAACAGACATAATATGAATCCAACCATAAATTAAAATGTTTAAGTCTTTTTATCAATATGTGAATCTCTCTGGTACTATTTTTAAGTGAAATAAACAAAAGAGTAGTCTGCAGGAATATAAAGATAAAAAACCAACCAATTCAGAATTAAAGGACATAGTCCCATCTTAAATTAGTAAAATATTAGTCTGAAAAAACTCAGTTTTTAATTTTAATTATAAAAGGTAATCTGAATTATCTCAAGAACTTAAAATAATTGGCAGGACCAGCCATGCTAGATTTACAGTTGACCCTTGAACTACGCTGGGATTAAGGGTACCAACCCCCAACACATATGCATAAAAATTTGTGTATGACTTTTGACTCCCCAAAAACTTAACAACTAATAGCCTAGTGTTGACTAGAAGCCTTGCTGATAACATAAGTAGTCAATTAACTCATATATACCGTATTCTTATAATAAAGTAAGCTAGAGAAAAGAAAATCAAGAAAATTCTAAGGAAAATACCTTTATAGTATTTATTGAAAAAAATTCACATGTAATGTTCCCATGCAGTTCAAACCCATGTCGTTCAAGGGACGACTGTCTTTCATGAATATAATAATTTGATAATGAATATTGCTTATTCTTAAACAAATAGATGCAGTTGAAGTGCTTTTTAAAGGCTCAAAGGTTTCCAAAGATGTCTATTCTCTAAAACACAAAGTGTGTATTTAGCACACCATTTTTTTTTTCTAAAAATAGGACAAAAGAAAATAAACCTCAACCTAAGTTTGATTCACTTTGAATCTCAAATCCAGATAAGACTTTCTTACTTCTTGGTCTTATGTACAACACAGTTTTCTCACAATTCATTTTATGAAAAGTGGGGAATAAATTTCTCCAACTATAATGAAGTGAAAAATACCCGTTTTTTATACGAGCGAACATGAGGCAGTTGATGATCACATCCCCATTTTTCATTCTTCATATCTCTGTCTTAACATCCTTTCCATTTCCAGTTGTATTTTTGTGTGTGTGAATTTTTAAAATAAGATTACTTTTGTTTTTGATTTTTTTTTTTTTTTTTTTTTTTCTCAGAAGAACAAACTGGTGGAACAGAGAATGTAGATCCTCACTCAGAAGCCCAGCAGGCCTTCTCAGGAAAAGATGTGCCCGAATGCAAGATTCAGTAGACCACTCAATATTCTGTCACTTCTCTGGGGCCCCATGTTCCTTAGTTATTACTTTATGTGTCTGACCCTGGCAATGATGTCACAATCCAACTTAATTTCAATTCCCTTTTCACTTTGCCACTAGAATTGGAAGGTGAAAGGACAGGAGATTAATGCATTCCAGTAATTTAGAATGGTGACAGCAATATCATCTTCCTGAATATGGTAATACTTCAGAAGTTGAATTGTCTTATTTATTTTGTAAAGAATAAAGTTATTGAAGGAAATTTTTAATATAAAATGTATCCATTTTTATTACTGTAAAATTATCTACATATGACTTAGGTAATTCCAAAACATAATACATAGTTTAATATAATCACTTAACAAAATTGTAAATGCCTTTTTTACTACCTTGAACATTCAATAAATGTTTAATTAGTACTGAGTCACAACTCCTGTAACATTAATTAATGGTTTCTTACTGGGGTACTCGGTATATTTGGTTCTCCTATCTTGTCGACTTTCAGAATTTTTCTATGAAAATATACACCTACTTTCTGGATTTAAGTTGTTACAGGCTAGCAAGTGCTATGACCTTCATTTCTTAGTTTTAATCTACTGTTTGCTATGATAACTTCAAAAGTTCTCACGTTTTTGTGGCCCATCTATCACACTTCTATACAAGCAGTATAAATTGCTCGTTTTGTTATTGCACTCTATTATTGCATTTCTAGCTGGAAGAACCTCATAAATCATTTATTTTCTCTTCTCATCATAGACATGAGGAAACAGGACCAGAGTCTCTATCAAAACCTGAGGTCTCCACATACCGTAATGTATGTGTGGATGGGCTTCATGCAGTCTGTAACTTCTGAAAAAATTATGTTAACTTTTGTGTGTGGATTCATTTTTCTAGGATACGCGGGTCCATCCATACTTTCTTATACCATATTCTCAAAGGAGTCTGTGACTCTGTACGAGGTTAAGAACTATGATTTTAGAGAGTACCTGATATTTCATGTCACATAACTTTGAAAAATCACATAAAACAGCAAGTTGCATAAGGTTCAAAACAGTAATTTTGAGGCATTCTTGTCTCTTTGGTAAGAAATTATAAATTGCATCATAGTCATCATTTTAAAGTTTATGGATTGAATATTTTCCCTTAACATGTAATCAAGAATTCTCTAGGGCTAAGGGGAAATTGTCCCTTCCTATAATTCTCTCCCCCATGTTGAAGATTTGTTTCACTTTTCCATACTCACCCAAACAAGACAGTATAGAAGCTACAGGTTTGTTTCTTTACAATGTCCACTCGCTGCTGAATAAAAGTAACGCAAGGTAAAAGGTATGCACGCCTGGATAATAAAACTAAGGCCAGTTAAAAAATATAATCATTACGTACCCAGTCTAGTAGACTGTTACTTAATACTTGAATTTGGATGACCATTTCCTTAGATTTGGGAAGTTTTTAGCCATCATTTCTTTAAATAAATGTTTTACTTTGTCCCTTTCTCTCTTGTGGAAGTCCCACTGTGCATATATTGGTCCACCTGCTGATGTCCCATAAGTACCCTAGGCTCTTCACTTTTCTTTATTCTTTTTTTGCTACTCTGGATAATTTCAAATGACCTCTCCAAATTTGTTGATTCTTCTGCTTGATCAAGTCCACTGTTGGGCTCCTCTAGTGAATTCTTCAATTCAGCTATTGTATTCCTCAGCTCCAGAATTTATTTGCTTCTTTTTTATAGTTTCTACTTCTTTGTTGATATTCTTATTTTGTTCATGTATTATTTGCCTGGTTTTATTTCATTGTGTTATGCAGATCATTGAGCTTCTTTAAAACTATTCTTAATTGTCAGGTTATTCATAGATCACCATTTCTTTGGAGTTGGCTTCTGGAGATTCATTTTGTTTCTTTTGGACCTTGTTTCTCTGTTTCTTTGTGTGCCTTCTGTTTTGTTTTTTTGTTTTTCTGAATTTTGTGCATTCAAAAAATTAGCCTCCCCTTCATTCTTTACTAACTGCTTCACAGAGGGGAAAACCTTCACCAGTCAGTCCGGTTAGAGATTCTGGGGGCCTCTGAAACCTTTCGGGGGTGGGGGCGGCGGTGGATGGAGCCGGGATGTGACTTGTCTGGGCTTGAGTGTAATTTATCCGTCAGGCAGGTTTGCAACATTTTTTTTCAGGGCCTCCTAATCGCTTGCGCTCTCTGGTGTCTGTCTGCAGTACTGCAGTTCTTTTATGCTGCAGCAGGAAGCCACCCCTCTCTTTGTTCTCACTGGCTCCCAGGCATCCAGAGTACATCTGCTTCCCATCAGCACCCCAAATTAGGCAAGACATACCAGTCCTTGGGGCAACCCTCCAAAAGGCCGAAACACCAGACACACACTATGTTCTCTCTTCCTCCCAAGGAGGAAGCTGTGAGTTGAGCACTTTCTCTTGACTGTGCCAAGCCACACCGGCCTCGGTTTGGAGCGCTGCAGGCCCTCTGGTACCAAACGGCATGTTCCATCAGCACTCCAAGTGAGGCGAGGCAGAAACCAGTCACTTGGGCAGCCCTCCAAAATGTTGGGCCTTTGGATGAACTTTCCTCTCCCACTCATTCCCACAACAGAGAAATCGAGGGCCAGGGGCTAAGCTGTGCTAGCTTGGGGGAGGGGTGGTCCCAGGTAAAGTGAACCAGCCCTTCTTACTTATTTCATTTCAGCTGTTCTATTTTGTCCTCGCCTAGGGTACTGCAACTTCTTAACTGGCTTCTGAAGTTCTCACAAAGGTATTTTGGTCCTCATGTTGTTATGTCAGTGTCTCTGGGGCAAAGAGCTGGAACTTGCTATTCCTCCATCTTGACCTCTGCCTCAGAACATTTCTTATGATCTGAGTTTTAATATCGTGACGTGATTATAAAGGAACAATGGTGAAAATCAACAGTGGAAACTTGCAAAAATGTTGAAAAGCAGTAATATGGTCAGATATTACTAAATGATCTGAAAGTTAAGTCAGGACCAGAGAAGACAAAGTACATTATTGTTCATAAGAAACATTTTCTTGAGAGGCTGGCAGAATTATATTCAGGAAACTTATGAGGATCCTGCCATTTATACTCAGCAAATATTAAGTGACTGTCTACTGTGTGTTGATCATTCGTCTAAGCACTGAAAGTCACCACCTTTGTGGAACTCACTGTATTTGGAAAACAAATAAATGATGAACTTTAATATGAACTGACCACAATGTACAGGTGAAAAAGATAGTCTCTAGCCTTGAAGAAATTCAGTCCACTGATGATACAGACAGAGAAGCATATATTTGCAATACCATGCGACTTATGCTGTTGTACAGTAAATCTTATTGTTGAAGATCAGTGGACAAAGGAAGGCTGATGAAAGCTGCATCAAGAAAAGTATCGGTGTTGGCCTTGATTAGGGAACTCTCATACTCAATAAGCCTATTTCAAAATCCTCAAAAGTCAAAGGAAAGGCATTATTAAAGCAAAGAGCACAGCTGTGCATGATGACCCCTCACTAGACCCAATATTAGTCACAGTGAGACAATGAGGGACAGCGTCAGCAAAGACCTTATGTGGGCACATGCAGAAACTAGTCAAGGTTTAAAAAAATTTAAAGGACAATTTTTGCTATCCGTTACAATTGAATTTCTAACAACTGTTAACTTGACTAAGTATCTATGTGACACATTGTGCCGATGGTTTTACATGCTAAGTCTTTCCTCCTCACACCAACCCTGAGGAAGGTGCTATGGTTTCCTTCATTTCACAGATGAGAAAACAGGTTTGGGGAGTCAAGTGACAGTATTAACTACTGAGAGAAAGATGTGGGACCTACCATTATCTATCTGACTCCACAATGTTTGTTCTTAACCACTATGATTGTTATGAATACACTTAGCTCCAAGAACAACAACAACAAACCTAAAAAAAAAAGAATTAATCTAAACAAAAGAAGTCCAAATGAGTTTAGGGTTCTTGCCTTGAGGCTGTCTTCAAGGAACCAGGTCCCTTTTCTTAACCCTGCTGTCCTTAATGTGTGCCTCTGACCTCATACCACGTGACAGAATGGCTGCTATGTCCCAAGGCATCATGTCTGCATTCCAGGAGAAAAGAGAGAAAGAGCAAAAGTCAAAAGCCTTTCAGAGAGGGAAGCCTTTCTAAGAAGGAAGCCCTCCTCAGAAATTCTAGCCTACGTTTCACTGGCCAGCCAGCTCTAGCAGCATAGGAGGCTGAGTTGAGTTTTGCTTTCTGGACTTTATAAACTAAAAGACAGAGGAAGGTGAGTTGGGTGGGTGTTGAGTGAGCCAGCTTAAGTAGTACATGCACAAATAACCTACACGATCACTCTGCCCAGTTATATGCCTGATAAAGTACGAGTTATTAAGCCCAGCATAAAGGATTCACATGATCTAGTCCTTTTTTTTTTTTTGGATATCTCTGTTCTCTTCAGCCAGTCTGGATTTTTTTTCTCTTATCCCACATGTACTTCCACTGAAATTCCCCAACCCTATCCCCTCAGTGCAGTCAGGATGGCTGTATTCTGCCACTAAACATGAATTAGTATTAAAATAGAGGGAGTGTAACAAAATAATCACAACTATACCATAAACATGGGAGAATTTTTATTTTCCTGCCTCAAAGCTATCTAGGTCAAGGGCCAAGAAGGAAGTCTCCAATACCTCCAGTGACCTGGGTTCCTTCTGTTTTGTTGCTATGTTATCTTCCACAGGCAATTTCTGGTTCATTTAATCTTTAGTGCCCCCAGAACAGCACAAAGAAGATACAAACGAATGACAAGGACTTAGGGAGGTTAAAGTGAAGAAAACGATTTCCACATCCTAAATAAGCTGCAAGATCCTTTTCCACTTCTGGCCTCCTACTTGGAGATAACAGTTTTACCCGAGCTCCACTAGATGGCAGCACATACACAGGTACAGTATATGAAAGTGCGAGGCCTTTTTTAAAATTGAAGGAACCTAACTACAAATCCCTGCATGCACTAGTAAACACTTGACTTACTTTTGCACAAAGGTATCAAGTTTGTAGCTCGCTCCGTGGTCTAGAAGACGCCATCCACTTGCTGCTCTAAAGTAAGATTTCCTAATATATTTTAAATGAAACTTTGGACTGGGAAAAGGGGAGGTCGAATTTTTAGATGTTGCCTTGTTCTGCACATTACCTATTTCAGAATTAATCTTAGCAGTAAGGTAGGATAAGGGTGGGTTCCTACCAAGTTTGAAACTCTGGTATATCAGTAAGTTTTTCAAAATAAGAGAGGTTTTTACAGTGTCTTAAGTGAACATTTTTCTTCCTGACTCATGAAGATAGAGTTTCTGAAAATGCCGTTTGTGTCTCTGCTAATTGGAAATGAACATTTTGATTCTAATATTTAGAGTAAGAAAGCCATCATGTGTAGTTTTCACATTGGATGTATTGAAAGTTGCCCCATTTTACCATTTCAGGCCATGTTTGCACTGATTTTCCCTAATAAATCCATTTTGGTTTTGATAGTGCAGTTTTATCTAATAATAAGGCTTTGGCTCCGAAATCTGGTCCCAGGACAGGGAGGCCAGCGAGGGAAGGTTTTCAGAGAGAACCAAAGGGCTGCTCTGTGTTTCAGCAATGGTTCAGTAAATTCTCTCTCTCTCTCTCTCTCTCTCTCCTCTCTCTCTCCTCTCTCTCTCAGTGTCAAAGGCAAACATTTGGCTTTTGCCTTCACAGTGCCATGTGCCAAAAGTCACTAATGAAAATAGTGTAAAGTAACAGCTTTTAAATACACCATGCTCAGGATTCATGGATGGTAGATTATTGGAATCTCTCTAAAGTATAATTGAATATAGCTCTTAACTCTTTCCGTGTTTAAAGTAAAAATATAATAGTCGTATAAGGAGAAAAAACCAACAGTACAAATTCATTACAGTAGAGGAGGACTGGCACCATAAAAGCCCAGCTTCTCCGTCGCAGAACAAATGCGAAATCAGAAAACATCCCGTGAAGTCGTCAGCCGGTCCCACCCAGGAGACGGTTCTAATGCGTTGTTAGTCTGGCCCTCCAAGGAGATGTGGGTTTTACTGGGGGAAACGGCGATGTGAGAAAAAAGGAGAAGGGAACCACAGCCGCGATCCATGACGAAGTCCGCCCACAGGAAAGGGAGCGGGATGCCAGGCTGGCATGGAGCCTCCCGATGGCCTTGAGGTTTGCCGGAAGGTCCGCGAGGCTCCCCGGGGAGGAGCACGAGGAGAAGCATGGTGTCCCCTAGAAATGGGTCTGCCTCAGTGTTCGCGCCGCGCTCAGGCACCGCCCACAGGAAGGTGGCCTCAGCTCCAACTCAGCGATGGGTTTCAGAGCGCAGGTGGCCAGGTGTTCAGCTATCTGGGTTCTGGTCAGTTACCAGGCCCCTGACACCGCATTGGGTCACTGAGTGTGCAAGAACCACAAGAAGAACCAGGTGTTCTGTTGGACCTGCAATCAGGAGGCTGGGTTTGAATTCGTAGCTGTGAAACACTGGGTAAAGCACACAATCTCTTTGAAGTTAGCGCACTGGTGATCCGGCCCTCTTATCTCTTAAATACTCCCTCATCCACCCCTCCTGCTCCAGCTGGCTCCCTGCCCAGGTCTATTCTCCACAGAGGTCTTTGTAAAATACATGTCTGAGCACATCACATTCTTTCCATAAACCCTTCAGTGCCCATTGCCCACTGAAGTAATTAGCCCCTCAGAAGGTAGAGCTTGGACAAAGGGTGGAGGCTTGAAAGGAAAGTACCCTTTGAATGCAGCAAAAAGCCAAATGTGGCTGAATAGAACAGAGATTCTTTCTAAAAGAAAGGACTAGATCATGTGAGCCCTCTAGGTAAGGCTCGCTACCTGTACTTTATCAGGCAGGTAATTGAGCAGAGTGATTGCGTAGTTTTGTTCATGTACTATTTATGTTGGTTCACTCAACACCCACCCAATTCACTCTCCTCCTCCCACCCTTTTTTTTTTCTTTGCCTGGAATGCCTATATGATGCCTTAGTACACAGCAGCCACTTTGTGGTTTGGTTTGAGGTCAGAGGCACACATTAAGGACAGCAGGGTAAGAGAAAGAAACTGATTCCTTGAAAATAGCCTCAATTAAACAGCATCTGACTCTTCACCACCCCTGACCTCATCACTAGGCATTCCTCTCACCGTGAGATCTACAATCCAAGCCCTGGGCAAATATCTCATACACATCATATTTCTCCTATGTCAGAATCTCTCAGTCTTCCCTTTTAAAAATTACTGATTGTCTGTTAAAAGGTCACTGCTCCAGGCTTAAACTTTAAGAGAGAATCAGCAGCATTATGGGGTGGAATGTTCACATACAAAAAACTTAGGACACGTGCACGTAGTTCTGGCTCTGCTGTTGACTGGCTCTATGACCTTGAGCAGGTTAGGTCAGTTTCCTCATCTGTAAAATGGGGTTACTGGACATGATTTGATTTTCCAACTCTTTCGTTCAATGAGTCTCTGAGGGCAACCGTGAAATCTTTTCAAGGGATAAGGGAAAACTATAGACCACTGACGGTGCAAACTCTGACAAAAGTTTACAGGAGAGAAAGCAAGCAGCAGCCCAAGTAGTAAGGACACATACAACGCCATAGCAATGTGTGCTGGGACAGTGCGG
>NW_006441953.1:2690057-2697571 GCF_000325575.1 Pteropus alecto | reverse complement strand
GGGATGGTGGTGGTAGCAAGGGAAAGGACTCCACTCCCGCTGGATGGGCATCAGAGGCACTCTGCTCTAGGTACAGAAGTAATGACAGGAAGGTTAAAGTCGAGTGTCTCTGCCCTAGTTATCACTCCAGTAGGATGCTAAATGTATCTAGAGTAAGCATGCTTGGGGAATTCAGATGGTGGGAGTGACTGTACAGAGGTGCTGTTTTCAAGTCCTTAAAGGTATACATTAAACCATCTGTTCCATATGTTACTGCCAGCGCAAGGACATGTGCCTCGGTGTAAGTTATTAAATGAACCTGTCTTTAGGTTAAACCACACTTTCTATTATGGGTCGACTCGATGGGAAGGTCATCATCCTGACAGCTGCTGCTCAGGGGATCGGCCGGGCAGCTGCCTTAGTAAGTCACCATCTCTTGTTTGTTCACTAACTGTTGAGGTATTGAATTATGTAGATAGATTCCATGGTTATTTAATTCTGCCCTACTTTTTTTTATTGACTTTTATGCTGCTGTCTAAAGTTACAAAAAGAAAAGTCACTGTTTCTGACCCCAGGCAGATGAAGGAATGAATATCTCACTTATTATTATGTGATGAAGGAATGATGAAGGCAGATGAAGGAATGAATATCTCACTTATTATTATTATTATAACCTTTGACTCTGAGAAACTTATTTCTCTGCCTCAGTTTCTTTGCTCCATAATAAATTTACTGCGGAGGCCCTACAGGAGTACATAGCTTTCTCAAATTATGTCAATTCAGATAAAAGACTCCAGAATTACAAGACTATCAGATTACCTACCCCTTCTAATTGATATCAACTTCTCATACATTATACCCCCCACCTGAGCTAATAATGCACTTTCAGAATAATGATGGGTATGGTTTGACATTTATGAAAACAGTAGTATACTCTTAGGAGGAAAAGTGTTGAAATAAGCCATTTTTCTCTTGCTATTTGGACTATAACAAGCAATGGTATATAATAAGAACTTGCTCAGAAATGTAATGTAAGCTATCAAATCACAGCAATATTTTGAGAAGTGTTAATAAAAGTAGCCTAGTTTTTTAAAAACACCATTTTATTTGGTATTACTTAAGAGGACAAAGTCAGATGACAAGCACAACATATGTCACATTGTTCTAATTAATGATAAAAATAATAACAATGGGAAGAATGAGGTGAGACTAGTTTGAAATTCCACCTATTTAATGTGACGGGAGTGGAGGCGGGGAGTGAAAATAAGATAAAGGGGAAAAGGCTAAATGACTTTCCACTTAGGAAAGCAGTTTAACCAAGTAAACAAAAGATTTATTTGTGCATTGTGTCTACCAGGCTTTTGCAAGAGAAGGCGCCAAAGTCATAGCCACAGATATCAATGAGCCCAGACTTCAGGAACTGGAAGAGTACCCGGGTAAGCAACTCAGCTGCTTGAACTTAAGACTCAGTTTACAGAGCAACAGGACTCACATGCCGAAAGAGAATTCCTTAGCTGCTCAGCTCCACTGGCCTATTTAGGGCCTGACTCTCTGATATCAAGTTTATATTCCATGAACCTACACACAAAAATCTGCATACTTCAGTGTAGAAACAAAATGTTAGCTGTACACTTAAAATTTTTAATGTATTTAACACGTTGAAGGTTTCGGTACCTTAAAACAAAATTATATGAACATTTAACAGTTCACTTTTTAGGACAACTTTTCGCTCCCAAGTCCTCCTCCTCTAAGGGCAGTGCTGTCCCATAGAAACACGACGTGAGCCCTATGTGTCGTTTCAAATTTTCTAGTGGCTACATTGAAAAAGTAAAATGAAACAGGTGAAGGTTCATTTAATAATATATTTAACTCAATACATCTAAAATATTATCATTTTAATTTAATCAAAAATATTAATGGAATATCTTACATTCTTTTTTTATACTAAACCTTTGAAATTCATGTGTCTTTTACACTTACAGCACATTTCAGTTCAGACTAGCTGCATTTCAAGTGTTCAGTAGCCACATCTTGCTAGTGGCTACCATGGAGGAGACACCTCAGTCCTAAAATCACATGTCATGGTCAGAAACCCAAAGAGATTACCCAAATTATTTAGGCATGTATCATCCTTACCATACCACACTGAACCCAACTCTAACATCAAAGAACTTCAATTAAAGTTTCTCTGAAAGAAATCAGAACAGAGAACTCATTTTAAAGTTAACTATCCCCACAAAACAGAACATGTTACAGGATCAAACACAGATCAATTCATTGATTTAGTTAACTGAATTAGACTATGTTGAATTATCATTCCAACAACTCTAAGTAAAGCCACTATACTGGAAAAGCCCAAAGGAAAAGGAGTCTTTGTGAAACTCAGCTTCAGTCTTCTCTTTCTTTGTTTATTCATGTTTTATCTCTATATCTAAAGAGAATAATGAAATAAATCATGTGTTTTAAAAACATGAAAATAATGACTGTATTAAAGGACATTTGGATTTTTGTTGTTGTTGTTTTTAGTAACTAGTATAGTGTGTATCTCTCGAGACTTCAAGTGTTTCATCCCTTCTTCTGGCCTCTCATTTCTTCTTGCACTTTAGGCCAGAAATAAGTAATGATGCCCTTGACCAATAAAGTCATTTCAATAAATGATAGAATTGACATACAAGTAAAGCTCACAAATAGAAACAATCTCTTTTCCCACCACCCTTGACCTTCCTCCTCAAACAGACAGAATTCAGAATGTTTGTAGCACTGACTCAACCTCTAGGGGAAAAAAGGAATGGGCTAAAATGGCCCACCTTCAGTTCTGACATTTGGCTTACTGAGAAGCATCTAATATAGATCATTCATACTGCACTATAAAGTCCTTACTCAGAAAAGACCTTTATTATTCAATTCGGAAAATGGGAGAAAGAGCGGAGGGAGAGAGCGGTGTGTAGTTGGGAGGTCCACACTGGGAGGACTTTTTTACTAATGAGAGTCTTAGCACCCTACTAGTGGTCAACAGTACTACGAACCCTAACCGGACAGACACTGCATCACTTCCGAACAGCTAAATCTTCAAGGCTCGACATTTTTTATACGTTTAGGTGAGTAGTGCCTTTTGTTTTCTTTTTCAGGTATTCAAACTCGGGTCCTTGATGTCACAAAGAAGAAACAAATTGATCAGTTTGCCCGTGAAGTTGAGAGAATTGATGTTCTCTTTAATGTTGCCGGGTAATTCAGAACTTTTTTGACTTCACTCTCCTTACAGAACATTTTCCGTGACTTATATTGGAAGAATTTTGATAGTATGGACAAATTATTCCTCATGAACCATAATATATTCCTTGGGAAATACGGCTGGATTCTGAATAGAATTTTTATTATCAGATAGCCAAAGAAGTTGACATGGGCTTGGGACATAAAGGCAATTAAGATCTACTCCAGACAGCTGATACTACTCCAAAGCAATTGCTCTTCTTAAGGCTGGTAACAGGCTCATGCCAATGGACTTGTCACTGATGTTCCAGTAGGACTTAGAAAATAAAATAAAAAGCAGATTTCCAGTAGAATATCTTTCAAACGAAGCATATTTCCTAGAAGCCAAGTACATATTGAAATGCGTATGTTTCCAATTTTTTTGGCACAATAGTCTAGCAAGTCATTTATACCTCCCAAGCTCAGTATTTCTTATTGGGAAAATAAATCTCAGCCCAAAGAGAAAGGCTGAATTAAACTTTTTAGGGTAGTTCCAGCCTTGCTGAACCACGTGTGAATGATGAGAAACTGGAAGTAGAGCAGCTCCATGTAAATACAGCGGCTGCTAGGACATTCCCTTCTCAGGCACAAGAGCAGAGCTAAGCACAGCTGAGGCTTACACAGGAGTGAAGTCGATACATTCTGAAGTTCTGCTTTTCTTACAGTTAGCGTTACACTGGTACTGCTGCAGTAATAGAAAAATCCTAGCGCCTTCTAATAGATTTTTCTGGCACTTCCTAATCATGTGTCAGAGCGGAAAAAAAAAAATCTGTCCATAGTTTATCAGGTATTACAATGTATGAAAATTAAATTAAAGCAAAAAATTTGTGACTATCTATTTTATAACTTGCTCATCCCTCATATGAGAATATACCCAGAGCCATGAAAAAAAGAAATTAACTAGCAAAATTAGTTTTCGAGCATCTATTAAATTTTCAGCTAAGTAAAGGATATAGAAACAGAGCATATGGTTCTTGCCGTCATTCATTTCAACTGGAAGTACAGTCACAACCAACAATATTTTATCATTAATTACATAATTTTGGTCCAAGGGACAGTGAAATCAATTAGGACACCAGTTCCTATAAGGCTTCCTGGAGGAAGTGTGACCTGAAAAAAATCAAAGCTTATTTTAAGTGTTTTGTTTTGTTCTGCTTTGTTTATTCAGTATGTTAGAGCTGTACAGTAGCACTATTACTTCGCTACCCTGAGATGTTTGTTTTCCTCGCATTCCCTTATGAATGTTTAATCTGTGCCACCCGAGGGCACTGTTGCTCTTGCAATAGGAGTCAGGGCAGGTGTCATCATTTATTTGTTTTTGATGTTTCCTGTGCTGTTAATATACAGCTTCTTATGTTTGGTGGCACAGAACTCTTGCCTTCTTCTTTTAAAAAAAAGGAATTTGTGTTCAAATAAATTTTTTTATTTAGGTTATTGGGATAGTTACTAATGTAATGTACTGATACTATGTTTGAATTATTAAAAATCTTGGTAAGGGAAGAGACAATGATCTAAGTCAATCGATGTCAATACAATGATATGGAAGTGGAATGGAAATCTTTTTACATATTTCTTCCCCTAATTGTTTAATCACTGTTCCAGTTTTGTCCATCACGGAACCATCTTGGACTGTGAAGAGAAAGACTGGGACTTCTCAATGAATCTCAACGTCCGCAGCATGTACCTGATGATCAAGGCATTTCTTCCTAAAGTAAGGTGACCACCACCTCTGGGATAAGCATCACTGCATAAGCAGGTCTCCTTACTGGGCATCTAGAAAGGATCCCCACATATGCTGAGGAATAAAAATAATTAACATAATGACTAACCTGTATTGAAAATTTATAGCAAGAAATTTAATATAAGTTAACTCATCGAACCTTCCAGTTCATCCATTCAAGGAATATTAAGCACTTTCTATATACCAGGCTTTATTCTACGTTCAGAAGACACTAAACAAAGTCCTTATGTAAGGGAGGACACACTTGTAAGGGGTGAGACAGGATAATAGTTAACAAAATAAACATATATTATGTTGGGTGCTTATAAGTGCTATGAAGAAAAGAAGCTAGGATATCAGTGAAGTCCAGGAGAGTCTTATCGATAAGGAAAAATTTTGATAGAGGTCTGAATGAAGTTGGGGAGCTAATCATTCAGGTATCTGGGGAGAGAGTTCCAGGAAGAAGGACAGCAAGGAGGCACATGGGACCAGAACAATCCAATGAGGTATGTACCACTTTATCACATCCATGATACAGAGGATGAAGCTGGGAGGCTACATAATTAGCAAGTAGTTAGAGCCAGGATTCAAACCCCGAAGTTGGGCCCCTTCTTGAATTTCAGTGTCTAGGCACACACCCTCAAGATGGACATACCCGATTGCTTCTCTGTACCCTGAGTATTCTGTACTCTGTACCCTGAGTATTCTGCTTACACTCCTGTTTTTAGCTGAGCTGCAAAGGTACCAGAGAGATGGGAGACAGTCTGTGCTAAAGAGTTTTCCTCCCGAGTCTGCTGCCCTTGAATTCTCCAGTCTTCACACAACTTGTGAATGTTTTTTATTTTATTTTACAAATGAGCATTAAGAAACTTTTCATAGAAAGTACCACACTAGGTGCTCTGGGGGAGGTAGGTATAAATATGAAAAACACTGACTTCAAATGAGTTTATAAGCACAGGCTCAGACAGCACAGGCTCAGACAATGAAAGGGGTCGACAGTACAGAACCAGCTCAGTTCAGGATTGTAAACTGAACCCTAGTGAAATGCAGAAGAGTCGTTTTTCTCTGTCATCCCAGCTGGATTAGGTGACTGACATCCTGAATGCTGCCCAACCTAGGGGAGGAGAAGAGCTTTTTAATGCAACTCAGGGCTAACACTTTGCTCCAAACATTCAACCTTATGTCAAGAAGGATTCAGATGAACGTTAGAAGGAAAATAAGAAGAATTGACTTAGTAACAAAATAATTTTTTTGAATCTACTCGTTTAGTGCCTAGAGGGAATCTTGGGTGGGTTCATGGAATGTTCAACTGGCAAATCTTTTTAAATGTATAAACTGCTTCTTTTGCTTATTTGAAGTTCATGAGAATCTGTTATTTGGATCTCGAATCCATTTTTTGAAGAATGATCCTTAGCGTAGGATATGGGAGAGAATCAGAGGCTGCGATAAAACAAGAAAGTTTAAGTTATGGTGGGTAAGACTTTGCACTTGTATGGGACTCATTCGTAAAACCAGCCTATTTCATGTCCGGAGAGCTTTATATATATCAGTGAAGGAAGCAGGTGTGGGGTACAGTGGAGCTGAAATTTAAACTTATAAGAAAGTGTTAAGTTTTAAAATGTCAAACACTAACTTATAAATTAGTGAGTTTGCCTATGATTTAAAGCATCTTAATGATAATCAATATGAGCCAATAACACTCATCTGTAAAAAAAAAAAAAAATCCTGAGCAGTATTGACTGCTCAGTATTAAGTGCCACTTGTTAAAGCGACTCTAACCAATCTGACCCTGGCCTCGGAAGACTTTAGGCACGGCCTGAGCTCTGCCCCTGATTCGCCACGTGACCTGGGAGAGGGCCCCTGCACCCTCTCGGCATCTATTCCTTCTGTTTAAAATTAGGGTGATAGATTATACAATTCCTTCTGGCCCTGATTGTCTGGGATACTCTGTGTCCATTAACCATGATGCACATATTCCAGGTTAGAACTTTCCAAGGGAAGCCAGGATTTGGAGTCTAGGCAGATCTGAAAGGTCAGGTGGTCAAAACACAGGCGCACTTGTGGGAAATTTTTATTCATGGATAGAAAGACAGAAAATTATTCCAAAACTGGAAGATCCATCAAAAGGCAGAGAACAAGTTGAAAATACTGTAAGAAGAGGTCGATGCAGAATCCAAGGTCCACTGTGGAATGGAAGAGGCGATGCATTATGGCAAGAATTGGGGCGGAGGGGGCATCATGGATGTGTGGTGAGGGGTATTCCCCTTTGCTGTGTCATAGAAGACCCCCAAGAGTATAGAGGTGCTTAGCAAACATTCATTGAATGAAAAAATGAAGCTAGGTTGTCAATCTAGTTGGAGGTCAGGGATGGAATCCCTGAAGACCCAGAAGGCAAGGTCTACCAGGTTTCGGAGCTGAGCTCTGGTCAGTGGGGCCAGAGGGCTGGGTGGGAGTAGGACTGACTAGACAGAGCTTGGGGGGAATCGTTAGAGGTCTTTCTAGCCTTCCACCCCGCGACTTGAGTTTCTGCGACATCAATCCTATATAGCATCACTATGTACCAGGC
>NW_006441953.1:2648107-2689980 GCF_000325575.1 Pteropus alecto | reverse complement strand
GCTGGTGTTGAGAAGGCAGCATGAAAGGAGGCAAGGACCGTGGGCTCTAGAATCAGCAGGGAGACCTGGGTTGAATGGATAGTACATGTATTAGGAAGCAGCACCACCATTTCCTAGGTGAGCATGTTCTAAAGTTTTGCCTGAGTTATTATTGCATTTCAGAAGACTGGACACTGAAGTTACTTAATAGCCTGTCTTTATATTTAAATTGGGTTCTATCTACAGCCATGCCACCCTGAACGTGACCGATCTCGCCTGATCTCAGAAGCTAAGCAGGGTCGGGCCTGGTTAGTACTTGGATGGGAGATCACCTAGGAATACCAGGCGCTGTAGGCGTAAAAAATATATAATAAAATAAAAATAAATTGGGTTCTCTGTATTCTATATGTATTAAAAATGGGTTTTAGATGACAGTGATAGCTCAGTAAAACTGGAAAAGATAAAAACAGGTTACGTTATTTGCTAAAGTTGGTAAGAAAGAAGATTTTTAGGGCTTGGTTTTCAATGTCATTATATCTGAGTAACTTTTTTGGTATTTTTTATGAGGACCTATTTAATTAAGATCCTCTTTATTATATTAACAATTTAGAGTAAATATTTTCTCCTGTGCCATTGGGTCACCTCAGCCTCTCCTTGTGGTTTGTTAACCTGTCTAATGCAATGCCTTAGGGTTGTTTTAGACTCTGCTTTTAGGTACAATTAGTAGCTAAGTATCAAAACAGAAAGTAAGAAAATACCAAAAGGAAACATATATTCTTGCAACCTCACCCCGGAATCCATCCAAACTTAAACCTCTTTGTCTGAAAGCTGCTGGAGAAACTCACCCCAACAAAAGTGATTTCTTTCTCCAGACCCTTTACACTGCCTATTGAGACTCTTTTAGAAACTCTTTACTTGATTTTCATGATATAACGTATCCTGTTTTCCTTCTGTTCTCTGGTTGTTTTAACCAGCAGCTGTTTTAACTGGCCGGTCTCTGTGTTCACCGTCTCCCCAGGTTCTTTATAATCATCCTCACAGCCTCTGGTTTCGATGAGCAGTTAATGCTCATTAGGCGGGAATTCTCCCCACCTCTTGCTTCTTCCCCCAAAACATTCGTGGGTAACCATGCCCTTGCACATACGTATATTATCTTGAAAACATACATACATGTTATAATTAATACATTATAAGTTTATTTGAAAACATTTTCTAATTCATAGCAATCTTTTCATTAGATATCCCTTTAGGTCTTGGGCAGGACTCAGCAATCTGTACTTTAAACTGGCACCTCAGGTGATTTTGACTTTTCAAAATGTATTGACCACCTACTGTGCAACATGTCTAGAAGGACGACACCACCACAGACCCTCCTCCCATGAAGTTCACACTTTAGTGGGGGAATTCTAAAGGGGCGCTCCTAGGAAATGCTGCCTTAGACGGGGAGGCAGCCCTCACTGCACATAACCATTCTCCAAGCCCTACCCTTACGACCTCAACTGTCTCCATCTCTGTCACCCACAGACATTTATGCATCTCTGCTTTTATCCCCCGCTTTCCTAAATCATTGCCTCAGCCTCCAGTGGTCCTCTCTACAGGGTACCAGAGTCATTTTTGTAATCCCCAAATCATACCCTCCTCTTCTGGGTGAAACTCTTTACTGTCACCACCGCATTCCTTTCAGGGTAAAGCCCTTATTCCTAAATTTAGCCCTGGGTGACCTGTGTAGCCTCATTCCTTCTTTGCCCTGCATTCCAGCCAGACCCATTCCTGCCCCCAGGTCCATAACAGAGCCTTTATACATAAGGCTCTCTCTCTCCTTAAAATAACCTTCTCTTTTATTTTTCTGACTAACACTCTAACTTTTAAAACTCAACCCATATATTTCCTCCTCAGGAGCCTTTCCTCTAGTGTCCCACAGCCTGGATCGGTCCCCTCCCATCAACTCCCCCTATTTTATGAAGGTCTCTGCTGTCACTGGTTGCTGGTAATGTCAGCAACTACAGTTGGACTTGGAGCTCTCTGTAGGCAAAGACTGTGTCACTTACCTTTGAATCTCCTGGACCTAGCACAATACCTGACCACAGTGAGTATTCCACAAATACTGTGTTGAATGAAGTAAGAGTTGTCCAACATCAGGAATACATAGCAAGCACTATCATTCATTCGCATTCTGTTTAGCTCAGAGTCCTCTTGGTCTTGCTGATGGTCTTGTGCCACAGGAAGGTGATATCCCCCTGGGAACTGTTCCTGCCAGTAAGTGTGTGCATGCGCCACCGATTTGCAGCAGTACCGGGTGAGACTGTTAAGACTGCTTAACAGAGCTCAATGTTCATAACTAATAAGATGATTCTACAAAACTTAAGCCAATGCAAATCTTTTAAAGACGTAGTATTTTTATCCTTCAGAGGGGCTTTTTTTTTTTTTTTTTTTTTTTAATCTATCTTGTTCTGGCAGATGCTCGCTCAGAAATCTGGCAATATTATCAACATGTCCTCTGTGGCTTCCAGCATCAAAGGTAGGTCTGTCTGCTTCTGGGATCATAACGCAAATACTCACACACCTTCCCAAGCTAAGGGTTTGGAGAACAAGCATAGCAGAAATCATGAAACCCATACATAACTTCAAAACTGCATTTTAAAAATTGATATTAAGTTCCTTAACTGCCAATCCTTTTGCCTTAGACATGAAGCAGTCATAAAATTAAAGTTTGTTTGCTTTGTTCTTCCTTTCATTCCTTCTAATGGATGTGAAAATGAAGATCAAACTGGGAGAAGGAAATATTTATCCATTTAATTTATCAAAAAAGATGTATCGAACACCAGCTATGTGCTTCTTCTCCAAAAGAATTCACAGTCCTACAGGGGGCAAATGCACGTCTATGAGTGATCGTATTATCACAGCTTTGTGCAAAGTGCCCTCACTACACTGGGGAGGTAAATGCCTGTGGACATGAGGAGTAATTCACAAAGACAATTGATCTGGGCCCTAAAGAGAAGTCAAGTTGAAGACCCAGGATTGTAGTGCAAGATAATGTCACAATCTGGCACAAATGGATTTGTGAGTTTAAAAGAAAATAGCTAGCGCTATTAAGGAAGAAAACCTGATACCAAATCTTTTGAAAGGGCAGAG
This sequence comes from Pteropus alecto, assembly GCF_000325575.1. Taxonomy (NCBI): domain Eukaryota; kingdom Metazoa; phylum Chordata; class Mammalia; order Chiroptera; family Pteropodidae; genus Pteropus; species Pteropus alecto. The sequence continues at coordinate 2,686,869 of NW_006441953.1, read as the reverse complement.
CGGGAGGAAGCATGACAATGGTTACTGGGGACATTTATGTGTGTTCCCATTCTAAAGGAAACTATGTTTTTTGCTCCTTCAATTATTGAATTTTTCCTTCTCAATCAGGAGTTGTTAACAGATGTGTCTACAGCACAACCAAGGCGGCTGTGATTGGCCTCACAAAGTCTGTGGCTGCAGACTTCATCCAGCAGGGTATCAGGTGCAACTGTGTGTGTCCAGGTGACTTTGGCACTACAGGGCTGTGGACATGTCCTTTCTGATATCTGGGTTGCCACTGTGAGAGATATCTACATAAGTTTGTTGGCTCCATGTTATATTGTCTCTTGTCATTAGGAAAAGTTCAAAAGAAAAAGAGCCTAGGCTTATTAAGATAACAGTCCAATAATAAATTGGGATAAAGAGGCTAAGTCATTGGGAATAAGCCATAATGGGTTTAACGCCACTCGTGTGTGAGGGGCAGTTCCAAACCATGTGGTTAGTAGACAGCATTGGCTAGGGTTTGGTGTCTTGGATGCAGACCAGGGATGACCTTGACATGGGAAAGAGGAAAAGTAGACTATGCTCACAGGACAGCAGGAGAAAGAGGAGCCTCCCAGAGCACAGAGAACTACTGAGTCATGAAAATCTCCTGGGTGGCCCATAAATTAAAAGGAAGGATTAACACCTTCCTTTATGCTATAAAAAGGGAGACAGCAAATGATGGCCCCGCAGACCGAATCTGGCCACCCCTTGTTTTGTAAATACAGTTTTATTGGAGCACATCCACACCCAGTTTACGTGTTGACTAGGACTGCCTTCATGCTACAGGCAGAGCTGAACTGTTCTAATGGACCAAATGGTTCTTAAAGCTAAAAATATTTCCTATTCGGCTTTTTACCGGAAAGTTTGCTGACCTCGCATATAAAAGAAAGGAGAAAAGCAGAACTTATTATTCGTAGAAAGGATAGGCCATTTGTCCAAACAAAAGCATTCAATAACTTATTTCTTAGGAATAAATACTCATTATCTTAATAACTGTGGGTGTGTCTATTAAATAGACATGCCCTTTCACCTGACTCCACCTACCCAAAATGAATACAAGGTGTCTAAGAACAATTATTAACTTCCTTCTTGAAAAGAACTTAAAAATTGCATATCCAGGATCAAAGCTCCTCTCAGTAGTGTACAAACTGCTGTTGAGGGGTTAGGGAGGGGTATAATTTCACAGTTACCTGTGGGATCTTTCAGAATGTGAAGGGCATGCCAGATTTGGAGAAGGGGCTGACGAGAGAAAACTGCGTACGGTACAGGCATACCTTAAAAGTATTGTGAGTTCGGTTCCAGATCACGGCAACAAAGCAAGTGTCTCAATAAAGCGGGTTGTAATCTATTTGCTGGTAGAAGGTCTTGCCTTCAATTTGTAAAACACCCAACATCTATTAAGTGAAATAAAGTGAAGTACAATAAAACAGTTGAAAAGTCCCACAGGAGAGTCTGATGTAATCCATCCTGGTCTCCCCTCAGGTTGAAAACCACTCACTCATTAGTTAAAGGGAAACTGCTACAGAATTTTCATGATGGAGGTGGTGTGCTTAATTTTTCTAGGACTAGAAAGATTAAACATAGGTAACAGTAAGAAAAAGGAGAATAGAGAAGAGACAGTTTCACTGGGTTTTAACTGATGGTACTTGAGTCCAGCTATTTTCGGTGCTATTTACCCAATGGAATAAATGGCAAAATGATTGGGAAAATTTGGTTGTTTTAGCAGCTGGACTTTTCAGGAGATTGGAAAATATGTTATCAAAAGCTGTGGAACAAGGAACTAGCTGTGACTCACTGAGCCAGTCACAGAAGAAAACCTGACGAGGAATGACTGCGTCTGGGATGGCCCTGGTGATTGTCTAGTCACAACTCTTTTAATACCAGACTTGTGTAGACTATGGCATGGTGTGTCAGTCTGTGCCATGGACACAGCAGAATCCAGTAACAATGGAATTAAGTGGAAGGCATAGGCTTGCTCTACAGCTTTAATAGCCATTCATACCAGCCATATGTAAGATATGACACTCATTTGCCTCAGTTAAAGGAAGCTGTTAAAGCTGTAAGGATTTTGAAGAAGTGTTAAGTGAAAGCTTTAGGTGCCTTTAGCACACTGTTGATAGTATTTTGGACTTTAAGGAGACTGTTGATGAGGGATGTGAGGAAAATATTATCATAAACTGGATACAAGGGGATCCTTGTTGCGTGGTTTCAGAAAGTTTATCAACTCTACTGCTCACAGTAACATGAGAGGTAGAAGACATTCCTAATGAGCTGGGTGATCTAGCTAAGGCAGTTTCCACTCAGAGTGTTGAAGAATGCCTCCCTCTAACAGTAAAATGTGAGAAGCAGCAGCTAAAGAAAGAGCTGTTAAATGAAAAGGAGCCAGAATTTGCTGATTTTGAATTCACAGCCTCTCCAGAAAAATGGTAAATGATGATAAAATTAAGAAATGATTTCCAAGCAAACATCACATCTATGGCACTCTCAGGAACGTGGTCTAAAGATGAAGTTGAGGATGTGACTGTAAAATCATTCGCTATGCCATGAGAAAGATCGTGTGGTCTCTGAAAGACTGTTCACAGAATTTACAGATTATATAAGTGAACAAAAAAGTCTGGGGAACTTTCTCTGTAGGAATGTGAACAAAGTGGGATTTAAAACTTTTCCGTGGCATTCTCTTTTTTTTTTTTAAGTAAAATAATTTCAAATTATATTTTTAACGAAAAACATAAAACCAGACAAAAATAGGAATTCGAAACCAATTAAAATAGCCAAGATAATGAGGAAAATTTAGAACCACCTAAATTACAAAGGACTGTGACAGTCATAGAGTTGTCCCTGAGGATCCCCAGAGTGAAACTGACAGCAAGAACAGATTTGAGAGAATTAAGGCAGTCTGGATCCTTGTCCTGATGAAGTACATGTATGATTTTATCTATATCTCAAGGTAGTTGTGAGGATTAATTGAGATAATACATGGAAAAGTGCTTAAAATCTGTAAAGTATCATGTAAATGTAATGTGACTAAAATACATGTCTTGGGAATTCTGGATGAGTCACCCAGAGTCCCTGCCTAATGTCACAAAGAATTATAGTCTGTGTTTTCAAAACTCATAGACATGTTATTACAGAAGTTATAAGCCTATGAAGTAAAATGGCCAGTAAGTAGAGGTAAAATTGTTATTCTAAGTCATGGAGAAGGATTTCACTGATTGTTGTATCATATGGAAAGGAACTTTAAACTTAAATTGTCAATCTCTTTTTCAGCTAAAGTAAGTAACCAAGTTGAATGTCCCCCTTTGATTTAGGAATGGTTGATACCCCATCTCTGCAAGAAAGAATACAAGCCAGACCAAATCCTGAGGAGGTATAGCTACCATATTAAATGTTTAAATCTTCTGGTTAAAAAATGCCCTTTGCTTTACCTAGAATAGACAGATTAGAGATGGAAAGTAGAAGTATGGTTGTCATGGGCTGAGGGAATGGGTAGTTGTTTAATAGGTACAGAATTTCAGTTTCACAAGATGTAAAGTATTCTGGAATTCATTGCACAATAAAAAAATACTTAACACTACTAAATTGTACACTTAAAAATGGTTAAGATGGTAAATGTTATATGTGTATTTTACTATTTTTTAAAAGGCCTCCTTTAATATGAACTTTTTGATTTGTAGATTTTAGTATAACAAAAAAAGTTTGAGTATCTTGGAAGTCACTGTAGCCCTGCTTGGTCTGCTTAGTCCACAATTAATGATTTTAATGATATTCTTACATCTCATGTATCGTGTGTGATTAAGACAGTAAGCCAGTGGTATCTCTGTAGATTTGTCTTGCCTTTGACTCCCAGAAGGTGTATCAGGTGAGTTCATACTTCAGTTCACATCACCAATGTCTGGTATGCTTTCTGGTCACAGGCACTGAGCAATTTTCTGAAAAGACAGAAGACTGGAAGATTTGCAACTGCAGATGAAATAGCCCTGCTATGTGTGTATTTGGCTTCTGATGAAGTAAGCATTGTATTCCCCAGGGAGTTCCTTATTCTCAATTGTATTTGGCCACTATTTGCTCAACAAAAAATGTCATCTAAGAGAGTTATGGCATATATATGTGTGTATACACACATACACACACACACACATTTTATATCTATATATATAGATATATATATATAGATATATAATGTGTGTGTGTATACACACATTACAAAAAATGTCATCTAAGAGAGTTATGGCATATATACGTTAAAATTTCTATACTCATATATATATAATGTGTGTGTGTGTGTGTGTGTGTGTGTGTGTGTGTATGCTAAGATGCTGCAGGTACTAGAGATATGTTCTGATCTAATTTGCTCAAAGAAAGGCTGCTTTGATCTGAGCTGCTGACTTTTCCTCATTCAGCTTTACATGTAACTAAATGAAATGGAGGATTGAAAAAAACTTAAATTGCTCAGTTTTCTAAGAGAGAATTGCTTTCAAAAATTACAATTGAAGAAACTCTGATTAAATATAAATAAATCAAATGAATCTCCAAATTATGAGAGCTTCAGGTGAGATGGGGAGAGGGTAACTAAATTAACTGAGCCCAGGAGACACAGAATTGGCATCCAGTGTTTTGGGTTTTACTGGCAATTTGTTTAGGATACTCCCACCAGTCTATTTTTCTATGAATTCTTCCTTGTTTGTCATTATGTATGGAAATTCCTAATTCTGTCTCTTTCTACTTAGCATCTGTTTAGTAAGCAGTTTCTTTCTTAATAGTTATTGTATGGTTTTAAGTGGCATACAACTGCAAAAGCAGAAACTATATTCATAAGGTATAGAGCACAAGAACATCCCCTTCTGTTTTATGTCTTTGAATATAACTTGACCAGGGAACTGTAATATATGAAAAGAGAGAAGGACAGGGGAGTAGGTGGGAGTGAGGTATATCACTGATCAGTTAGTTCCTTTTTATAGGACCTTAGTGCACACCAGGTGTTTGGTGAATGTGACAAATACAGCGGTTGAAATGTTGAGTGACAGAGCAGTTACTACTTCTCAGAACGATTAATAACAATTGTTAATAGCTGAGGAAATTGCTAGACAAAATATTAATGGAGCAATTACGTTGGCCTTTCTCTGAATGCATATCTTCAGAAGAGCTCATTTGATTTTGGGGTGCTGATAAGCTTAATTTCCTTTGTTTAGCCAGAGTTTAGGTTACCAAATATTTGGGAATATTCTGGCTTGAAATGTGCAACAAAAAGACCTTTGGCCTTTTAGAAGGGTCTAGAGGAGTCTAGTGTATAACAGAGAGCTTACCGTATTAAAAAAAAAGAAAACGGGGGAGTTGTGGTCTTTTCTTGGTAAAGTGACTAGTAACCCCCCAGTTTATCTACATTATATGATCAGTTTTCATAGATCGAATGTTAAAATTTCTATACTCATATAATGATGTCTTACCTTCTTGTGTCTTCCCTTGTCTCAGGCTTTAGATAAATTTAAAACTAAGAACACAAATTTGAGTCTTTATTATCCATGTTTAAAATATTTTTAAACCTCAAACAAGGAATCACTTCAGCTTTAATTCATTGGAAAATGAAAAATTCTGTGGAAAAATATAGTTTTTTGTTTTAACTCCTTTAGTTTTGCATGGATTTGGATATCTTAAACTAGTATAGAATATGTTTTTCATAATTTAATGGATTATACTAATTATTATTCATAAAAACTTTTAAAACATTTAGTGTGCTTCAGCTCCCAGAATTACCTATGCATATTGATTATATATACAATACAACTTTTTTTTAAATTCTATTTGATAATTGACATGACCATTTTATGATTGACACACTTGATTATGTTCAAAAGTTTATTAGTGGTATAAAATTAGTTTAGAATAGCTCTGAGTTTCAAAAGGAAAATATACTATTGTCACTTCACTTTATCCTAATTTGTGGAATGACTATATTCCACAAATGACTAACTTCTTAATTTTCTGATTCTGAGACCACACACCTAGCAGACTTTGCTTAGAATGTGACATGTGCTAAACCACCAGCCAGAGGCCAGTTAACTCCAGACCATGAGAACACTTGGCAGTTTTAAATCACCCAAAATTTAATTCAGATTTCCTTAAATTGTGTTTAAGTGAGTTTTTCTGTTACCATGAAGTTGTTTAGCTCTCTCAGTCACAGAAGAATTGAAGAAATACAACCTGTGTTAAACCTGGTTAATTGTTCTGTCTGCTTGTGTTTCTCACTACAGTCTGCCTACATAACAGGTAATCCTGTCATCATTGATGGAGGCTGGAGCTTGTGATTTCAGGATCTTCTTGCTGAGAAGGCAGTCCCTTCCCATCAACAGTGAACCTGTTCATGAAAACTCACTCATCATGTCTTTCCTGTTAAAGGAAATAGCAATCAAAACAAGCCCTTTTTAATGATGTCATTATTCACAAGAGTCTGATTCTATAAATATGTTAATTTCTTCTAATCTCTCCTGAAATCACTGTAGATGACATAAAGGTAATAAGCTCACTGCAAATGAATAGTTTTAAGAATAAACCTCATTTTGCAAGCATATAAAGCTAAAATGTGAATATGAAGAAAAAGGAAAGTTTTTTAAGTAAAAGGTATTTCTATTTTACCTCTAATTCCCAATATTCAAATATTTTTGTACAATTCTGCATTGGTCTGAATATGAATACTAATTTTAAATTTTTACACCATTATAAGTGAATATTAGAGGTAGGAAGGAGTATGGCTTCAATAACATTAAAAAATGTTTGGATGCAGAACTACATTATTTATCTATTATGTAAAAGAAAATAATCATTAGGTATTTATACTTAATGGATGTCATCATATATAATTAAGTACTATTTTCTTAGTACTTAACTTAGTCTAACTAAAAAATCTTTATTAAAATTTCATGGGCCTAAGAAAATATAGTTAACTAACTTGGCAGTATTGTCAGTTTGAGGGATATTTTTTTCGATTAAGTATAGATTTTTCTTTCACCAAATTCCAGGATAACAGAGTAGGAGTGAATTTTAGAAATAGTCTCTGAATAAACAAATACAAATGAATCATGTAATAGCAAGAAAATTTCAAGAAAAAGTTTAAGTATATTCATGGATGGTAATTCTGTAAGACGTTATTAGAAAGTTTTTTCTTGTCTTCAGTTATAGGGTTTTATATTTGTTTTTTAATTGTTACTACTTCAAAATATCAAATGGTATGGTGCACATATACAGTAGAAAATAAATGAATCTTAAGAATAACAAGGAAATTATTGAAATGAACAGTGAACAGATAACATTTTATGTATAAGAAAGAATATTTTGTAGTTGATAAAAGTTAGTTAAAATCGACAGCAAAGGATATTTTGACTAGCACTCCCAAAGAGTCTATTGAGTTTAAGATTTGTTTTAGGCTTCTAGATGAGATATTCCACTGATGAGATATATCCATGAGATATATCACAGATAGCTTGGTTTGTGACCTAGACCAAGTCACCCAATTTATCTTGGATTTTAATTTTCCAGTTTGTGAAATTAGAGTTGGGCCAAATGATCTGGGTTTCTTTGGGGTGTATCATAATCAAAATGCTGTTAACTTCTTATCAGATGAGGTATGGGACATTGAAGTTGATAAGTATGTTGTGAAGTACTTTATGCTGTAAGCAAGTACCCATGTATAACTATGAACAAATGAATTCTAAATAAATGTGATGATTCTGCAAAATGAATTCTAGTTTTAAATGCTCTGAGTTAGTTCTCTCAACGCTAACTATAAACTCTTTTAATAAAACATTATAAACAATAAATGCAAAGTAAAATCTGGCCTCAAAGTTCAATGTTTCCAAAGTCATGCTAATCAAATCGAGTGATGTATTAATGGAGATCATATGATTGAAAGAAAAGGAAAAATATATTTCATTCTTGTGGTAAGAGGAAGCTGGGTGTCACCTGAAACTTTGCAAGCTTTAGTTGAGGAAGAGTTCAGTTTAGGAAAATATTTTAGATGCTCTGAAGAAGGTTTTTGGACAGAACATAGGTTCATCCATTCTTTCCACAAAGGAGGACCCGAGGGCCAAGAATGAGTGGGTTCTGTCTGGTGGAGACATTTACTTGACATTGTCCCTCTTACTTGAAAAAAGGTGATTAAAAATGGCACTTGGTTAAAGAAGTGAAAAACAGGTAAGAACATTTTTTTAATTTCTTTAGGAAATGAAAATTCCAAAAGGAGCGCGCGGGTATATAAACACATTTAGTTGTACAGAGAATACAGAGGAAATACAGAGGAAAGGAAGACAGGGAAATGAGAATTTTAAAAGAAAAAGAATCAATCTGCAAATGGAAAGGTTACATCTAAAACGATACAGCAAGAAGGGCACATGTTAAGGAAGCGATGAAAGGATTAAGAACAGCCTTTATCCCATGACTTAATCGGTCACCAGAAAAAAAAAAAATCTTATCTTCTCAATAGCATCTGAGAAGATTCTTCTAAAAAGTACAACTAAAGGGTGGCATTAAAATCCAGAATGTAGAAGTTGGTTTAGGGAACGACAAACCAAGCCATTGGTTGCCCGGCCTGCATTCCTGGCTCCTGAAGAGTCAGCGTCCTCGGCCAGGGTACCGGCATCGCCGGGAAAGACTGGGCATCATGGCTTGCTCCTGCGGAGCGACCTTTCTGCGGAGCTTCCCAGGGAGACGCGCTCCTCCCGGCACCAGGGGTCCGCGAGGCCACCCAACGAGACAAATGACTGAACATGTACGGTGCTGCTCCGAGGTCCCGGGAAGCGGCCCCTTCCACCCTGCCCCAAACCCCGCTGTCTGCCCGGAAGCCTCGTGCAGCCCTGGGCCGGGGCCTGAGGCCCCAAACCCGACAGAGAGCGCATGGGGAGCCCAGCCCATATTAGCTCATGGCCTGGCCCGGGCGCCCTGAGCGCGCAGAGAAGGCGGGGCCGCAGACTCCAGGCTGCGCGCCCAGCTCCCAGGCGGCTGCAATAATCAGATCTTGCGGCTCCGCCTGTTGTGATAGGCCACCAGGAAGGCCGTGGCTGGACGGCCGGATGCTGCACACCTTTTAGCCTAGGGGTCCCCAAATCCGGGGGCCCTGGACTGGTACTGATCCATGGCCTGTTAGGAACCAGGCCACATAACGGGGTGAACTGTTGGGGGGAAGCAAGCAGGCTTCATCTGTATTTGCAGCCTCTCCCCAGCGCTAGCATCATGGGCTCAGCCCCACCACAGATCATCAGGCATTAGATTCTCATAGGAGAACGGGTCCCTGGTGCCAAAAGGGTTGAAGACTGCTATTTTAGCATCTCTCCTGGGCGCCCGCTGGAGACCGCGAGGTGAGTAGCCCTGGGAAAACATTAAGGGTATAAAGAACCAGCACCTGGAAGGGAACCTCGCCCCGCCAGAGACCCCGGGCTCGCCCAGCTCTTTGCGGTTGAACGGAGATTGGAATGTGTGTTTGCTGTTGTGTTGTTGGACAGGGTTTTTCTTGTTTGTTTTTGTTTTAGTTCTCAAATCATTCAGAGAGTGTTGCTACTACTGTGGGCAGGATTAGCACTCCCAAGTGCTAAGAACTATCAGATCCTGCTGACTGGGGAATAGAACCACCTGCTTTGAGCTCAAAGCGCAGGCTGAGTCTGTGGCTTTTTTTTCTTACCAGGCATCAGCTTGTTATCTCATCCTGGTTGTCTCATCCTGGTTGTCTCATCCTAGACTCTGGTGTGATATGTTGCTCTAAAAGATTAATGCCAAGAAGCCACTGGTCCCTTAAGCCTCCCATCAAGAAATCACAACACCTGGGTAGAAACAGCATTTACCTTACTTAACCAGGTCAACCTCTGTTTTCACAGAAAGACTAAGACTTTTCCCCCCCACTCCTCTGTAATGGGACCTCCACCTGACATTGCTGCTACACAGTGCTCGTGAAATTCCGGTTTACTGTTTCTTTCCAAGTCAAGAGCAAAACATTGCAATTCAGCAAATACTTGTGTGTCTTCTCTGGGCCAAGAGGCATAGGGACAAGAGGCACAGGGACAAGAGATATACATATGAATGAAATACAGTGTCTGCCATTCAGTAACTCAAAACCCAATGGATCAGAATCTACCTAACAAGTAATTAGATAGTGTGATTCATGCTATACATATGATATGAGCAAATGACTAAATCACAATATATTTTCTAGCTTATAAAGGTCTTTAGTAATATAACCCTATTGACTAGATTTTTGTCCTTTTTTTTAAGTTTTAGGATTTCCATTGTAAGCATTATAGAATAAGTGGTGAAAAGTCAGTGTAACAGGTCTGAGTCCTGAGGCCTATGCTAAACGTTACTCTGCTGGATACGGAAGTTTCACACCCACATCCATTTCTACCTGTTTCTTGTGTACCTTCTTGTACAGGAAAAACTAGAAAGCTAAAAACATTTCCAATACTCTCTTCCAACTAGTGTTCTGAATGTAAAACTAGGTTCAGGCAAGTAGATAATTTGCCTAACATTTCAATCACAGGGGTGAGGCAGAGGCTGTCTCCCTGCTATTTTTGGCTCTTTTCTGTTGGCAGAGAAGGCCTACAAGATGCCAGTGTCCGGTCTCCAGAATTGTGGGTGTTGGGAAGGACTTATAGCATCAGTGACAGCCAGACTCAGCATTGTCCTGTTGAATCACCAGCTCTGTGGTAATCAGGAGGCAGTTGAGGGAGGTGGTGAAAATATTCTGTGCTCCCTGTCCAGGCAGCTTCCAGATCCCAGCTTCTTGGACTCACAACTGCAGTGGTGTTTTTGAACTCCACAGTCCCTATGGGATCTCTTAATAGTACAAAAATAGTATATGCCTCAGTTGTTCAGTTACTAATATTCTAGAAGTGCTATATGTCTGAGTCCTGGGGCCTTCTGGAGGCCCAGCCTAGACCCTATATTTCTAGCCCTTTCAACAGTTCACTTAATTCCCTGTATAAAAGCTCTTTCTGCTTAAAATACCTGGTGTGGTTTAGGTTTTCTGCTCTGCACTGATTCTGATTAATACGTTTGCTATGTAGCCTCTCAGGGTCACGTAAACCTAATCTCTTTAGTTGCTTTAGATGGGAAATGAAATTATGAGATTAGATCAAGGGGCTTGCAGTGATTTGAATGCCTTTAGTTGGGCTATGCCTTCTGCAGTTGCCACAGACCCCCATATTTTTATTTGGTCCCCAAAACATTTGTGTTTGTTACTCATAGACTAGATTATCTCTAAATTCTCTTGCTCTACAAATGTAATGTAAAACATTTCTTCTCTTAAAATATTTACAGAATAAGTTCTATAACAAGAGATTATTGAATATCTGGTTTATGACCAATTATTTACTAGGCTACTGATAACTGGTAGACCATGGACTCTTGTTTCCCACACAAACCCCCAATGATAAAACAGATTTTCCTCAGGGAAAAAGGTTTACATCTTTTTCATACAAAATCCAGGAACATAGTGTATGGGAAGATGTACCTGCCTATGCATTCACTTGTGTAATGAGGAGGCGTTCTCCATATTTTGTAGTCATGTGTCATATGTGTTAAGGAAAGCACCTGCATGATAATTTCTAAAGAGTTTCTAACAGCCTAATAAAATTAAGTAAATCTTATTAACATAATAAAAGCCCTTTGCACTTTTAGAAATTCATTCTTTGATTTTTCTTTGGCTTATATGAAGGACTAAAAGGTTTGAATTTACCAATATCCCTTATCTGTGCTTTTTAGTACAGTACATGCATGCTTCTTTCTCAAGGAAAATCTTATAAAAGGAGCATAAAGCATTGGGGGGACTACATGGGAACTCTATGATGTACTTAATACTGCTTTAAGATTTTCTGTGACATAGGCATTGTCACCATTTTACAGATGAAGAAACTTATCCAGACCGGTAGAGTTACCCAAAATGGCCCAAGTAGGAGGCAATGACACAGGATTTACATTCAGGGTTTTCATCTCCATTTTCCTCTCACTGTTCCACATCTTGCTCACATTGCTTTAATTAATATAACTGTGCATAGAATTCCATATATACACTTTCCTTTTCACCTCTCATCCTTTATTCGTCTAGTTCCTTTGCCTATAATGGTCTTTATTTTCTTTACAAGACTAAGTCATCTTTCAAGGATTGATACAAATGTCACCTGACACCAGCCAAGCAAGGCAATACCTCCTCTCCCCTGTTTAATTCTATGCCTGCATTCTTCACATCATAATTACATTACCTAAAGGTAACAGTAGCTGCTATAACAGATTAACTCCAAAGTCTCAGTTACAATGCAGTAGAAGCCTATTTCTCCCTCAGGTAAAGCCTATTCCTCATTCATGTAATGGTGTTTAACTGGCCTTCAATTCCGTGATTCAGGAACCCAAATTCTTTCTGTATTAGGGCTTTGCCATCCCCTAAGATCTCAGAATCCTTAGTTTCCAGGCAATGGACAGTAAAAGAGAGGTATGTAGAGGATTGCATGAGAGGTTTCATAATTACAGATGAGGAATGGAAGTAGCATACATTATTTATGCCCACATCCCATTAGCCAGGCCTTGGTCACATGCCAGTCTGACCTGCAAGGGATACTGGGAAATGTCAACTATATATGTGCCCAGGCAGCAGAGAAAACTAGTTTGGTGAAGTCATATCAGTCTCTATCCCTACTACAAAGAAGAGCGGCTGCATCTCAATCATCTTTGCATCTCTTGTGCTTTACACACCATAGAAATCCAGTAAAAGTCTGATGAACTTCACTGATTGTGAAGGGATGAGGTTGCTATCTCATGTACCTAAAACTGAAAGTTACCACACTTCATTATGGTTGCTTAAGGAATGATCTATCATTTTCTAACTAAATTGCAGCCTTTAAGTAAGGAACGTTGTCAGAATGTTCACTTTTGAATTTCAGCACAAGGGCTAGAACTCGACAAGAGCTTAATAGATATTTTTTGAATGAATGAATGAATGAATGAATGAGTCCTCAGAAAAAGAGGGATAGAGTTAGTTTACATGGAGTTAGGAAATACTAATTGAGAAAGTGATGTTCGAATTAGATCTTGAATGACTAGTACATTTTACCAAGTAGAGAAATCAAAAAATGAAACTCTAAGCAGCGATGGTCGTGGTGTTTTATTGTTGTTGTGTTTGTTTCATGAGTAGAAATTTAGAAAACAATTAAATGTCTATAAGCCCAACTTTTTTTCATTCAATATTTAAATATTACAACCAAACTTCAAGTGTATGGGAGGGAAAATATATAACCTTGCAATCTATATAATCTCTGTTGACTAAAAGAATGACACTAAAAACCTTGCGCTAAAATCTTATTTTCCAGACATTTTTGAGAATTATCAACACAAAGGCAATGTTCTGATCATTCATCTTCAATGAAGATTTTGCACCATGTCAATAAATTAGGGAGACAGGTGTAAGCCAAAGGTTCCTCATCATTAGAGGATTACAGAGCTGGCTCTGCATCAAAATTACATGTTCTGTTGGCTAGGCTACTTTTGACTGCAAGTAAAAGAATATTTGGCTAAGATTGCCTTTAAAAATACAAGTTCAATTTTCTCACATAACAAGATGTCTGAAGGTATGTGGATCCAGGGTTGGTTCAGTAATACAATAATATCAGTCTCTGGGTTGCTTTCTATGGGCTCATCTTGACTTTCTCTTCATGGGTAGATGATGGCTGCTAGAGTTACAAAAAATACAGTCTCCATCCACAGCTGCACCTACCCGCCAACATACACACAAGGGCATTTAAAGACAAAAAGTGAGGAGGATTCTCCTCTTGTCTCATTTTATTAGGAAGGAAAATCTTACCCAGTGGCCCTCAATAGTCTTGCCCACAAATTTCATTGTCAAAAAATGAATCATGCTCAGCCTTAATCGACCTTTCATGATTTATCCCTAGAAGTGGGGAAGGGACCCACTGGCATACCTGACCAGTGGATCTTAAGCAGGCATGAGTCTTTTCTGCCGTGCCTGGGGAGATCCAACCTCTGGAAATTCTGATTTTAGTAGATCAGGAAATAATATTTTAAACTTACAATGAAATATATTTGCTCTTCATGGGGTGAGCGATTAGAAAGGAGAGATACAAGTATTGAGTCCCTTCTTTCCTAGGAATAACATTCTTTTATTCATATCTCATTACATGGTGTTTTACTTCGTGATGATTCAACCAAATCACTATCAGTTAAGCAAACAGAGTAGCAGTTGTTTTCCTTTGATAACTTGGTTTCATGTGGTTGGCACACCTAACGTTCTCAAATAAGATAGTTCTCTTTCAGGAAAATGTTCTTAGTCATTTCAGTAATTGTCAGGTAGATTTTAAGCCCTACTCTTTGCTTGATTTGAATTCCTCACTGCTGGGTAGGGCTTCTTTTAGGAAATGAACATTAGATCTGAGTTGATTGGCAGAGTCCAGAAATGGGAAGGTTTCTATATATATAAAAATACTTTATGAGACTGAGAAACTATGCTCCCAATGCATGAGTGGATGAACATCAAAGGTAGGAGATTTCTATTATAATTATTATAGAGCATGTACTGAACAATTAAGGAGATGCTCCTTCAGATGCATGAATGCAGCACAGAGAGTACTCCAGTAATCTATGTAAATCCTCGGTAATACCACCCCATGAAATGTTAGCCTGTCCATATCACAGACAAACAAAATAACAGGAATAACCAGCTTTTATCTATGTGATCTTTTAGCAGTAATACAGTTAATAGCAGTAAGAATATTCTACTTGACCAAGAGCCTATGGATATTTGCAAAGTGATAGTTCTCTTATTTCCTCTGGAACATTACAGAAAGCACTTTTAACCATTTGGTTACTGAGATAACCTAAAAACGAGAAGGCCGATTTAATAAACATCTCTCTGTATATGAAAGTATATTTACAGAAGTGGTTTTCAATGTGTGCTTCACTTGCCAAAAGGAACAGGTGAGTGAGTGGACAGGGTCCTGCAGCTCTATCTTTATCTGTCCCACTTGTTGATTTCAGAATAAGGTTTCATTTGATAAAAGATATTTGGCTTAAAAATATTTGAAAATGACTATTATAGAAGATTCTAGGCAGTTCCCCATCTTTGAAAGCCACAAAAAAAAAAAAAAAAGACCTTATTTTGTGGAAGGTGGGATTAAGTTACCTAAAATCAAATTACCAGGTTCTGTCTATGAAAAATATTATTACCAAAGAAAGCTGTATCACTTTCTATTCTCTAAAGTTTTAAAAATTGCATAATTCTTTTTTAATGCATTTTAAATAGCATATGAAAATTTTACTGCAAAAATCTTAATATAGAAATAGAGAAAATAAAAATTGAAAATATAGAGAATAAAAACTATGCTAATTCCATTTCTTTCCCCAAAGATAAGTACTGTTAACAGGGGTTTTTTCCCTATGTATATACACATACATATACAGAACAACTCATGTTCATCTGTTATTCTTGATCTGCAGTTCCCTCTCAAGTTTGGAGGAAAGACTAAGGAGACTGTTCCCTTGAAATCCACAGCTCTATGATTTTGGTGGTATATATCCTTAATACTGAAAAATAAAGCTTAAATGAAGCCAAGATCGTTTCTAAGTGTGTGGTTCAGTCCTGTAGGAAATTCTGGTTACTGGGAATGCTAAAAAGAAGCATGAGTGGCCAACAACCTTTGCATATGTCTTTAAAAAATACTTGCCCTGCTAATCTACAAGCAATTACACAACCACAACAGTCAGAACAGCCATGTCCCTTGGCTTAGATCCAACCTCATTCTTTTATTGAAATCTATATTTGAGTCACAGAACTTTGAATTCACGTTAGTTACTGAATTTATGAAATCTATACAATTTCACCATGTGACACAGGATAAACTTTTACTAACTTGGTTTACAAGTTATGTATCAGTCTGAATAATACAGTATCTTGGTGGAGAAGCAGAAAGAAACAGTGAATAGGCACTTTTAGTGTGTATCGAAAATATACCTTGCCTTCCCAGTTTTCAGTATAATTTTCCAATGTACAAAAGTCTCTGATTTTAACTGAATTTTAAAAAGAAAAGTACCTGAATTCTTAGACTTTTAAGGCATGCTTAAGTGGTAAGTTGTCACTTAGCTGGTTATTCAGAATATGTAAACAATATTGTCATGAGAATAGATAAAAGTTTTATTTCTGTTCATTTTGTTACCAATGTTGTGCAACCTGAATGGGTTAGTAATTTTTTTTTTTTTAACACCTCCAGCACCTGGTCTTCCTATGTGGTCTCCCATCCAAGTACTAACCAGGCCCAACCCTGCTTAGCTTCTGAGATCAGATGGGATCGGGCATGTTCAGAGTGGCATGGCCGTAGACTTAATTTTTTTTGTTTATAATAAACTCTATTACATTTATAACAATGGGAAAGTGTAAAGCTAAAGATAATATAAAGTAGAAAATAAAAATATTTATATTTGCTTATAGAGTGTGTTTTTAAACTTATTGTGGAATGTGTTTTCAAACTTAAAACTAACTGTAAGTATATATGTCTGGGTTATTAAACAAAATATTACAGCAAAAAATGTAAAAATATAATTCAGTGATTTGGTAGAAATGTCATGAGGTCAAAGATATAGATTAAAGAACTATCTCGTTTCACTCATTTTTATGCAGTTTTACTGAGGCCCGACTGATATTGGCTGTGTTAGCTGAAAAAAGTTATTTAGCCATTTTAGATTTTAGTTTTATCGTTTGAATATTAAAGAGATTAGACTAGGTAATTTCTAAATACCTTTTCGACTTTTATTATTAAACTGTAGTTCTTAGGGGAGGCGTGGCAACCACAAAAGAAAATGAGTGTGCCCTTACCAAAAAAGGGGGATGGGAAATGCTTGGCAGGCCAAAACTACAAATATCCCTTATGGAAAAGATATTTATTCCCACATTTTGTAGCCTTTTGCTATCTTTTCTATCTCATTGTCAGCTGTCACTCGTGCTGCTGTCAGTTTACCTCTACCACAATCTCTTCCCACATTTTAGTTGGTAATATCTTCCAAGAGTTTGGAAACCTAATGGGCAAAGTCATTAGAATTCTTTTCAAAATACAAGTTAATGGACTCTGAGTGAGGCCTTGAAAGCCTCTCTATGAGTAAGGAGTATAAACCTATTTTTTAATAGGTTTCATGACATTTCCTATGGCTCTTCAAAGGTCATTTCTGCATATTTTCTGATTTTTTTTTTTTTTGGCCATAACTGCCTTCTTAATAGATATATATTATAATTTCAATACCCAATGATCGTGAACAGTAAATATTATGAACATAGTTGCTTTAAATAAAGGTTACATTTTGTGATTTTCCTAAATTTAAGTGGCCTTCTAAATTGAGACAGGTGGTGTAAGTGTTCTTTTGGAAACGGAAACAGCAGAAAATAAACAGAGTTGACTAATTAGTTGTAAGTTGTTTTACTGGACTTATTAAAATACTGCTGTTTAATTTTACCTTTCTCCCTTCAGTACCTCTCTGATCTCAAATAAGTACTTTGGCTTCCATGGTAAAGATTATAGGGAAATCGGGGAACAGAAAACTATATAAACTCCCACAGATGGCATATACTGTACAACATACCAAGTTATGATATGATTGTTTATGTTAAAAAGAACCAGTAAAACATTAATAAAATAAATTTTCAAAAATTTCATTTTAGCCAATCGTTCACGTCTACTAGAAATAATCATTTATACTTGTTGACTATTTAAAAGTATTCTTCATAAGTGGCAGAATTAGCTGATTTTGAGAATTTCATAAAGGAGGTGGCATTAGCGACAGTTTATATAATTCTACTAATGAAAAAGGTGAAGAAATGACAGTGGTGAGTGTTATATCCACCTAATTAAGAAGCTGTCATCAATGGGATTAAGAAGTAAATTCTTTAAGACTGGTGAGACTTTGTCCTGCTTAACAGGAAAGGCAAAAAGATTCTTAAAGATTCATGATAATTAGGGAGAAGGCGTTTGTGTGGCTAATAACCAACACTATTGAATGCTCACCATCTGCATGGTTGGAATTACCCTTGTCTCCATCGTATAGATAAGGAATTAGTTACAAAGAGGTTATGCAATTTGATATGTGATGGAGCTGAACTTCAGGCCCAGGTTTGTCCAACTCCAGAGCCAGCAGACTTCGTCACTTACTATGGTATTAAGAGTCATTCTCCACAGAGGGTGAAGGCCAAGTGCCAGGGATATGATATCCTAACTCTCTAGCCTCATCTCCCATTACTCTCAGCCTCCCACCGCATGACCCAACAAAGTTTCTCCTCTAGCTTCCGTGCATCTATGCCTTTAAGACAAGGGTTCTCTAACACCAACATTTTCCTGTCAAATGCTGTTCTTTCTCATTACAAGTCTAAATTTCGGAGTAAGTTTTTAAATCTAAACAATTATGTATACATATGTACACACATATATCATATATATGTATTTACATGATATATAATAAAAATCAAAATAAAGGTTTTTGAGATGTCACTCTGGCTAATATTGAAAATGATTCCTTGAGGCAGGAGTCTTGTCTAATTGACTCCTGTCTTTATGGCCTAGCATAGTGCCTGGGACATATTAGGCACTCAAATATGTATTTAATTCGATTTTCCCTTCTCTCATATAATTTTTTTCTTTGGTTGTACCAAAGTTTGTAGTTTGTACCTCTATTATAATATTCATCATATTTGTTGCTTTAGGAATAAGTTTGGTTACTAGTAAAAAGAAAATTCGACTGATAGCGGTGTAAACAACTACCTCAAATCTTGGCAGTCCTAGACTGATGCAGCAACTCAAGGATGTCGTCAAGGAATCAGCTCATCCTATTTTATTTATCTACTCTCTTTGGCATAGGGCCTTTTACTCTCATGGTTGGAAGATGGCTGCTGGCCCTCCAGGTAGTGTATCTACATTTGAGGAAGAAGAAAGGGAAATATTGGAGGACAAAGGGTAAACAGTGATTCTTGAAAGCCTTGCTTTATTGTTTGAGAATGAAAGCCCTCCCCAGGGACTCCCTCTTATGTCTCATTACAGACAGCCGTGACACTTGGCCACCTCCCTACAAATTGGCTAGGAATTCGAATGCTTGGTGCTCAGCCTATATAGCATAGGAAGCCCAGGGAGAAGAGATTGAAGTGGGTGTTTATGGAGCAACCTGTAGGCCTGCTCTACAAGATTTTTAGTTACTTCATTTAAGTTTATTTTTCTTTTTTTCTGGCATACTGTAAGCCTATAGAGAACAAAAGAAAATGTGTTTTGGTATCTTTGAGTTGCCCACAATAGCTAGCATGTGACTACCGTAGCACTTATTACAGTGTCTAAGACATTGTGGTTACTCAAATCAATATTGTTATATTTTTTACTTTAATTTGGAAATAAGAACCAAGCAGGAATTAATCACTCCGGTTTCTCTGAAAATGATGGAATCCATAAATTTCTCTTTGATGACTCATCTCCTCATATCAACATTGGAAAATTACTTGTAGCCTTTCTGATTCATTGAGTTGGCCCATTAGAGAGGATTATTTAATGGTAATATTGGAATATTTGAAGTAAAACTCAAAAAAAAAAGGACAGGAAAGAAATCATATAAAAGTATGATGGTCAACAAAGGCTTTTTCAAGAGAAGTAAGAGGTAGATAAGAATTAGGATAAAATATTGTAATCCAAGAAAAGATTAGCAATTGAAAAGTGAGAATAATCTAAAGTATTTTAACCACTCAGAGTTCTAAGGGACAAAATAAGTATAGTTCATTCATTTAAAATGCTCAAATTGCTGTTTATTTTTAAACCTAAAATTGCTGTTCTATAACTATACTGTTTTTCTTCAAAACAGATCTTATTCCTCATCCATTTGTCATCTTATTCTTAATTATAAATCATGGGAGATGAAGATAAGACAATTGAACGTGAAGATTTGAAACCATCCACAGGGGTGAATCACGCAGTCTCTACATATCAAGAAACACAGGTAAATCTATGATCAAAGGGAGAACATCCCAACTATTTCCTTAAGGAATAAACTTTATGTTTCCAAATCTTTGTTGGAATTGTGTTCTCCTCCTTCTTTATTCACTCAGTTAACGATCTTCCCCATTCTTAATCCTCAAACTCTTACTGTTTAAGCTGTGTATGACTACCAGTTTCCCCAGATAGTCATTAGCAGCTGACCCAACATGAAGCTGGAAAAATGGAGAACCTGTGAATGTCTTTGTGTTCTCAGCCTAACCCCTAGTATGATTCTGGTTTCTTCCTTCTCTCTTTTTATTACTTAAATTCAAGTAGATGAATGAATGTGAATTGGTTTTCGCCACAGATAGTCATCTTTTTCTGAACTACTGTTATATATTTACTATTGCCTTGCATCATATCTTAAATAGGCTAATTTTTAAACCCAATATTGCAAAACACAATGAACTTTTATGTAACTCAAGCATTTATAATGATATAAATAGTCACTCAGTGGTAAATACTCCACATAGTTCTTATTCCAAGCATTAGCTGATTAGCTAGTAATAAATCTGTTCATTTACCCTGTAAAGTGTTAGCCTTGATTC
The DNA here is from genome assembly GCF_000325575.1 of Pteropus alecto. Lineage (NCBI taxonomy): Eukaryota > Metazoa > Chordata > Mammalia > Chiroptera > Pteropodidae > Pteropus > Pteropus alecto. The sequence continues at coordinate 2,666,267 of NW_006441953.1, read as the reverse complement.
TAGTAATGGGAATTTGATTTGTGATATGATAGCTCAGTAACTAAAAAAAAAAATGTATACCAAATATACACTTTTAAGGAATTTTTTTAAATTGCTTTAATCACAGGAGGAAACAGTAATGAATCTCAAAGGTATAGATAGAAATGAACCAACAGAAGGAAGTAACCTTTTGAATAGCAGTGAAAAAAGGCTACAAGCAACAACAACTGAATCTACTTGTTTTCAAAGACTAAGGCAAACATTCTCTTGCCCTCCACATGGTTCACTGGACAAAGTAATAACAGATGGTATGTAAACGGTAAGGATGATTTAAGAAAGGAAGGATAAAAGATGAAGTTGTTGTACATGGAAGATTACAAAATAATACAGTTTGAAGGACAAAAAGAAGTTTACTTCTCTTACATAAAAACTATTAGGTGAACAATTTATAATGGCACGTAGCTCTGCTCTACTCAGTCATTCAGGGGCTCAGGCTGAAGGGCTCCACCATTCTTGATATGGGGCTTCTAAGAGCACTGTGGTCACCACCATTCTAGCCATCAGAAAGAGGAAAGGAACACAGATCAAGGACCTTTTCCTTTTCTGTATCTGAGTAATTTCACAGGATAATGTTAGGGCTCCAGTAAGAAAAGTTATTGAGAAATCACTTGTAAACAGAAACACACTGCATAAATGTTGGTTGTTATTATTGTTAGGTAATGGAACTAATGTTTAAGAGAACATAGTTCAGTTTATACTTCTGAATGAGTATTGTCATTTTATGAGTAGGGATCTTGGTTTGCATTTCAACTTATTACAATAGAGCTATTATTACTTATAATATTCTGGGGATTTTCCTTTGGGAATTTTTCTCAGTATGATTTTGAATATTGTTGAGGTTGGGATATATTTATCTTTTAGGAATAAATTTGGATTTTGGAGGCGGCCAAACATTCTGATATCGATTTGATAAATATAAATGGATGTTCAAATTGAATACTGCTGTTTTTGTTTTAAAAGAAATGTGTGTGTTCGTGTCTATTATGTATGTTGGAGGATATGTAGAATAGTAGTAAAAAGAAGGGGTTGAAAATTGTCTAAAAAGACAAATTTAAAGACAATTTCAAAAATCGTGTTGAAGAATAACAGCCTCATTGGAATAAACATAATGCCTCCCAAAGTAAATATGTTGATGAATATAACATGTTTGAGCTAAAAGTTATGTTTACTGAAAAATTAGACTCACTTCTCTATAGCCGTGTTTTATTTGGGAGCTCTGAAAGTATTTTTACCATTCTTAACTGAGGCAATGGAAGCCAAGTATAATACATTACATTTTAGGCTCTAGATATGTTTTCAATGAAATTAGGTAAGTTTCTAAACTAGCATGAGAAAAAAATCTCAAACTTTATTTAAAACAAAGATAAAACCATGTTCCAAAATATACACTAGTTAATACTGCAACAGATAATTTAATATACTTTCTGTCCTTTTTGTTATTTTTTAAAATTTCTACCATTCAAATTATGGTACATTTCTAGTTAAAACATTTATAGTAAAACAGATAACAGATTGACATAAGGAAAGGGCATAAATGAATGATGTGATTTTGATGCTCATTTTTAAAAATTCTATCATTATTGTCCATAAGCTGCCAGAGAAGTGTGATTCACAGTATATAAACACTTCTTACTTGTTTTCCTGTACTTCTATTCCTGAGGTTTACAAGAATTATTTTTTCTATATTCTTTCTTCTGTCTATTCAGTATATGTAGGTATTCTTAAGAAGTAAATCTTACATGTGAAAATATAATTTTCCAAAGTTGTAAATGAAAAGTAAATTATTAACCGAATTAAATGATTTAAGAGACACCTTATAAATGTACATTTACTATGTATTTAGAACTGCAATTTGAATATGGGAAAGGAAAGGAAAGTTAGAGATTTTAAAATCAGTGGTCTTAAAGTGGAAAAAATGTAATTATTGACACAGTATTTATTTATTCCCATCAATATATAATTTATATTACCAATATATATTTATTGGCCAAGTATACTACCCATATATAATTATTGACACAGTAATCATTTGTTCCTATCAATAAGTACATAACCAGATCTCATGTATGATATATTAAAGTTCCATTGAAGTGGAAAACTCCTAATTCTACCTTTCTGAATTTAGTATAAAATTGGGTTTATTCTGTGATAAAGTAAAATTTAGTAGCTGGCAATTCCTGCTTTCCCGTTATACCTCTAATACTGCATAGAAATTTCAGGCTTTATAGCCAGTTGGAAAATGCTGAAGGCCACTTAGTTATTTTACTGTAATAGCATCATAAACCTAGAAGATGTGAAATAATTCTGTAAGGGTGTAATGGGACATTGAATTCGATCTCTATATGGTAGACAAAACACAGTGAACAATCCTTTCACTTATACCAATGAAAACATCTGAAAAAATATTTCAAGTGTTTTTAAATGAACCTTTTATCTGTCAAGAAAGCAGGAAATCATCAGACACCAAAACAAAGTATAAGTAAGATAAAGAAATATTCAATCTGGCTTTTACCCTGGAGTCTTCTGCAAAACGCCAATGAACTTGAGATTCATTTTAAGGAGTATAGGAGGATATGCTAAAGCCTGCCTGGGTTAGAAGAAGTTTTATAGGAGAAATCATTCTCCCTCACCCACATGAAGTTGGAACCCAGTGTGATGGTGAATTTAGGGTAAACTTGCCCCGTAGATGCGTCCTGCAACTAAACCTATCTGTCTCAGTTGGGGTGCTGGCTGGGGAGGGGAAAACCTCCACTAAAAATGTGAAATTCATGCTGATTTGTGCTCCAAATTCACAGAAAAAAAAATCAAGCTAAAAGTATGTCTATAAGCAGTCCTAGATTATAAAACTTCTAAGCACATGGTAGAAGCGAATTCAGATCCTATCTGGCAAAACTCACATTCAGCTTAAGGCTCCAACAATTTTCAGAGATAAAGTTCCAAGGAAGAGGTCACTATCACAAAAATACAAACAAAAAATCACAACATGCCGAAGGAAACAGATTTTGGAAATTTTGCTTTTTCAGAAAATAGAATATAAAATATTCTCGATATCCATAAAGTTAACGAAGAGATAGCAAATATGAGTACCCAACATGTAACTATTTTAAAAATGAACAAAGATATTTAACAAGAACCAAATTGAATTTCTAGAAATGAAAGATATAGTACAATAATTGAAATTGAAAACTCAGTGGCTGGATTAGGCAGTAGATTGAGTGAAAAGATAATTGATGAACTAGCTAATAGATCTGAAGAGCTTATCTAGAACACAGTACATACAGACATAGATGGAAAATACGGATACTAGGGTTAGCAACACGGAGAAAAGAGTGTGACTATCTAATCATATTTCCAGAAAAAGAATAGGAAGAATGGGGAAGAGGAAATATTTGAAGAAATAAAGACAGAATTTTCTAGAATAGACGAAAAGCATAAAAACTAAGTAAACCAAGCAGAAGCCACACCTAAACACAACAAATTTAAAAATATCCAAAGAAAAATACTCTAAAAGAGCTGAAATTAAACTCAAAATTAAAATTAGCAATAGTGAAAGTCAAAAAAAAAACAAGGAATAATATTTTCAAGGAATTTACAGAAAGTAACTCTTAACCTAGAACTGTATACCCCAAAAAACTATCTTTTATAAATGAGAATAAAGATAATTCCAGACAAAACAGAATTTACTATCAACAGATTCTAAAGTGAGATATAGCATACTCTGCTACAAAGTGTTTCTGTACCATGAATCAGATCATATGCAATGGTAAATAGGGAATTATATCGATGTAATATGCAATTTGCATTTTTCTACATAATTTTTCCTGGCACATTAATATGTTGCATCATCAAGCAATAGAAATGAATGCAAAGTGAATTGAAAACCACACACAAAAAAAAATTACGTATATACTTTCCTACAATTAAAGATAAAGCCTTACTAACGCTAGGACCTTTTAAAAAGCTGAAATCCCTGTGGAAGAGCTTTCTTTTCAGGCACTTAATTGCTGATTTAGGGACTTCAAAAACTTTTAAACTTTCCACAACATTAAGCTGTTTAATGAAGAAGCTAACAGTACAGGTGAAGATGCTGCCAAAACTTTTCTCTCAGTTAATAAAAGCAAACATTAAAACAACATTTGATTGTTGGAGAAGACTACAATCTGGATCAGATTTTGATGCAACTCCTCTCTATTTAAAGCAAAGCCCTCAAGATTCTTCATCTTATAACTGGAAGTGTGGTTCCGGGATTTTAGTCTATGAAGACGAGACTGACAGTGGGAGATCCAAATGTCAGTGGAGATTTAACTGTTGGTATTTTTATTAGGATTATTGTTTTTGTTAGTGCTTTGGTCACAAGTTTTGAGTTTTAAGTGGTTTTCCCAACTCTGATTTTTTCATGAGCCTTTCTATGTTTGGTGTATAATTTTGTAAAACAAAAGGTTTTCAAATAGGGAAATGTATTTCACTTTCTAACAAACATGCCTCTACTAAAGGGAATACTTCAGGCAACAAAATAATTGTCCCAGATGAAAAATGTGGGATGCCATAATGAATGATGATTTAAAAAATAGGTAAGTATGTGGGTAATTCTAAACAAACATTGACTATAGAAAAGAAACAATAATGTTTAATTCAAAGCAAGACTAAAATACTAGAGTGCGATTGTTCAAGTATTCTCATGTTCCTGTGAAGAGGGTAAAGATAGTGATTATTTCTCTTTTTAATATTAACTAGTGACATATTTATATTTATGGTAAAATTATTTTTAAAAATAAGGAAATGGTAAAAAAAAAATCAAGGTAGTATTTTTTTCTGGCAATATGAAGGGAAATGGAGAATGGGATTAGGAAGGGCACATTGGTGGATTCAAAACCACTGGTAATATCCCGTTTCTCGAGATGGTTGGTAATTACTCAGTTATTCATATTAGTGATGTTCTTTAAAACTTATACATGGTTATAAGTATTTTTATATGTATTCAATATTTATTTTAAAACTTTTTAGATTATATTAAAACCTTCATATGACAACTTATTAATAGAAACTAGTTTTCCTGGTTTATTTCAGTTACCATCGTTGTTCTTCTGTGGGCTGTAGTTTGGTCAATAACCGGCAGTGAATGCCTTCCTGGAGGAAACCTATTTGGAATTATAATCCTTTTTTATTGTGCCATCATTGGAGGTAAACTTTTGGGGTTCATTAAGTTACCTGCCTTGCCTCCATTGCCTCCTCTTCTTGGTAAGTGCTAAACATGCCTATTTTATTTTATTTTTTCCAGAGTAAATCATATTTTAAAAAGTCGTTTGGAAAGTTTAGGAGATAAAGGCATAAACTATTTCTATATTTTCTGTGCTAGAGCTAAAAGCTGTGAAACTTCGAGTTTTTTGAAACAGTTCTTTAACATTGTGATTTCAAAAAGTTAAATTATATATACTTACAACTGTATAACTTGCATTAAACACAAGAGCAGTAAATCCTCAAAACTGGTCAGTTCTTATTATTATACTATATTTCTCCTTATCTCTGTTCTTGAGATTATGGAAATACTGTATAATGATGTGCCAGTAATATCATGTTGGTAGCTTAACATAGGCCATGGTGGAAGTATCTACACTACAAAAATCAGCAAATGCTACAAATCATGTATATTGGATATATTGTAAGATACATGAGTGAAGTTCCAACAAGAATTTTTATTGTTTCATTTTTATCTTATTCATTAACATAAATAAAAATATCAACCAATATTCATGGTGACACTATACTCGTTCATTAGTGATGTGAGTGACTTCTTGGCTAATTTTTTTCAATAAGGATTCGCTTCAAAATAACTTGGGAGTAGATGAAATAAGATTGACCATGCATTGATAATTTTGGCATAGTTAAACAATTTTATAATACAAATTAAGGAGAAAAAAATAGTTAACAAAGATGTTCTTCACAACCAAGGGAGTGAGAGAGACACCTGCCAAATCACAGTCAGGTGGCCACGTCATTCCAGCTCATTGACAAAAAGGACGGTGTCCCAGAGAAATTGTTTACACATTCATTTTGGGAATAAAAATGCTTTCCCATTTCCCCTAAAACTTCTAAAGAAACTGTTAACATATTTTTGAGTTCTTATAAGATTATTATTCCTTTTGATTTCAAGTAGTTCTATGCTATAGTCAATCTAGGACTGGTTTCGATCCACATTTTAAGTTTCAGTACATTACTATTGACATATTAGTGAAATATAAGGTTAGTGCAACATTTTTGGCCAGAAATTCATCAATATCTATAAGAATGGTATATAGCTATGCCCTGGATTCTAACATTTTCACTTCTAGGAGTTATCCTGTGTAAATTCTTGTACAAACCTACAAATATGTAAGTTCCATAGAACAAGGGACATGTTGGCCTAGCTCACCTCTGTATTACAAGGGTATCAGAAGAGTCTGGCAGATTGTAGGTGCTTAATCAATACTTGGTATATGAACTGGTCTATTACTGGTCCCAAAATTATGATATTTCTAAACAGTGAGATACTGTTGCAACTATTAAAAACTAAGGCAAATATATATGTATATATGCTTCATTGATAATACGTCCATGATATATGGTTAAGTGGAAAGAAAACCAAGTTGCACAATGGTATATAAATATGCTTCCATTTGTGTCCGACACAAAAAAGAGCACACACAGCACACACACATACACGCAGGGATGCTTAAATAGATATAGAAACTTTGTGGAAGGGCACAAATAACCCTTCACAGTGGAAACCTTTGGAAATGAAGACAGAATGTTGCAGTTGGGGTAGGGCATTTTACCCTTGTCTGTAATGTTTTAATGGTATCATGAGCATATATTATCATTATTCTTTTAAAATCAGCTATTATAGGCTAGTTCATACTTTCCAGAATTCTAGAAGAAGACTACAGAATTCAAAACATTTAAGATATTCTTCTAGATTAAATGGCAGTGATGAGAGATGCCTGGAAGTGATGCTTCCTTGCTTAATGTGTCTGGAGCAAGTCACAAAAAGCTATACTTGTAATTCACCTCTATTCTCATAGCTTACATACAAAGCACCCCAACTTTAGTAAATTTTAGTCATTTAATATGTGGTGCTTATAAGGACATGGTAAGAGGAGGGTCCTCCTGGAGAAGAAGGGAAGACAGAAGCCAAGTCTGATGGAGGAATCTTTCCCTTTGTGTGTGGGCACATGGTATCAACAATGGCAGAATTCTCTCACCACAACTCAGCTCCCGTGGTCCCACTCAACTACTTGGAGTTCCCAGAAGGTGTCACACTTTCTCGTCATATGTTCGAAAAAACTGCTCTCTCTCCCATAAACTTCTCAACTCCCCAACCTCTCATTGCCTTTCCCTTCTTTGGACCCTCTGACTCAGCTCTCCTCTCAGCTCATACAATGCTTCCTCATACTTCCGTAAAATTGAGACTTTCAGTTTGTCTTGCCCCACTAGAGGCTGAAAGCTTGTTGAGGTGTGTACTGAGTTCTTGTTCATTATTATCTCTAATACCTACTACAGTGTCCTAAATACTGAATAAGTCACCAGCTGACATGACAGTCAATCCATTTAATCATAACTCACTTCTAAGCCTTTGCAAAGCAGGTTATGTGTTTTTATTAAATTATCTGGTTTGAAGTTAAAATAGAGCCCATAGAGGTATTTACTGATATCTCAGGTAATCTGGCATAACAAATAATTTTAGGAGCTGTTTTCTATTTGCACACAAAGGGGTGACTGAATTGGGCGTTGTATTAAAACATTTTATATTTAGACTTTGATCACACTTTCTATCTAAATACTACATTTTGTTTTTCCTTTTCAGCTTCAGTTATTTAGGATTATTAATTATTCCAATCTATCATTTTTATCTGTGCATTAAAGGATTTTCTTAGCTCCTCTATTTTACCATAGTATTTTAATTTTTTAATTAAAGTTTAAAGTAATTTTATCTAAGTACGAAGCTAAAGGAAGTGGTTCCTGGAATTATAAGGTAGTCTCTTTCACACCTGAAGTGCCAAAAGAATATTTTTTGTATTTGAAAACTAACTAAAAAGTTGTTTGACTTCTCCATTCTAGGCATGCTGCTTGCTGGATTTCTCATCAGAAATATTCCTGTCATCAGTGATAATGTACAGATCAAGCACAAGTGGTCTTCTGCTTTGAGAAGCATAGCCCTGTCTGTCATATTGGTTCGCGCTGGCCTTGGGCTTGATTCAAAGGTACTGAAGTATAAATTTTTAACTGTTGACTAGGGATTTTGTTTCTCTGATGCTGAAATTATTTAGAATTATTGAGATTTAAGAAATGAATGTGGACACTTTGTGTGGCATTCTCAAGAAGAGAATGAAATTTATTTCTTGCAAGAGTATCCCTAGAAGATGTTCCCATACTCTTTCTTGGAGAAAGGTAGAGTTACTGTCTGTCTGGGGACAGCTCTAAGAAGAGTAAAGTCCCCTCCCTCTTTCTCTGATGAGAAGGCCATAGATGTAAATAATGGTCATGAGAGAGATGGCATAGTTTTGGTGTACGAAGCCCTATACAAGTGTCTAGGGCTAACTATACTAGCTCAGGAAACTGCCTAATATAAAGAATAAGTCTCAAGTATGCTTTTTTTTTATGTATGTGTTTGAGTGCAGGAATGAATGTTCTTGGGGATGAAGGTCTTTACCCTAGGTTCATTCTCCAGCCACAAATTATACATTAAGCTAACACCAAGGTGGGTAAATCAGCTAGTATCGCGATTGTGAGCACAGACCCTAGAGCAGCCTTCCTGGGTTCAAACTGAGCTTCGCCACTCATTAATTTCATAATCTTGAGCAAATAACTTTAACTTGTGCCTTTTTAAATGAGGACATCTAAAAATGGTAATAATAATTTACCTGTATCATAGGGTTTCTCTGAGGACTAAATAAGCTATCTCTGAAATGCTTAGAATACTGAAATGTTTGTTAAAAACTCATTATCTGGAAAATTCATCACGATCCAGACATGGTTGGAATACTGAAGAAAAGACATTTAATGTCATTTTCTCTGCACGTCTTTAGAGTAGTATTTTAGTACGTCTATTTTTATATTTCAGGCCCTGAAGAAGTTGAAGGGTGTTTGTATACGATTATCCATGGGTCCTTGTCTTGTGGAGGCATGCACGTCTGCTCTTCTTGCCCATTTCCTGATGGGTTTACCATGGCAATGGGGATTTATACTGGGGTAATGATTTTTTCTTGTCATATGAACATATGCACGGACATTTAGGACTTTCTCTGATTTTACACAAGAGAGTGCATAACATTTTCTTAAGGACATCAGAAAATACAACATGGATATTCCAGCATAGTATTGTTGCTATTACTATTCTAGCATATAAATATTATTATTTCAAAATATAGTATATGGCATTATAGGTGCTAACTTTGACAGTTATAATAACTCAAAGTATTGAGGAAGTAATGGACTTTTACCTACACTTTCTGGAGAGAGAGCTACTAGATCTCAAAGTCTGCATAAAGGATAATAAATAAATCAATAATGATCAGCAATTAGCACTGTTTTCCTCCTTCTGTCACCACACTATTGTGATTACGTGATTCTGCTGTCTCTTCCTTCCACTGTCAGTTCTTACTTCTAATGCAGGCTATGAGAGATAAAGATATATATATAATGTGTTATGTGTGTGTGTGTGTGTGTGTGTGTGTGTGTGTGTGTGTGTGTGTGTGTGTATGCAACCAAAGTGCTTCCAGTTCAGGTTGCCTGTGGCCAAACTTTGAAAAAGCATTCTTTAGAACGTGTGCGTGTGTAGGTATTTCTGGTTTGGTGCATCACTGTCATTGGAAAGACTAATTAAAGTATGATCTCTAAACGAGTAAAGGTTATCATAATTTCAATAATAGTAATGATGATGAGTAAGGTACAATTGTAAATGTTTAAAGTGCTGCCTGCTTAGTTTTGTCTTAGGTGCTGTCTCTCCAGCTGTTGTGGTGCCTTCAATGCTCCTTTTGCAGGGAGGAGGATATGGTGTTGAAAAAGGTGTCCCGACCTTACTCATGGCTGCTGGAAGCTTTGATGACATTCTGGCCATCACTGGCTTCAACACATGCTTGGGCATGGCCTTTTCCACAGGTAAACTGATCAATTTACTACGTGATGTTCACATGAACTGTAGAGGCATAGATTATGATGTTATAAACATAGTATATTTGTTTGATGATTGATTATGGCAAACTAAAATAGAGAAGCAACTCTAAGAGTTAGTTCTGTACCTAAGATAGAACCACTAGCTTCCTATCTTTATTCCCTTCTCCCTCTAGGCACAGACTGCTCAAGAAGTAAAGGAAATGCATTAAGGGGAAATGCAGAGTAGGCAAGTTTAGAGGAGAACAGTTTCTGTATGGATCTATCTGGGAAAGGTTAATCTTGAAGACTTCACACAGGGATGAGTAGATTTTTCAATGAGCACAAATAATAGCTGCCTAAGTGGAAGGAACAACTCTTGTTCTCTCATCTTTAACATTTTATGGGTAATAACAGTAGTGATTTCAATAAGTATCATTAATACTTAGTATGTGTCTGGTATGGATTTATTTTGTTTTAAGTAGTAATAAAAAAAGGAACTTAAGGCATTTTTTTCTCCCACTATTATTCAACAACTTATGTCCTTTGGCACAGCACACACTTCAGTTCATTTTTTAATCTATGTCCAAGATTGGAAGATAAGATTTGCAATTTCATATTATTTATAAAATGTTATTGTAGCTAAATTTAGCTTCAGACTATTTAGTGGGAACACAGCTTAGAAAGTTATGTATTCTCTCTCCACCCCCTGGTAGTTATCTTACCATTTTGTGATTTTATCGATTACCTAGAATCTTACCTCTTCCCATTGTCCCAGTTGCCTTACATCCAGTCCCTGTGGTGTCTCACTGGTAAATTAATATTATCAAAACATAGCTTTCATAGTGTAACTTGCTTGTTCAAGAACCAATGAGAATTCCCTAATAAGTCAAATCTTATTATACTATTTTAACTCCACTGTGCCTATCCAAACTTATGTTCTCACTGCGTTCTTGGTGTAAACCTTTAAAACAATGGTGATTCTCAGCCCCAGCTACCCACTAGGATTACCTGGCGTGGAGGTGGATTTAAAAAATATTTATATGTGGGCCTACCTTAGACCAATTAAATCAGAACCTTTGGGAATGGAAAATGTGGCTTTAGAGTATTAAAAAACAAATTTCAGCCAAGTAAATTTGAAGATCTAATTGGCTTTATTAAGTGATTCATGAATTGGGCAGCATCCCATTTAGCAACTAGAAGTGCACTCTGAGGGGTTATACAAAGTGGAAGATTGTTATAAAAAGAAGAGTAGGGCAAGGAGCTATTCACAAAAGAAAAGAAATTATTTTTAGACTAAAATGTCTTTTTTATGGGGTGGGGAAGGCAAGGGTTTATATCATGTGGATTGCCTATTCTTTCTATGGAGGATGGAGAGGGCCCACATGACAGGAAATTTGAGACTGGTTAATCAAAATTATATTTCTGAGAGAGGTTGAAACTGCAATTAAATCAGATATCAGATCTAGGTTTGGTATCATGGCCTTTAACACAGTGATACCATTTTAGTCCTATGATTTTTTCTTTAATAAGAGCAACAGAGTTTGCATTAGAATCACAGGGGAGAAGGGAAGAACAGGGGCAGGGAGGGCAGTGGGGAGGGTCTGCTTGAAATTTTATAATCTGGGGGGAGATAGAGGCTGTGGATACCTTTAAAAACCTTACTCCTTGACAATGTTCCCTCCGCCCTATCCCCCTAAGTGTAGTCCTTAGACTTTTTAGATTGGAACTGTATGGAACCTCTTTAAAATGTAGATCCCAAGCCCTGCCAGACCTACTGAATCAGAATTTTCAGAGGTGGGGCCCAAGAAGTCTTTCTTTTTTTTTTTCAAAACAACCTTACTATACAAGAGACTGAAAGTAATCAGTTACTTTCTACACATTCTTAGTAAATAATTTACTGTGATAATAACATGTTATTATTACATACTTTGACAGTCGCACAATGTCTAACAAAAAGAGCTAAATAAAGAGTCTGAGCTAAATAAAACTACTACAAAAGTATCGTGTTTTTAAGTAAGAAAGATGATGAAACTGTAGAGGAAGAAAAACTGGTTCCCCTCTACCTACTTTAGGTTCATTGGCTGGGGCCCTCTAAAGACAGATTAACAAGAGATAAAAGGTTTATTAGCATGTATATTGTGCTTACTCATGGGAGTACTTGGTGATGGGTAACTCAAAGGGGTGGTAAGAATTTGCGTTTATGTAGCATCTTAGCAAAGAATTTATAGACTGTGAGATTTTAGGGGTAGCAGATTGTGGAAAGGCAAATAACTGAGGAAACTAATGGTAGACAGGGCTGGTTTCAGCAAAAATTGTTATGTAGATTCCTCTGGTGCTGTCTCCTAGCTGATGAGGGTCCCTCATTGCATCAGTGGTTAACTTCTGTCCTTCCTGGTAGAGAGGGGAGAGGTACACCTTTATAAATTTATACCTGGGTTTTAAGCAAATAAAGGGAATGCAAAGAGCTTTTCATGTATCTGTTTCTTCTCAATTGCCTTCAGCTCAAAATAATCCTTATGCCAACTTACATAGTTTGGGATGGCATGTTCTGTATCCTTCACTACAATAACAAGAAACCACGATAACTTGTTAGTACATTTATTCTTAGAATAGTGTGTGAAGAAGGGCTTTATGTGTTGAGCAATTTTAATATAATTTTCTGCACAGTGTACTAAAAAAGATTTTTTAAATTAAAGTTTCCTAAATCTTTTATGCTATCGAGGAAAATGCAGGTTCTATTTACCTCAATATTATGATATTTCTAAGAAGCTAAGCAAATAAAAAAGACTCTTCTAAGAGCAATTTCAAAAATAATTTCTTTTCAGATTTACTTTAACAATAAACACTTAACAAGGGGCGAGTCCCCCACATTGATTATAGTAAGAAAAGAATCTTGATTTCAATTGCCAGATTCTCAAATTACTGTATTGTGTAATATCAGAGCTACTAAAATCAGTGTACATTTATTATTTAAAAATCAGGCTCTTAAATAGCAATGTGAAAACTAGGTCTATCTACTTACCCAGCCTAGGCATATGATATAGCAGAACAAATTAGTTCTGAATCATGAATTTTATCTTTCATTATTTTAGGCCCTTTAAGTAAATTTTTATGGAAATAGACATACAAAAAGTGCACAAATCGTAGCTTATGCCTGTTTTGAAATTTATCGCTCATATATGTATACCTTTCTTATAAGATAGATCCATTAGACATTTTAAAACACATATATTTAAGAATGTGGAGAGCAGGAAATGTCTGTAAACTTTACCGTCAGTGTAATTTGATGCTTTATTGTTGATACTTAAAGTTGTCTGTTTATTTATGGATTTAGAGTGCTGCCTGAAGTTTTCCTTTCTATGTATTTTTAAGGCTCCACGGTTTTTAATGTCTTCAGAGGAGTTTTAGAAGTGGTAATCGGTGTGGCAACTGGATCTCTTCTTGGATTTTTTATTCAGTACTTTCCAAGCAGTGATCAGGTAAAAAAATATAATATGTGGGAAAGCCATGCTCTAAAACGTCGTTGGAAAAACATTCTGGAACACTTTCCTCAAAGCCAGTGTGAAAGTCAAGATTTAGAAAACCAACCCCCATTTTCAAACTGCTTATTGCTCTGTCAGTGCTGTCCATGAAGAGGACTAAATGTATAAGATTTTAATGCAGACCTGAAATTTCCGTTCTCAAATTTATATTCAGTACATTTCAAATTTCACTGTAAAACAAGTAATATCATTCCAAAATGATAGCATTTACAAGTTTTTAATTTTTAAAATTAATTTGTTTTTTATTTTATTATTTCCATTTTTATTTACTATTCATAAATTCAACTAAGTCAAGATACAAAATGGCTTTTGGGGCCTTTTTCTAGCATCAAAATACCTTAGATTCTAATAGTATCAAATAGATAGACCTTAACATTTCATTAAAATATAGTACAATATTTATAACTGAGATCAAAGTTCTTTGCTATACACAATGATTTCTTAATGAGAAATAAATATTTTGTTTGTTTCCCCTACACTCCTAAGTCTCTTAGGATAGATAAACATAAAAATTGGTTTTTTTTCTATAAGAATTGGCATTTTGAAGATTTCAGAGCATTTTGAATGGTATTAGAAACATAACTAAAGTAGAACCTTAAGTAAGAAAATTAATATTTCCATTATCAGTATGTTGTGTTGAATTTTCTTTGTGCTTTAAAAAACTCCAAATAAAATTGTCTATAAATGATTTTATGAATTCTAAAAGAAAATGTCAGGATTTTTCTAATTACACAACAAAATAAAGAGAAAAATGATGGCTCACATTTGGTTTCTTACTGTGTATAAAATGATGTGATAAGTACAATAAAGTGCCACTCTGTTCAACATGGCAGCCACTAGCTACCTGTGGCTATGACAGATATAGAATATTTCCACAGACAGTGCAGATATAAAAATTCCATCATCACTGGACATTCTATTGAGAAGCACTGATCTGGTGCAATCCACACAACTCGTGATGAGAATATTATTCATATGAACATTTTATTGATAAGGAAATCAAAGCTTAGAGAGAAGTGATTTGAACAAAGTCACAAAGCTAGAGTGCAGCAGAGCTGGGAATGAACTCAGTTAATTCACTTCCAGAGCCTACATGCTGCCAAGTCAAGCACTTTTAAAGACCTGCCTGCTTTCTAAAGTGATCAAGAAGTTTAAAAGGCTGAACAGGGAAAAGTAGAGAGGTACACATTTCATAAACTTTAAAAATCAACAATAACAAAAAACTTGCTATAGCCTCTTAAAACTTCTTGGTATTCAAGGATTGGAAAGAAAAACCAGGAGAGCATCACATTAAAGAGTAAACAGAGAGCCTAAAAATAATAACAATATCATATGTTTAACCCTCAAAACAAGCCTGCAATGTAACAGCTTTCAGGGAGGAGGAAATAAAACTCAGGGAGTCTAAGGTGCCACACATACACCAATGATGTAAAAGAGCTAGAATTTTAACCTGGTCTCTCTGGCTCCAAACCTCATGTACTGTTTTCTGCTATTGCATTCAGCTCTCTGATATTCTGCATCGGTACCTACAAAAGAAGCTCTTATTCCTGATAGAGGAACCTACATTCATACATGTGCTAATTCTACTTTTGTTAGGGAAAGGAAAGTAAATGTTATGTCTTGCATTTATATGCACAGATACAGGCATTTTTATTTTCCACTAAGTCCTGAAGATGGAAAAAATCAGTAATTAAAAATCAGTTATGTGAAATAATTGAGCTAATCAACCTTTTTTCTCCTCCAGGCCAAACTTGTCTGGAAGAGAGCATTCCTTGTTTTGGGGCTGTCTGTGCTGGCAGTGTTCAGCAGTGTGTACTTTGGTTTCCCTGGGTCAGGAGGACTGTGCACGTTGGTCATGGCTTTCCTTGCAGGCCTGGGGTGGACCAGCAAAAAGGTGAAGTGTATTTTAAGTTTTCCTCACGACTGTTTTCTGATCAGATTAATTTTTTCTTTCCAGACACTTTCTTAACATCAAATTAATAAATTATTTAACCATAAAAGCTATTTTCTATACATATACAAATGTACCCCCAAATGCGCGCGCACACATGCAGATGCGCGCACACACACATACACACACACACACACACACACATTCTTTTTTTTCTCTTATATACCAATCTATAACTTGATGTCTTTACTTAAAATATATCATGGTCATAATTCCATGATGTCTTTCTTATTCTTTGTAAGGGCTGCAAAGTATTGCATTATATAGCTGTATGATATTAAACCAGTCCCTTACTAACAGACATTTAAATTGATTATAGTTTTCTGCTAAACAAAAAGTGCTTCAATAAAATACCCTTATTTTATACCACATTTCATAAACTCTGACACTATCAAATTTAGGAAACAACATTATTTTGTAGGCCACCAAGAAAGAAAAAGAATATTACCAATTCGACTATGACATGACATCCTAATTTCAAAAATCTTTAAATGTAAAAAGAAATGTGTATCTTAAAATCAACAAAATATAGCATATCTTTGAGTTTATCTATAGGATAAACTCCTAGAAATAGGATTGCTTTATAACGGAGTATGCACATTGAGACTTGATAGTATCAACCTGACCTTTTAAAAGGCTGTACCAGTTTATATTCCCACCAACAGTATGTAAGATCTGTTTTTCTGATCTGAATATGTTCAATCTTCAGATACATTACTAATTGGATAGGTGAAAAATATATGTCATTATTGATCTGATGCATTTCTTTTTATGAGTGAAGCTAATCACCTTTTCATATGTCTACTAGCCAGTTTGTTCAAATGCCTATGCTAATTTTCCAAAAGATTATTTTGGTTTTTCTTACTGATTTTCAAGACAATTAAGAATATTCATTTTCTTAATGTGTATTATAGAAACTATCTGGTTGCCATTTATTTATTTTAATTTCAAGATACATTTTTGTAGATTTGATCTCGACAGGATCCTATGGTATTCTGTTTCATGAAGAATTAAATGTGGGTGACCTAAACTAAATGCAAATATATTATTTTGGAAAACTTGAAGACAACAGTTCAAAATAAGCCTAAAGTAATGCCACATGTAAATATGTAAAGGTTTTAAATCTTCAGCTTAAATATATAATTACATTCAATTAAATGATCTCTGCAGAGATCTACTAAAGATAGAGTTTCATTGTGGGTAAACAGCATTCAGGTAGAGAAGGCTTTCACTCTATAAGGGTGTGATGTAAAATTAGGACAAGCATAATTGACTCGACTTGCTTTCGAGAAGGGATGGATTGATAGGGGCTGTCAAGAGCCTTGTGTAGAGAAGGGTATTGGGGCCACAGAAAAATGGACTGAGATAGATGAGGCTTTAAGGGAAAGGAGAGAGTCCCTTTGAAACCCTGCTCTAGGCAGTAGATGGGCATCTTGGTTTGCCCCCTCATCAGTAGGCTCAGCTCTAAGGCTTATTTCAGGACATTTTTTTTTTTTTTTAAGTAAGACCTATATCATTAAATTCTACTTTCTAATTTCAAGTAACTTAACATCTGACAAGAGCAAAGCTAAAACATAAACTTATATATTGAGTACTCTCATCATCCCTCATCTCTTTGCTGTATTCCATCCTAGCCTGGGCTTCTGACCAATACACCCTGCTCTCTGAAGCCCTCTTGTCTGCTCCTTTGCCCCAGGACCAAGGTCACAGTTTTCACTTAGTGAAAGGATGCCACTGCATTACACCGTGACCCCTTGTTCAACATCTAGGAAGTTTACACGGCATTAGCATTTTATAGACCGGCCTGCTTTCTAAAGTGATCAAGAAGTTTAAAAGGCTGAACAGGGAAAAGTAGAGAGGTACACATTTCATAAACTTTAAAAATCAACAATAACAAAAAACCTGCTATAGCTTCTTAAAACTTCTTGGTATTCAAGGATTGGAAAGAAAAACCAGGAGAGCATCACATTAAAGAGTAAACAGAGAGCCTAAAAATAATAACAATATCATATGTTTAACCCTCAAAACAAGCCTGCAATGTAACAGCTTTCAGGGAGGAGGAAATAAAACTCAGGGAGTCTAAGGTGCCACACATAATGATATGATGTAAAAGAGCTAGAATTTTAACCTGGTCTCTCTGGCTCCAAACCTCATGTACTGTTTTCTGCTATTGCATTCAGCTCTCTGATATATCGGTACCTTACCTACAAAAGAAGCTCTTATTGCTGATAGAGGAACCTACATTCATACATGTGCTAATTCTACTTTTGTTAGTGAAAGGAAAGTAAATGTTATGTCTTGCATTTATATGCACAGATACAGGCATTTTTATTTTCCACTAAGTCCTGAAGATGGAAAAAATCAGTAATTAAAAATCAGTTATGTGAAATAATTGAGCTAATCAACCTTTTTTCTCCTCCAGGCCAAACTTGTCTGGAAGAGAGCATTCCTTGTTTTGGGGCTGTCTGTGCTGGCAGTGTTCAGCAGTGTGTACATTGGT
>NW_006441953.1:2644840-2648090 GCF_000325575.1 Pteropus alecto | reverse complement strand
TCCTGGGGTGGACCAGCAAAAAGGTGAAGTGTATTTTAAGTTTTCCTCACGACTGTTTTCTGATCAGATTAATTTTTTCTTTCCAGACACTTTCTTAACATCAAATTAATAAATTATTTAACCATAAAAGCTATTTTCTATACATATACAAATGTACCCCCAAATGCGCGCGCACACATGCAGATGCGCGCACACACACATACACACACACACACACACACACATTCTTTTTTTTCTCTTATATACCAATCTATAACTTGATGTCTTTACTTAAAATATATCATGGTCATAATTCCATGATGTCTTTCTTATTCTTTGTAAGGGCTGCAAAGTATTGCATTATATAGCTGTATGATATTAAACCAGTCCCTTACTAACAGACATTTAAATTGATTATAGTTTTCTGCTAAACAAAAAGTGCTTCAATAAAATACCCTTATTTTATACCACATTTCATAAACTCTGACACTATCAAATTTAGGAAACAACATTATTTTGTAGGCCACCAAGAAAGAAAAAGAATATTACCAATTCGACTATGACATGACATCCTATAAAAAGAAATGTGTATCTTAAAATCAACAAAATATAGCATATCTTTGAGTTTATCTATAGGATAAACTCCTAGAAATAGGATTGCTTTATAACGGAGTATGCACATTGAGACTTGATAGTATCAACCTGACCTTTTAAAAGGCTGTACCAGTTTATATTCCCACCAACAGTATGTAAGATCTGTTTTTCTGATCTGAATATGTTCAATCTTCAGATACATTACTAATTGGATAGGTGAAAAATATATGTCATTATTGATCTGATTTGCATTTCTTTATGAGTGAAGCTAATCACCTTTTCATATGTCTACTAGCCAGTTTGTTCAAATGCCTATGCTAATTTTCCAAAAGATTATTTTGGTTTTTCTTACTGATTTTCAAGACAATTAAGAATATTCATTTTCTTAATGTGTATTATAGAAACTATCTGGTTGCCATTTATTTATTTTAATTTCAAGATACATTTTTGTAGATTTGATCTCGACAGGATCCTATGGTATTCTGTTTCATGAAGAATTAAATGGGGGTGACCTAAACTAAATGCAAATATATTATTTTGGAAACCTTGAAGACAACAGTTCAAAATAAGCCTAAAGTAATGCCACATGTAAATATGTAAAGGTTTTAAATCTTCAGCTTAAATATATAATTACATTCAATTAAATGATCTCTGCAGAGATCTACTAAAGGTAGAGTTTCATTGTGGGTAAACAGCATTCAGGTAGAGAAGGCTTTCACTCTATAAGGGTGTGATGTAAAATTAGGACAAGCATAATTGACTCGACTTGCTTTCGAGAAGGGATGGATTGATAGGGGCTGTCAAGAGCCTTGTGTAGAGAAGGGTATTGGGGCCACAGAAAAATGGACTGAGATAGATGAGGCTTTAAGGGAAAGGAGAGAGTCCCTTTGAAACCCTGCTCTAGGCAGTAGATGGGCATCTTGGTTTGCCCCCTCATCAGTAGGCTCAGCTCTAAGGCTTATTTCAGGACATTTTTTTTTTTTAAGCAAGACCTATTTCATTAAATTCTACTTTCTAATTTCAAGTAACTTAACATCTGACAAGAGCAAAGCTAAAACATAAACTTATATATTGAGTACTCTCATCATCCCTCATCTCTTTGCTGTATTCCATCCTAGCCTGGGCTTCTGACCAATACACCCTGCTCTCTGAAGCCCTCTTGTCTGCTCCTTTGCCCCAGGACCAAGGTCACAGTTTTCACTTAGTGAAAGGATGCCACTGCATTACACCGTGACCCCTTGTTCAACATCTAGGAAGTTTACACGGCATTAGCATTTTATAAACCATCTTTTAACTTCTCAATGATGACATTTTTTCAGCATTTAGAAAAATAAATGGCTAAACAGAATATTTTTTAAATAAATTTTATTTTATTTCTGAGTATAAAAGTGGTATATACTTAAATAAAATTTATTTTATTTCTGAGTATAAAAGTGGTAATTTTTTTAAAATAAAGTTTATTTTATTTCTGAGTATAAAAGTGGTATATACTTAGAAAAATAAATTGCTAAACAGAATATTTTTTTAAATAAAGTTTATTTTATTTCTGAGTATAAAAGTAGTATAGAACTTTTTAAAAACTTAAGTCAGAAATAAAAGGAAAGAAAAAATTTATTTGTAATTCCTCTACCTAAAGCCAACAGTTCTGTAAACTAAATATTTTAGTACAGTTCCTTTTATTTATTCAACAGGAAAATTTTCAAATATGCTTGTAGCAAGTTTCTTCAAATTGAATTTTACAAGTAAATTCTTTCTGTTGCCACCTCTTTAAAATTCTTCAAAAAGTACAACCAACTCATTACATTATATGGTCATGAGGAAAAAGAGGGAAGGAAACTAATAAATTTTTATTGCCACTCTGTATGGACCTGTTCCAGGTACTAAGTGGATATTCTTGTTAAATTAAAAAAAAAAAATACAAAAACCCTTTTAAAAGTATTACTATTTTCAATTTATAGAGACTATAAGTCAGAAATACTTAAATAACATGTCTAAGGTCACAAAATTCAAAAGTTGCACTGAGATTTAAGCTCAGATTTACCTGACTGCAAAGTGACTTGTATTACTCTATAATAAATACAACTGTAGCATTATTGTACAAGGGACATTTTTGTATTTGGACATCTATTTGTAACACATACCAAGTGTATTAAAAAGATTATACTTCTAAACTTTGCAATTTAAAATTAAGTCTCTAATAAATTATAGGATAAAAAATTAAACAGTACAAAGGAACCATATTATTTGAAATAGAACATAAAAGTAGTTCTAGCATGGGCTAGACTAAAGCCTATTACTGCAAGTGGGCATTAACTATGAGCACAGAAAAACAAAGGATTTGGGAAAGGGAAACTTTGATCAGTTCTAATTACACTATTCTTCAGAAAAACTATAATATGGGTTATATAGAAAAGACCGTTATAAACCAAACAAAACATCTTTGCCTGCATTTGTCTTAACTTTGAATTCCCTGAAGCTGATTATATAGAAGGTCAATGTATTTCCACAACCCAAAGAGAAATCTAGGAACATTTTTTTTCATATTTACCTCCACTTACTCTCTTATGTATGTCTCTACATCTGCACGCGTGCGCGTGCGCGTGCGCGCGCACACACACACACACACACACACACACACACACAGCTACACTATAAGTTTTTTTTAAACCATTTTCTT
>NW_006441953.1:2608570-2644817 GCF_000325575.1 Pteropus alecto | reverse complement strand
AGTAAAATTTGGAATCAAATAATGTGAACATTTTGAGGTTTTAACACGCATTACCAAACTGCTTTCTAGAGTTATATCCATTTATTTTTCCACCTCTCTCATTACATCTTTATCAGCTTAGAATAATGTTTCTTAAACTTTAACATGCATAGGAATCACCTGAAAGTCTTATTAAATTAGATTTCTGAGCCCCACCCCCAAATTTATGATTTAGGTAGGCTATGGTGGGGCTTGAGAACTTGTATTTCTAACAAGTTCCCATCTAATGCTGATGCTGCTGGTCTAGGGACCACACTTTGTGAATCACTCACTGAGAATATTATTGTTTTTAATCTTTAACTTCTGATAAACTTTATGGTCACTAGATTTTTTTTTCCTGATATAATTTGGATCTTCTGAACCTTGAAATGTTCTTATCTCTAAAAAGTTTCATCTTAAGTAGTATTTAACTCATAATGAAATCTCCATTTCTCTTAACTTTCTCCTTTTGTCCATCCCTGAAAAAAGATTTATATTTTTGAAAGTTCTTACTAATGGTACATACAGATGTGTAAAGTAGCCTTAACTTTCAAGGGACAACAGAGTTTTTATTTCCCTGGGCTCATCTTCTTTTTCTACTTAGCCTATTCAGTGACTCCATTTTCTTTAAATTCATTTTAGTTTTGAAGTTACAAAAAAGCCACAAGAAGATACATTGACTAGTCATTGTCATTAAATAATAAAGATCTTGCATGTTATCTATATAAACCTCTCGTTTTACAGATGAGAAAAATGAGGTGCTGAGAGGCAAGTGGCTTACAGTTAGTAAGCAGCAGAATTTGAACCTTAGTCAATATCCGATTCCTCATGACATGAAAACACTTTTTGCATGATATAGGAATAGAACTATATAAATAAATCCACCAACCCTCTCACATATGCTCTGTCTTTCAACATTTGTAAGCCAAGAGGAAATAAAATCTTTACCCTAATAAAACATCAAAAATAATAAATAGAGAAAAGATGTAATCCTCTTTTGTCAAACTACTTAATACTGTATATAGAGAGTGCAGGTCCTTAAAGATGTGTAATTATAACTTTAAAATGTCATCTAAAAATATAGATTCTTATTAGTTGATTGAAAAAATCTGTTAAATATAAAGTTTTAGACACTGTAATGGCTATTGCTAAATTGCCCTCTTAAAAAACAAAAACTTTATCAATTTGCTTTCCTACCAATTAGTGAGTTTCCTTAACAATCTTACAAAGCTTGACGTTATTAAAATTTTTTAGTATATTTTCCAACTTTTTAATGTATTTTAGGCCCTGCCCCCAAAAAGATGGTATATCATTTTAGTTTACGTTTCTATGATTACTGAGTTTTAGCATCTTATTTTTGGCCACTCATGTTTCTTCTTTGAAATATTTGTCCATACACAGTGCCCATTTCTATTTGATTCTGTCTTTTTCTTATTGACTAGATATTGCTTCTTATTGACTAGATATTGCTTCTTACTCTGTTGTACTTAGTACAGATATTTTCTCCTGGTTTATCACCTTTTTTTTTTTTTGCCATAAACATTTCAGTATTACTATAGTCAGTTTTGTCAAATTTTCCTAAGATTTTTGCATCATGTATTTTAAAGTTAGTACTTATATCAATCAGGGTCATATCAGGAAAGATAAATTACATAGTAACTGGAATACAGAAAGTTTATTATTAATCGTACTGGGGAATCAGATAACAAGATATTGGCTTGTAACATACAAAGATACCCCTAATGAAAATAGGAATCGCAGCTATAAACCCCTAAAGCTGAGATAGAACACCCCTTTCCTCCCCCACCACCGCCATCACCACCACCACCCCACTCCAGCGACCTGGGCTACAGGAGCCTGGTGCTGTTGGATCCTACTGGAGGACGCAGTGAAACCAAGAGGAAGAGCACCTTCCTCTGGCAGGGTCACTTCAGCAATGTCTGTTGATAAAATATGATATGATGCCAGCTAATAAAGGAGAAATGTTTAAAGGGTCCAGCTCTATTTTCTGCAAAGCAACAATGAAAAAAACCAATGGGGCAATAAATCAATAGCTGGCATAGCACTTTACTATACCTGTATTTTATTTTTGTGTATAATTTGAAATAACTTTAAACAGTATTTTTTATAAAGATGAAATTGGCAACAACTTAAAGTTCCATCAGTAAAGAAATGCTTAAATAAACTATGGTATTTCTATACTATAGATTTCTATGCAGCAATACTAAAGTACATATCTAGATATATGTACTAATAGAAGATCTCTAAGTCACACTATTGAATGAAAAATAACAAAATTTTTAACTATGAAATAAAGCTAAGTATTACAAAATGTACACACCACATATTCAGAAGTAGAAGTTCTCCTACAATTACTTTATAGGATTGTTTATAATTAACATCCATTTGCAAACCAACACTAAAGTACTCATATAATATTTTTAACTGTGTTAGAAATATCTTTATGCAACATTTTGCTCCATTCTAACTAACTTCTTATTTATAAATGTCATACAAATTAAGCCCACCTTGAGTCAAATTGACTCAAATTTCAAATTAGCAAAATTCTTAGAACTTGTAACTTTACATAATAAAAATATGTGTGTGTGCACACACATGTGTGTTTCTTTTAGGCGGAGGTTGAAAGAATTATTGCAGTTGCCTGGGACATCTTTCAGCCCCTTCTTTTTGGACTAATTGGAGCAGAGGTATCTGTTGCATCTCTTAGACCAGAAACTGTAGGTAAGAATATCGAAGTAGTACTTTTGCTAAAATCAACTCTTTTTTATATACAGCTGAAATATCTTTAGTAGGTATAGTTCAGTGTTTCTCATTGCCACATTATATAAAAGTTTAATAATGATTTAAATCTTTTAGAGTAGTTGGTTAGAAAATAATATTCGTCAGTCTAAGACAGAAAATTTTATATCTTTAATATTGTTCCTTGTAAAAAAAAGTAACACTGCTTAGTACTATCAAAAACTGCAGGCCTTAAAATTTTTTTCCAAGAGTAAGAGTATTCATCTAGCCTTGTTCTGATCAAGAGCCAGAATTTTAAAGGTAACGAGTGAGTTCTATAATATGTACCCATGGAATAGAAATATCTGTTTATTCATTCATTCTTTTATCCATTTATGCATTCAAAAGCCGTCATTTTAAAACTCTCTTGATTCACAGCACTGTACTTAAAGTTAATTCTCACATATATACTCAATATTTCCTCCTTTTCTCGCATCACGGTATTCTCCATCCATCCTAGGGATCCTATCCCCTGCCATCTCCTTCTGAATCTCACACACAGATTCTTCCCCTTTTCTCACACATCTTCAAATATACTTTTCAGTTGTCTCCTCTTCAGAATTTAAACAGACTCTAATCTCTCCTATCTTAAAATAATATCCTTCCATTCTAATACACGCTACAACATGGATGAACCTTGGGGACACTATACAAAATGAAATAAGCCAGTCACAGAAAGACTATTACTGTATGATTTCATTTTTATGAGTTATCCCAAATATTCAAATTAATAGAGAGAAAGAGTAGAATGGTGGTTGCCAGGGTTTGTGCGAAGGGGGAAATGGGGAGTTGTTGTTTAATTAAAACAGTTTCAGTTTTTGCAAGATGAAATAGTTCTGAAGATCAGTTGCACAAAATTATGAATGTTTAACTCAATGCTACTGAACTGTACACTAAAAAATGGTTAAGATGGTAAATTTTATTATGTATATTTAACTACAATTAAAAATTATCCTTTCCATTTTACTTCCCCCTTCACCTACCACTCTACCCCTCCATTCCTCTTTCCAAACTTGTCCAAAGAGTAACCAGATCTCTCTTTTCCATTTCAACTCTCATTCTTTTGTTTAATACATTTCAGTCCAGCTTCTGCCCCATCACACCACCAGCCCCGCTCTGACCAAGGTTATATGCTAAATCCACTGAACAGCTCTCTATCTATATTTTATTTGATCTCTCAGCAACACTTGATGCTATTGACCTCTTTAAAACACTTTTTACATTGAATTCTGAAAATTCATATTTTCTAGTGCCTTTCAATTCCTTCTTTCCACTATATGTGGCTTAAATGCTGCTCTTTATCTAACTTTCTTCCAAAGCCTATATACTACTAACTCTACATCATATCTCTGAGTTCATCTATACTCAGTGGCTTTAATTATAAACTACATACTTCTAAAATCTTTATCTCTAAATCAATATATCCAGTTGCTAATTGAACATCACCACTTATAAGTCCCACAAAACTTCAGACTTAGTGTATCGAAAGCTTCCTCATCATCCTCTCCCCAAACTTTCGATGTTCCCTCCTAGGAATGGTATCATCTCTTGTATCTTGTACTTCAGGCAACAAGATACAAGAAAATCTATCAACCTGGGAGAAATACCTGTCAACAAAGAGCCACAGAGCTTTTCTATAAAGAAACCATGTTGCAGATTCACAATAGATCCTCCAACTGTGTCTATCTGGTGTTTTACAACCTTTTGAACTTGAGAAAGTTATTTATCCTTTCTGAATTTCATTTTTTTCAACTGTGAAATGAGAAAAATTACTCCACAGGTTATAAAGATTAAGTAAAGCAATGCACTTAAGGCTTAATGTAGAACATGTTACAGAGTAAACACTTAACAACTATTACTTTTTAAAAAATCACCTATTATTTAGCAGTCACCTTAGCTTAGCCTTTCTCAGATTCAGTAGCCTGCAGTGGCCCTTGTCACAATCCTTTATTTTGCTAATCAGGATGAACTTATATCTATCAGTAAAGGATTTTAAAGGACCGAATGAAGTGCTGTACATGTGAACCAGAGTAATGGGCAGTGAGTGTATATACCCAATATGGTGAAACAGATGTATACTATCAGTGTCTATTTTGATTGATCAGTGCCCAACCAGCTCTATTCTGATTGGCCGATTGTCTTCATACTGCCTGTTAATTTTTTTTTTTTTTTTAATTTTTTTAGGTGAGGCAACCCTTGGTTGACTTCACAAATTGTAAGGACCTTGTTATCTTACAATCCCTTATTTTTTATTTTTTATGCCAACAGCACCTAGTCTTCCTAGGTGGTCTCCGATCCAAGTAATAACCAGGCCCGACCCTGTTTAGCACCCTATTCAGCACCCTGTGGCATGGCCATACACTAAATACTTTAAATATCACCTTTAGTCTTATACTCTGTAAAGAATTCTCAACCATTTTGATGAAAATACTATTTTTTTCTTCTTCTTACTCTCTTACCAGTATGTTTATACTACACTTACCTTATAGTATATTAATTTGTTGTTTGTGTTTCTGTCTTCTGACTTTGAAATTCATAGAGGCAAAATCTGTACATTATATTTTTTATGTACCCAGAATCTAGTCCAAATCCTGTCATGCGTAGTTATCATTTAATAAATTCTTGTTGAGTAAACACATGGAAGTGTAGTTTTTGCTATAAAGCATAAGAGAAGTAACACTCAATTCTCCGTTGTAGAAATTCCAATATATTTAGTTAATTTCTCATTTTAATCTAGTAATTGTGGATAACAACATTCACTTTTAAACAAATGGTTTGATTGAGCTTTAATATTGATGTTTTGATAAATTATGCCTAACCATTGTTGTCTTTTAAACTATTTAATAGATTTAGATTATTCTGTTGATAGTATTTTGAACTAATAACCATGAGATTCAATTCCTCCCCTCCTCCCACTATTTCATTATGTCTAAAAATTAAATATTTTTTACAGGCCTTTGCGTTGCCACCCTGAGCATTGCAGTATTGATACGAATTTTGACTACATTTCTGATGGTGTGTTTTGCTGGTTTTAACATAAAGGAAAAGATATTTATTTCTTTTGCATGGCTTCCGAAGGCCACAGTCCAGGTAATGATGGATAGCATTTTATGATGGGTAGGGTGGTTTATCATTTTAACTCTGACTTCTGTATGATACCTTGAAATTTTACATAAGAGGGTTTATTCAAATTTGGTGAAAATAAGTCATTGAAATTTGATTTATGGAAATGCATTTATGCTAATCTACACTTTAAAAGTTTTATTTTGGTAAAGTGATTCTTTAAATATGAAAGGGCATTTAAATTTGTTTAGATCACAACAAAAATTCCAATAAATTCCTACACTACTAGAAAACAATAGTAGCAGAAGGAAAGAGTTTGAATTTTTATCAGTAAGAGCATTCTGAATCCCCCCAGAGAGGTATTTGTTAATTCTTTTCATTTCACTATATTCCAAGAAGAGAGTGAAAGAGAAATAGCATGGCCCATCTTGGTATTTGGAGATACTTCAGGGTCAATATGATTGATGACCAGTTATGCTGGACCATAGTCTTTATATAGAAAGTAGAAAGATTTGATGACAAGCAACTCAGAAAATGCTTTACTGATTTCCTAAATTATTAGTTGATATTAAAATTTTCAAACTAGCTGAACCTCCTGTCAAATGTCTCAATCACATGACCCAAAATTTGTGCACGCTAATGAACAAGGCACTAACAGATTGGTGCTTGAAATAATTGACCACAAACTTGGTAGACTGCCTATAATTGCTAATTAAATTAGAACTGTTACATTATGATTTGTTGCAAATGTAATATATTCCAGACAAATTATAGCAAATGAGATTTAACTGTTCCATCCCTGATTATTTTGCAATTATTTAAGTAGGCAAATTTCTATTTCATGAAATGAAAATCAAATGTTCTCAATTTAGGAAGCTTTGGGATGTATATGCTCTGTAACTACATGCCAAATTTTGCGTGGCTGTGGGCTTGGGCATTATTCCAGAGAAGTTTTTTTTTTTTTCCATTAGACTTTTGAAAATGTCTGAGACATAATAGCTAAAAATACTGTGAGATTAACATAGTCCCATAAGTGGAATAGTTTCTCCCTCATAGTATCTTTAGCCTTCACATTACTTTTAGTAACTTTAGTAAGTAAAATATAAAAATAATCACTCTAGTAGCTTTGATATGAAAGATTTGTTTCTAAACTTTCCTGCTGTTAAAGCAAATTTTAAAATAAGGAGAAATTATCTAGGAAATGTTGAATAATATATGTTCTATGGAGCAAGTCTTGTATAAAATTTTCTTTTTTCACCTTTTGTCACTACAAGAAACAAGACTTCCTATGTGTTTTTTTCTATATTAGTTGTTTTTAAAACTTTTTTTGTTCAGGCAATATTATAAGAAATATTTTTTTCAAGTAAATTTTAATTGAGGTGTAACAAACACTTAGAAGAAAACACAAGTCATGACTACACTGCTCGATGAGTCATAAAGGAAACCAGGACAAGAAATAGATTCTCCTGCATCCGAATTGCTGCACTAATGCCCTCTCCCAGTCAATAACATAAAAGGAACCATTTTCTTGACTTCTACCCACGTCAACAAAGTTGCTTGTTTTTAAACTTTATATACATACCATCTTGTTATTAATTAAGCAATATATAAATATTTGTTAATTCTTATATAATGAAGTGAATGCTGTTACCCACAATTACTAAAATTACTACATGACTCTTATATGCTTTGTGGTTCTATCTTTTCTATTCTTTCCATAACACACATTTAGATAAAAGTAAATGACTGAATCAATAGTTTCCAATTACTTTTTGAGCAATGCAATTTTTCTTCTGTTCATTCTTCTTCGCAGCTAGTAATTATTTAAGATAAAGAAATATATTACACCAGTTAAAAACTTTGGCTTTAGGATCAGGAAGGCCAAGTTTCAGACCTCAACTTGATTCTTATTATCTGTATGACTCTAAAACAATTACTCAATCTTTTTGAACTTCATCACTAAAAGGTGAATGTTTCCTTTTATCCAACTTGTTAGTATTAGTACATAATATAAGTAAGTAAAATTAATACTGAGCATCTCTCTCTGGGTGTTTTCTCACATTTATAGTCTAATTTACTTAATTTTCCTTTTTTATTAAAAATTATTGAAGAAATATATTTTAAATCACAACTCAGCATACATACAAACCCCCAAACATACACACACGTACACATACACACACGACAGAAATTGAAAGAGAAATTATACAGTCGACACTTCAACAACACAAGGGTTAGAGGCACTGACCTCTATCCAGTCGAAAATCCACATATAACTTTTGATTCCCCCAAAACGCAGTCATCCCTCAGTATCAAAGGGCATTGGTTCTGTGACCCGCTGGGTACCAAAATCCGAGGAACGGTGCATACAGCCCTCTGCATCCACAGATTCTCAACTGGAAAATACTGTTTTTGATCCATAGTTGGTTGAATCTACAGATGCGAAACCTGGAGATATGAAGGGCCACTGTATATTTACTGAAAAAAAAATGCATTTATAAGTGGACCCATGCAGTTCAAACCCATGTTGTTCAAGGGTCAGCTGTACATCATAATATGTGCAGTTCTTGCCAAGAATTCATGAAATGTTGAATTAGCAATGGTACTAGATAACCTGCAATAACAAAGAACCCTTAATACGGGGACCAAATTAGATAGATTGTTTTATTTCTCACCAGCAGTCCAGCATGGGAATTCCAGAGCTAGCAGGGTGACCACTATCCTCAGCATGTACCTTTCATCCATGAGTCCAATTCTCATTATTTCTCATCTAGTGGGAAGAGGGGAAAGAATAAGGTACAAGTATCCATTTCTTTTCAGGGAACAACTTACAAGTAGCACATGATACTTCCACTGACCTCTCAGCGGCCAGAACTTAGATACACAGCTTCTTGTTGCAAAGAAGACTGAGAAAAAAAAAGTCTCTGTCTGTACAAATATGTGATCAGCTTAAACTCAGGAGTTCTATTATAGAAAGGAAAAAGGATATTCAGATATTTGTGGACAATTAGTAGTCTCTGCCATTGTGTCTCGTGCACACTGATATTTTCTCTTCTGTTTCACTGTCCTAGAAGATAACATTGTCGTGTTCTGTGGAACAAGGGGATTGATTCATATGTTATTTTCCCATGTGTACTAATATTGCCTTTTGCCTCTAAAGGAAAATGAGACTTTTTGTAAGACTTTCTAGTGGATAAACTTTAAATGAAACATTTCACCAACTCCTGAGGCAAAGAGTTAACCAAATATCTAATATGATTAACTTCAAGTTATGAAGTTAATCATATGCCACTTTTCAAGTTTCATGATGTTTAACAATTGGTTTAGACTTTGAAGCAGTACATATTCTTAAGTTGTTTTTTTTTTAAAAAAAAACTTCACAGTAAATATCAGTACATTTTTTTCAGTAAGTATCACTTTATTTTTTATCTTGTTCTTTCTTAATTCCAAATTCCTAAAGATAAATGAATGAGATGACCAACAACTCTCATCTTTACTCAGGAGAAATTTAGTATATAGAATCATGTTATAGTTAATATAATGAGCCTGTGTTTGCCTTATATTTTGAAATATATTTGCCTGATATTGTTGTAAACTCATCTTATGCAAATAAGTACATATGAATCATCATTCTTTTCCCATGCGAGGGCAGGAAGAGTTTTCAAACAATAAAAACCAAGTTCAGTATACTTTAAAAGAAGACTAATAGAACTTTCTTAGTTGAACAGAAGAACAAGTAATGCATTTTTGCAAATGATAAAATAATTCACCTTTTTTCTATGTGCTTGTCTTGTTTCCAACTTTACCCTTAAACTTTTATAGGCTGCAATAGGATCTGTGGCTTTGGATACAGCAAGATCACATGGAGAGAAACAGTTAGAAGAATATGGAATGGATGTGTTGACAGTAGCATTTTTGGCCATCCTCATAACAGCCCCAATTGGAAGTCTACTGATTGGTTTGCTGGGCCCCAAGCTTCTCCAGAAAGCTGAACATCAAAATGAAGATGAAGAAGTTCAAGGAGAGACTTCTATACAAGTTTAGAGGTGAAAAGAGAGAATGCAAATTATGATTAGAAAGCTGTTAACAGAGGCTATTTTTATCAAGATGGATATTGAGATATGTAATGTTTAAGCTAAAAATGTAATAGAACCAAAAGTGTGGCTGTTTCTTCAAACAGCATTTTTATCCATTGCCCTTTCCATGTGGATGATAATATTCTACATCTCCAACCTGATATCTCTGTTGGTTTTTTTTTTTTCCAAACACCTCTTTACCATATATCTTAATTTTATAGGGACACATACACTTCAATGTATTACCACAATTTAAAAATTAACATGGTAAAGACCAATAATCCTGTTCAGCTTGCTCTGACTTATTGTCACAGCTTCGTGATTATTGGTCACCTAGCCTCCCATGCCATGAGTTGGTTTTGGCTCCTCGTTTCTTTATTTTGTTTTTAAATACCGTAATGCAATCCCTCACCAATTTCTACCCTCACTTTCCCTGCTAATTTACCTCTTCTCCATTTCTACTCCTCTCATTGTAACTGATTGATCCCACCAAAATTTTAAAGTATACAAAATATCTTCATTGGTTCTTCCTCTTGCACCTCTCCAGATGACAAAAGACCTTATCCTATCTCCTAGCTGATTACACAGAGTCTCTCATTTAAGTAGCCCGTCTGAGTTTGCCTCCTCCTGAGGAGCGCTCTGTCCAGCCCTTTCTTATTTGTTTCTTGTGACCCACAGCTTCATGCTCTTCCTGTTCTTGAGGTGAGAGATAACTAAATTTCAAATCTATGTCAACTTATGAATATCATATTCATCAGGGTAAGGTTAGCTGCTATAATGAAGAAACAAAATACAATACTTAAAAGAAAATAGAAATGTGTTTTTCATGAAACTGGCTGACCAGTTGATGCTGACAGAGTTACTCTACTCATGAGGTAACTCAGAGACCCACATCCTTTTGTCTGGAGGTTTTGCCATTCCCTAGCTTAGGACACAGGTTGAAGATGGATCTCTCCCATGTCTTGTTTCTAGCACTCAGGAAGAAGGAAAAAAGAAATTACAAGACAAGCAATTTATTTTCAAAGGACATGATGTGGAAGCGGTTCTACTGGTGATGACCATATCAGCTGTGAAAAGACTGAGAAACAGTCACATCCCTAGGAGGAAGGAAAGATCAGATTTGGGAGCCAGAGGTACCATCGTGTTGGGAATACCATCACTTAGTAGCATATTCTTGCATTTTAACAAGAGCTTCCTAAAGATAGTACCTTTAACCAAAAGAATGACTTCTGTGGCAGGAATTTCAGACATTGTGATGTGCCAGCAGAGATGATACTAGAAGAAAGACTTATCTGCATAGGTCACACTTTTTCTCACTCAACAGACCATCTCTGCTTTTGTGCATCACCCGTAACTTTTCCTTTACGCTAGGCCAACTACTGCCTGGTTGCTGGAATAATCATGTTCAAATATAACTTACAGTTTTCATCATGTCTTTTGTATACCTGAATCATTTATTACTTAATTGTTGTAGCCCATCTAAACTCTTTACTTAGGATTCAAAATTCTATCTGATCTTGAAGTAGATATTAAATATGTATCAAATGAATGGATTCTGAATATTTTCATCCCACCAAACTAATCTGCATAAAACCTGTCCCTTCCTCTCTTGTCATTCCTGCCCCTCCTACCATGACTTTTACCTCTATTCAAAACTAGCTTAATTTTTATTGAGCTAACATAATATGAAGCCATAACAGGCTTCATTTTCATGTCAGCCTGACTCTGGTTACTGTGATACTGTGTTCCCTTAGTGTGTATGTTCTCAATTTGGACTGGATAATTTATACCAAAGTTCAGATGGATGTTCCAAACTGAACTTCATTAGTTAGGTGCACCTGGGTGGTCGCACCATAAACTTAATGCTCATCTGATTCTCTACTCTCACAGGCTCTGAAACTAGAGTCATTCAACAAATATTCACTGAAAGCCTTTGATGATCCAGACATATCATTAAGACTAATGTTTTTGTCCTTACGGATCTGACAGTCTGATAGGGGATATAGACAATTAAACAATAGACTGCAAAATAGTACAGTGCTATTAAACGGGAGATACAGGGGTGCTAGGGAGGTCATGGTAGGAGCGCCCAACCAATCCAGAGGGTGACACAGTTTAGACACAGCTTCAGAGAAAGAAGAGCCTTAGCTTGGACGTGGGTGGAAATTAGGACTTAATCAGCAAAAGGCATGTGACATGGAAGGGTGTTGCAATTAGTACTGGTTCCCACGTTCACCAGTAGTTTTTCTCCAAGTTACAGACTTTGAAAACTTATACAAAAATACAGTTAGTATAAATAAATGAGAATGTTGTTATACATATTCAAGGCCCCAAAGAATTAGAAATTCACAAAGTGCAGAAATAATTGAAGAGCCCATTAAGCCACTGCCAATAGCCTGTTCCATCTTGCAGAGCACACAAGTTCTTTCCTACCTCTCCTCAGTGGACAGCCACCATCTAAATCTCTAAGACTCTGTGCAGAATTAGCCTCTCCAGGGCTCACCATGTGAAGTCTCAGGTTTGTCACCACCCTGTAAGTCAGAGCTCTTGACTTGGTTGGTGATCTGCAAGTTAATTTGATATGGAGTATTGACTCAGACCAACCAAACTTACCCCATCCCAACCACAGAAACAATTATTTTACATTTGAGTCCCTGAAAGAAGAGTGTATACACCATATACATATGTCTTTAGTCATAATCCTTTTTTTTTTTCAGTTTGTTTACATGTTTATCTTCTATTAGATCAGCTAATTGGGAGTGGGAGCCTTGTCTTGGTCATCTTTGAATCCTCAGCACCTTGTACAGGGCATGGAACACAGTAAGCATTTAGTAAATGTTTGTCAACTGAATCAATGAGGGGATCCTCTTCCAGAGTAGAAAAATCCCTGCCCCATAACAGTTCAGACCTTGGTCTGCTTAGTCTGACTTAGTCAGTTTAGGCTGCTGTAAAAAAATAAAATAAAATAAAAATATATAGACTGAGTGGCTTAAACAACAGACAAGTATTTTCTCACAGTTCCAAAGGCTGAAAGTTCAACACGAGGGTGCCAGCATGATTGGGTTCTGATAAGGACTCTCTTCCTGGCTTTCTGATGGCCTCCTTCCCACTGAATCCTCACCTGGTGGAGAAAGAGGTGGGGATGAGGGAAAGTGTATCTCTTCTTATAAGGGTACTAATTCCATCATGATGGCTCTACTCTTATGAACTCATCTAAACCTAAGTATCTCCCAAAGGCCCCATTTCTACATACCATCACATTGGAGTTAGGACTTCACATATGAATTGGTGGGGTAGAAGCTGGGGGGCCAAAGATGGGACACAGTTCAGTTCAGAGCAGAGGTCATACTTCCAAGGATGGTGCTAAACAAACATTGTAAATTCTTGTTCCACAGTGCCCTTTTATTTCTGGAGTCGGTGCCATTAATCTCCCCCCAAGAAGTTTTTTTTTTGTTTTTTTTGTTTTTTTGATAGGCTGATTAGGTTTCAACTTTTTAAGTTATTTTCACATTCCAGTGTTTTCCTCTTTGGTATTAACGCCAAATAATCTTAATTGGACTTAGGTATCCTCGATATTTCCTGAGCCATACATTTGCAAGTGTTCTCATTCATTACATTCTTTCATTTTTTTAATCATCTACTGCACCTGGTATTCCTAGGTAGTCTCCCATCCAAGTACTAACCAGGCCCAACCCTGCTTAGTTTCTGAGATCAGATGAGATTGGGTGCGTTCAGGGAGGTATGGCCGTAGACTCATTACATTCTTTAAAAATAGTATTGATGATTTTTTTCTGATTGCAAAAGAATATATTTTAATTGTAGAAAATTTAGAACACAGAAAAGTATAAGGAAGAAAACCAAAAATACTCTTAATGTAACCACCACCCATTTTATTTTGGTTCTTTAAAATTTTACTCTTGCAGTTCTGAGGGATGTCTTATTTTCAGAAAGATATATCATCCACTGAATTAGTTGGGTGAAAGGTAAAATAAATACATTTGAATTCTGTGATATAGAGACTGATGAATTTCTGTTGCATATTATAAATGCTAAGCCTTCCAAAAATTATTTATTCACCAGACAATATTCAACTATTCATTTTGTAATGAATAAAACAGAAAAATTATTGCCTTCATGGAACTTAAGTTTTAAAATCCATCCATTCATTCAAAATACACTTATGTCTACTATGTGCCATGCGTTATGCTAGCTACTGCAGAATAATACAGTGATGAACAAGATGTTTAAGGGCTCCGTTTTCAATGGAAGTTGAATTCCGATGCATGATTGACACTTGAGAATATAAATGTAAAGAGACATGATAGTTGCCTTCAAGAACCTTTCAAGAAAGTAATATATATATATATAAATAGCTGTAATCCAATTGAATGATTCAAAAGTGTTCTCAGAACTTTAAGAGGCTATACTTGAATCGGACCTTCAAGAGTGAATGTGATTTAGATTGATGGTTTAATATTAGTAAGGTAAAGGAAATGACTAGG
Source organism: Pteropus alecto (assembly GCF_000325575.1). Lineage (NCBI taxonomy): Eukaryota > Metazoa > Chordata > Mammalia > Chiroptera > Pteropodidae > Pteropus > Pteropus alecto. The sequence continues at coordinate 2,630,359 of NW_006441953.1, read as the reverse complement.
TGGAGGGCTGGCATATTAGCAAAGTTTGAAAACAGTAAAGCCTGAAGTATAGTAAATGATTGGCACTTAAGGCTGATAAAGTGAATTAGTGAGAAGTAAGGCTGAAAGAGAAAATTGGCACTTAAATTATACCAACTAGATCATTGGTTAAATTTCTCTTTTTATTGGAGTGATTTCAGAAGTACAGAACTATTTATATAGAAGACATTTTAAAAACTATTTTCCTCATATCAAATTTAGTGGAAAATGCTGTCATAAATAAAGTTCTTATTTCTCACAAGTTTTTGCTTTTCAATGCATTGTTACAAATATAACCAATATAATCATGTTAAGTTACTATTTTTACAGGAAAAGGCATATGATGTTTCTTTAGATATTTTTTAAGCCATTATTAAATTTTCATCATATTGTCTTTAAATAAATGAAATGTTTCAGAACATTACATTTCTGCATGAATAATTATGTAGTTCTCTGTAACAGGTGGAAATTGCGTATGCCATTTGGGAAACAAGTAATATCATATGCTTTAGTTGAGGAACTCAAATTAAATCTGGCCTGATTCCACTGACCTGGTGAAAATTCCCAAACTCCATTTGTTGATGTGCCCTCCATCTTTCTTAGATTGACCCTAAAGCCCTTAGCTTCCTTCAGTTCATTGCATCTGGGGCGCAGAGCAGTGCCCTGGCAGCCATCAGAGCCCTCTCCGAGGTCCTCCTTCCCAGCTCTACCATTTGTCCCTCCTAGTAGCATCCTTGGGGATCTACCTATTTTTCCCTTCCCTGCCATCAGAACAAAGCATTTCCTTGACCCTATAATCACACAATAACCTTGTCTACTCCTAAGACAGGAGAAAATAACTTTCAGTCTTTGTTGAGATGTCTGCACCATGCTGAAGACGGGAAGGGATTACAATAAAAAGACAATTTCTTATTTGGTCACCCAAGAAAGAATTGTAATTTGAATCAGATCCTAAATGATAATTAGGAAAAGGAGAGAGATACTTCGGATAGAATAACTTTAGTGGGGGAGGGAGGCGGACACGGAGGCAAAAAGGAATATCGTGTGCGCTGGAGTAAAAGTTGTTTAGAGTATTAGGAGAAAAAAATAGAAAAGGGCAGTTTGTCTTTCTAAGAAGTGTGGATTTTTCTACAATAAGTTGTTTTCATCTTTATTTTAGGAAGCTTGGGGATTCCATTAGTGGAACCTTTTAGACCACCTTTGGGACTGAGAAACCAAAGCTTGAAGGGCCCTCCTTCAAGCAGAGAAGCTACTTCTTTATTTGTTTCATATGAAAGTTTCCACATAAGATTTCATGGGAAAAATAACCAAAAGGTTTATATTGATAACAGGATATTGAGTGTTTACTTAATACCAAGCCCTGTTTCAGACACCTGCAATGTATTATTTCATTTATTCTCACACTACCACATCCTTTACAGATGAGAAAACCAAAACTCCAGATTATATATTTGCCTGCGGTGCTATAGCTATAAAGTGGCAGTGCTGAACTTTAAGCCCAGACAGCCTTGACTCCAGAGACTATGCTTTTTTGTGATTACACTATATTTAAGCTGACTTAGGAGAAACATGATCTGACTTTTGACCAGTTATTTCTGGCACGTGCAGCCCCTGGCGCTGCTTTTTTCCTAGGGTCCTGTGATGTCAATTCTATGCCTGACTTTTACAACTCAATAGGTTAATATTCAATAGAGACGTTGAATAGGGTTAAATAGACCCGAAACACACCAGGCGGTCCAGGGGAACCCCAGAAACCTCGCGTCCGCAGTTGGCTGCGGCCACGACGCCGCTCAAACCGCCACTAGCCACGCCCAGGCCACGCCCAGGCCACGCATCGCCCGTCCCCACCGCCTCCCGCAGAGCCCGCACCTGCGCCCCACCAGGCTCTCGCGGAGGTCGCTTCCTGGCAGCTTTTACCGCAGAGCGGCGCGCGGTCTACGGCGGTTGCTGGGCGCCAGCGCGGCTCCGGGGGCAGCGGAGGATGCCAAAGGTATCGTAGGTACGGTCCGTTTTTCTCGACTCTTCCTTTCCAAGCCCTTGGGCACTACAAGTCTCATCTCCCGTGGTCATTCCCTTCCGGTAGCCCCCAGGAACGCCCTTCCTCCCGCTTCATTTCAAGAGAGCAAACCGCTGCCCCTTGCTAGATGCTGGGGAAACAGCCACAGACCTTTTCCTCTCCTCTCCTGACTCGTTTCTTGACTCCCTCATCCCACATCTCTCTTCATTATTCTCTCCCTTCCTCTTGTTTCTTTTCATTTTTCAAATACTCGCAAGTAAGAAAGGCCTGTCAGTCAAGACTGACTGAAAATGAATTTTATTAAGCGCAAACTACCGTAACAATGGTGACTATCTGTAAATGAACCTTCACATGCTCCCGTGATGGGAGATGTGTTCCAGGAATATGCTGATCCTGGGGAGGCTCTCCACCTCGCCCTGCCTATTTCTGTTGGCTTTGTCACAGTGGACAATTTAGGACATCTACTATTTTGCACTTTAGATGAGTGCTTTTGAAGGGTTAAGGACCTTTGTTGTACACGTTTCCTGTGTTAGACACATCATTCATGAGTCCTCATAAGAGCTCTGCAAGCCCATACCAAGCCCCTGACCTCCTTTATATTGCTAAGAAAAGGGAGTACCAGAATTTATACTGCTGTTTTTGTCAATTGGCTTTCTCCTGTTATGAGCTCCTGCCCATGATCAAACAAAAGGAAAGAGGCAGTAGTAATATATAAAATAACATTTTTATAACCTTTCTGATTTTGTACATTATTTTCATATTCATCCTGATTATACACTTCTGTGAGACAGAGTTGGTTAAGAAAACTTCATTTTACCGAATGAAGAGGGAACTGAACAGAAATGAAACAGTACCTAGAACAGAGTATAATATACATTCAGTAAATATTTGTTGAAAGTAATGAATGGATGAGATTCACAAGGAGCCATGTCTTATTTGCCTCTGTATTTCTGGCCCCGAGCTAAGTCTAGCAGTTGGCAGATATGAGTTAGAGAAGTTGAGTGACTTACTCAGGGACAGGCATTCATCAAATATTTTTAGGGCATCTACTACTTTACCAGGCACTGTGAATACAATGGTAAGACTAGCAAGATTACTGTTCTCATGGAGCTTAAATTCTAGTGAGAGAAGATAGAAAATAAACAGGTAAACAATATATGAACAAGAAATTTTTTGATAATGGTAAGTGCGGTGAAGAAGTAAAGCAGTGTGATATGAGACTGAGGGAGAGGTTACTTTAGATTGGTTAGGGAAGGCCTCTCTGAAGAGCTAACATTTGTCCTGAGACCTCAATGATATAAAAAAAGCCAAACATAGAAAAATATTTGAGATCAGAGCACTGCAGATAAAGAGAATTTGAATTGCAAAAGCCAGAAGGTAGGAAAGAGCTTGACTTTCTTAAAAGAACACTGTAAGGACCGCTATGGGTGGAACCTAGAGAAAGCGGTACATAATGAGCTTGAAGAGGTGGGTAGGGCCAAATCTTGTTGGGCTTTGATTAGGCCATGGGGATCTGCCCATTGGATAAGTTTGGAAATTATTTAAAGTGGATAAGAAACTAGTAGGGAATTTTTTTAAAAGGAGTGATATAAACTGATTTACATTGTAAAAAGGTTTGTTCCATCTGTTAAGTGGTGAATGGATTATAGGGATTGAGGAACAAGATTAGTAGCAGAAGACAATTGCAGTAATCCAGGAAGCCATGACAGTAGTTTAGGATAAAGTGGTATAGACGGGAAGGGAGGTGAGATATCCTTGAAGACAGAGCCTACAGACTTGATGTTTTGAATATAGGGGTGAAAAAAAAAAGAAGAGCTTGAGTGGATGGTTGTACCATTTACCAAATGGAAAAGACTAGGTAAGAAAATGTGTGTGGGGAAGGGGAGAGGGTCATTTTTATTTTGTTTACCTTAAGTTTTATATGCTTATTAGAAATCTAAAGTAAGTTCTGAGTCTTGAGTTCTACGTAAGGGACTCATCAGCATGTAGAAAAAGCTTACGTAGGAAAAGTGTGTTCACAGACAGCATTCTAATGATTAGAGGTAAAGCCAAGGAAATGAAGCAAGCAAAAGAAATAAAGGAGGAGCAACCAGTGAAGTAGGAAGAAAACCCAAAGAATGTGGTAACTTAAAAAAACAAGACGATGAAGCATAGCCAATGGTTTTAAAACATGCTGAAAGTAAAATAAAGGTATCTGACCATTGAATTTTGGCAAAGTGTAGCAGTCACATGCCTTGACAAGCACTATGCAGAGCAAATATAATGTGAAGAAGTGGACATAGCAATGTAGACATCTCAAGATATTTGACTATGAAGAAGAGCTGAAAATGGAGGTAATAGAGGAATGTATGGGGATACTTAAGTTTATTTTTAGGCTAATGGGAATGGTCCAGGCAAGGGAGGGAGGGTGATTATAAGAATGTGTATATTTTAGAAGTGAAGTCTTTGAGAAAACAAGAGAGGATGGGATCCAGGGAATATATAGAAATGTTGGCTTAGGAACATCAACATAAAATTTTTAGTAATGGGAAGAAAGCCAGTGAGTATAGGTAGAGATGCAGACACATGAATAGATTCAGTGATTAGAAGGTGAAAGAGTTTCAGCCTGATACTTTTTCTCAATGAAGTACAAAGTATAAGCAAAATCAGAAGAGATGAGGTATGTTTAGATAAGAGGTTTAAGGGGTGAAGAGAAGGTAGAAAAAAGTCATTTGGGAGGAAACATCAATCATTCTAGTCTGTTCAGGCTGCTATAATAAAAATACCAAAGTATGGTGGCTTAAAAATAACAGAAATTTCTCACAGTTCTACAGGCTGGAAAGTCCAAGAGCAAAGTGCTAACAAATCCATTGTCAGGTGAGGCCCTGATTCCTGGGTCATAAATGGCTGAAAGGGGCCAGAGAGCTCTCAGGGTCTTTTACAAGAGCACTAAACCCTCATGACCTAATCACCTACCAAAGGCCCCACTTCTCACATTGGTGATTAGGATTTCAGCATATGGATTTTGAGGAGACACAAACATTCAGTCTATAGCAATATTAGAGAAGCGTAGTAGCATAGCTGGGCAGGATCAAGTGACCATTTGAGATTTGTGGTCTTGGGTGTGGATGGCTGAGATGGAAGAAAAGATCATATGAGCCAAAGAGATCAAGGAACTGAAAGCCCAGAGTGTTAGGTGGGAGACCACCAGGGTATTAGTGGTTAAGTTAGTAGCTAAACTAGTCCTTGAACTCAGATATCCTGACTTTCTAGCTCAATAGGTCACTATTTTACTGAGAAATGGTTCAGAGCCTTATTCTTTTGTGCCACCAGCTTTCCAGTTAACATTAAGAAAATATTGTGACCTGATTTTTTTTGTTTGTCTATGTATCCAAATTCTAGACTTTCATAAGATAGTGCTCTGTCTCTCTTGTCCCCATAAAATTTACCTGTTAAATTTTTCTGCTTGTCTTTCTTTGTGTGTTTTTTTTTAAAGCCACTTTTATCAATATATGTTTATTGAAGTACAAAGTCTACCTCTTAAATGGTAAAAGGAAGATGAAGGATGAAATTTGAGCAACTAGGTAGATAGTTGGCTTCATACTGTGAGATAGGAAATTCTCTGAAGAAGGAATAGATTTGGTAAGGAAAGGTCTTGAGTTAAGTTGCATACATACTGCGCTTAAGTTGCTTATAAAGAACATCCGGTAGAGATATCCAATAAGTAGACAAATGTACTAGTTAGAATCTCGAGAGAGCTTCTCTAGTCCAGGCTCATCAGCATGGTGGTCTAATTGAAGCCACAGGAGTAACATAAATTTCTTAACCCTTTTCCAGTTTAGAAAAAAAATAAGTGCAGCTTACTGCCAGTGTTAATTTAACATCACACGTGGGAATGCTATGTTTTCTAGGATTTGACATTTTCGGCAATTGAGAATTACTATATTTTGTAAATGGAAATACCACTACTAAAAAAAGAATGCTGTAACTAGAATGATGTCATTTGTTCCCAAAGACTATTGATATACTAGAGCAATGCGAAAATGACAATAAAAGCGAGATATTTCGTGCCAAACTTTGAGGGTAAGATTAGGACTGTAATCCGTGAGTTATCTCAGGTTAAACGCTGCAGCCACAAGCGCCACTGGCGAATATTCTCAGAGCTACCGGGAAATGGGTTAACAAAAGCATATTGAGTGAGAAAAGAAGGCATAGGGCAGAATCCTGAGGAACCCCAACGTTTCAGGGGTGGATAGAGGAAAAGAAGCCTGTAAAGAAGACCAAGAAAGGACAACCACACAGGTAGAAGGAAGATAGAATAAGTGACACAATGATGTGACAATTCAAAGAGGGAAGATGACTTCTAATTTTGTGGTGTACCTTTCAGGAAACTTTACTTGGAATAACACTTAAGCAATACATATTGTTTACAAAAAAGAGAAATGCAGTGGGAAGGTATCCCAAGCAAATAAAACCAGTAATACATGGGAGAACAACTAATAGTTTAATTTAACTGAAAGGTGGGGTCAAGAGACCTAAAGAGAAAGCTGACAAGATGTTTTATGTCATGTTGTAGAAAACCTTGGATTCTGGGTAGGTTAGTAACTTTATTCCATCGGTCAGGAAAACTGTTGTGTTTGGTGCTAAGGGAAAGACAAGAATATAAAACATGCTCTGAACCCTGGAATACATTATTGTAGAATATTACATTGTATAAACAAGGTCTAGGTACCTGAAAAGAACAGAAATTCAAGATAATATCTGATTAATGAAAACAAACACTAAATACTATAGTAATTTTAGCAAGAGTCAATTTGAATTGTAGTAGTAGTTTAGCCCAAATTTATATTGTCCTGACTAAATAATAATGCCAGCTACTCATCATCTTTAAAAATAGCTGCTCTAACTTGAATGCTCTTTATAAAGACTATTCTCTTTGTAGATACAGCTCTCAAATTTAATTGTTCAGGAAAACAAATGTAGTTGTTTTTACTTGATGATCTTTGATGTAAACTTAAAAAAAAGTTCTTTACCTGAAAGGCAGCAATAGTTCCAAAGATTCTAAAGCAGCATATACTCATGAACACAGATATATTGATGCATTTACTTTACCTAACAATCATTTAATAAATATGTGTTAAATGTCTATTGTGTGTCAGTGATGTATAGTGATTAAGGGCATGTAATACATTTTGAAACATACCTGAATTCAAATTCCAGTTCTGCCCCTGTCAATGGAAGGAAAACAGTTTCAGTCTTACTTAGAATAATTTATACCTAACTCTCTACATTATGATTTTTGAAGACAGTATCAGTTATTATGTATCCAACTGTTAATACTACTGTCAAATTTAATTGGCATTTCTAAAATCTATTGCGGGCGGGGGGGGGCGGGGGGAGCTAGATATGAAGAATGATTTTAAAGTATTTAGCTAAGCCACAAAGTGAATCACCCACATTTAAGCTAAGAATTAGCCATACATTTTTTGTTGAATGAATGTGTCTCTATTGCACAACATTGGCTTCAAAAGGATAACCTTCCCCCACACACACACTCCCCCACCCCACCCTACCCCTGGCCCCAATACAGTATACAGTTCAAAAACACACAGCAGGGAAAGACAAAAAGTGTTTCTATTAAGTGATATACGTATATACGTACATTATGTTAACGTAAGATGACATTCCTAAGCAGTGTGTTTTGGTATATTCTCTCACCTTGTTTCTTAGTTGTTCCATAACAGAATGGAAGCATAGACAAAACTTATGAAGGCCTTAGATTATCTGACATCCTCCCTCCCTACCCCATTTTATAGATTTGCAATTGAGTTACGGAGAGGTGAAAACAAGAAATTTACTCAATATAACATAGCAAACTAAAGGCGAAAGCCTAGTTTGTCCAACTTTTTACAGTACCACACTGTTCATTGTTAATACATACAAAGAGAGATTCTAATAAAACCAGATAAAAATAGAACTTCTAAATCTGTCACAATTTTTCACAACTTTAAAAGCAAAGCTTAGCAATATGATGACAATAGTGCGTACTTCTAATAAAAATTATCAATGGAATACCATAGCTTTTGCTACGAACAATGTAAACATCTCACTTTAGTCCCATAATAGCAAGATACATGTGTATGATTGTATGTATATATACATTTATACTCTGCTTCATTCCAAAAAGAATTTTAAGGAGCTTATTAAAATAAATATAGCATAAAAATGATAAAACTGAGGTGATCATAAATGTAAGATACTAGAATATAAGCTATGAAGTTTTCTTTTTGTTAGTATACAAAAAACATGCCACAATTTCCAGTAAACCCAGATTTAGTTGGCTACTCTCATATTTGATTCTGCTTTCTCTAGCTATGAGCATGAAATAAGAAAAGGAGATGCTACTATGCCCATTAAAGGATGATGAGATATTGTAATTTACCCAAAATCATACAACTAGCATATTTCTGATTTCAAAGTTCTCATTTCTTCCATTACGCCAGCTATCCAGACATCGCATGAGAGGACTCCTAACAGGTTACAGTAACTGTAGCACTTAAATACCTGGATTACTACAATTACTTCTGAATTATACAGGTAGGCTTTTGCTTATATCAGATTTATTTTAAATAATTGCACAGAGCTGTTCACAAGATGTTTTTCTATCAAGAAATTGACCCCTTAAAATGAGTTAAGAGAGTCTATGGCCATGCTACCCTGAACAAGCCCGACCCTGTATGATCTCGGAAGCTAAGCAGGGTTGGGCCTGGTTAGTACTTGCATGGGAGACCACCTAGGAAGACCAGGTGCTGTAGGTGTAAAAAAATAAGAGATTGTAAGCTGACAAGGTCCCCACAATCTGTGAGGTCAACCAAGGGTTGCCTTGCCTAAAAAAAAAAAATGAGTTAAGAGAAAGATAAAAATGTATGAATTTAATTACCCTTCATTTTAAAGTTAAAAATTCGTATTAAAGAAATAGGCATTTTAAAAATTAAATAAGACAGAAAGTAGTGTCCAGGGGAAGAAAGAAGTCCAAAGGAGAATAGAGATAAGGAGATATCTAGAGCGAAGAAGAAAGCAGTGTATTAAAGAAGAGGGAAAGGGGCAGTGGGGAGAGAGCTAAGGCTCATGTATTCTGCCTAGCCAGCTTCTGATCTCTACATTACTTAAGTATCTGTTTTTTCTTCTTCAAGTTCCTCCATTAAAATTGTGTCAAAAATCGATCCTATCCAGGCTCCATGGTTCTTCAGAACTTCCACTCTTTAAATTTTTGTTTTATAGGAACAAAATCTTTTTCTAAGTTCTCCTCTGTTGATTTCTTATATGTCTTGTGGAATAATTATTAAGGATCTTATTTATCCTATAATTTGCTTCCTTCTTAATGTATTAGAAAAACCTATTTTTGGTGTTAGAGTCTCTTACTCTTCTACCAAAGATGCCTTTCTTGTTAACCATGCAAAATGTTTTTGTCTTGGTTGTCATTTTGAGTATCTGACATTTTTTATTATCAGTTCACTTGATGTTTTTTCCATAAATATTTATTGAGTACCTACATGTGCTAGGTACTATGTAGATCAAAGGTAAAACCAGATATGATCCCTCTTCTGATGGAGCTTACAGGTTTCCAGTTCCATCAAAGATGGAATAGGCTTAGGACAACCTCTTTTCCACTGTTCGCAACCAAAAACTCTAGATAACATGCAAAGAGCAACTACCAGAGGATTCAAAAGTAAACCAAAGCAGGTAGATTGTGAAGGGGAGCCAAACCCACAGGGGTGAATTTCTCTCGTGCTTGCACCTTTGACCTGAAGGCAAGCCCCAGTCCTGCAACTGTGTAAGGACAGCACAAGAGGCCAACATCAGAAAACCTATATTTATGGCCCAAAATCTGGGAAAACAGACCCTATAGTCCAAAGAAAGTGTGAGGAACCTTCGTTGTTATTGTTGTTGATGTTTTCCTTTTGCAGATTTTCCTTTACTTTTGGTATTATGGGCAGCTAAAACTCAAAGAAAAACTTCATCTGACCAGAGAACCCAGGAAAAGAGACCTTGAGAGTGGGGTGTGGGTGCAGACTCAGGAAGGGAGAAAGTTGGAAAAGGATTCCTTAATTCTGTGTACGAACCTAACTGTCTTGGGTCACCTCCACCTATGCATGCATGAGACAGGCCCAAAACAGCATAGCAATGGCTTTAAGAACTGAAGTAAGATCAAAACAAAGAAAGAAAGAGAAAAACACTGCCCAAGTCAGACTAGCCTCTGAGTGGTTCAGTTTTGAGACAGACCTAAGACTGTATAGCAGGTGTCCCCAAACCCTGGGCCACGGACCAGTTCTGGTCCATGGCCTGTTAGGAACAGGGCCGCACAGTGCATGAGTGGCAGGCCAGGAAGCAAAGCATCAGTTTTTGCAGCCACTCCCCAGTGCTAGCATCAGCGTCTCAGCTCCACCTCTGATCAACAAGCATTAGATTCTCATAGGAGCACCGGTCCCTGATGCCAAAAAGGTTGGAAACCGCAGCTATTTAGCAACTCTTACTTAGATTGGAAATAGTGCCCACAGAAAATTAAGAGAGAGCCCATGATCTGCATGTAACCTAGTTGATTGCTTTCTAAACAAACAAAAAAATTTAAATATTCTTCAGAGGACTTTAACTGAACACAAATTCTACACAATAAAATGTTATACTCCAGAAGTATTTGACCTGTAAAAAAAAAACAGGAAATGATTGTCTTACTGGAAAAGAAAATCAACAGATGCCAACACAAAATGACACCGATGTTGGAATTAATCAGACAAGATGTTAAGCAGCCATTGTAACTATGATTTATGTGGTAAAGATAAGCATAGTTAAAATGAATGAGAGGATACTCGTTCACAACAGAAAAATAAAAACAGTAAATGGGAAGCAAGTAAAAACTTTTGAACTAAAAAATACAGTATCTGAAATAAATTCATTGGATAGACTAAATAACACATTGGGAATGAATGAGGAAAGAATCCGTTAACTTGATGATAGATAAGTAGAAATTGTCCAATCTGAAGAACATAGTGACAAAAAGATTGAAAAATAAAATGAACAGAGCCTCAAAGACCTGAGGGATACTATTATGGATTCTACAGCCTAATGAGGAAAACACGTTAAATAATCACTCTAATGAATATATAATTACAAAAAGATAGATGTTCTGAAGAAAACGATTGAGGTTTTATAAGAGCATATAAAAACTGGATCTCGCTTAGCCTAGGGGCAGATGTAGTGTCATAAATATTTCTCTGAGGATGTGGCCCTTGAGCTGAGGGATTAAAAGGAGTTAACCGAATGAAGGAGATATTAGTGGAGGTGAGTATTTCAATTAGAAGGAAAAGCAAGTGTTAATCCCCTGCAGAAGGAACCAGGCAATTTCAAGGAACTGAAAGGATATCAGAGTTGCTAGGAGTTATAAAAAATGGATGGGAGATGGTATGAAATTAGGCTAGAGAGGGAGCCAAGGACCACATTGTGCAGGATCCTGTAGGTCATTGCGATGGACTGAATGTATCTCCCCAAAATTGATATATTGAAATCTTAACCCCCAATGAGATGGTATCAGGAGGCAGGACCTTTGGGAAGTAATTAGGTCATGAGAGTAGAGTCCTTATAAAAGGATTTGTGCTCTTCTTTTTAAAAGGGTCCCTAGAGGGCTCTCTAGCTCTCTTTTTCCCATGTGAGGATACAAGAAGTCGACAGTATGCAACTTGGAAGAGAGCCTTCACTAGAAGCCAACCAATCTGGAACCCGGATTTTGGACGTCCAGCCTTCAGAACGGTGAGGAATCAATTTCTGTTGTTTATAAGGCACCCAGTTAAGGTACTTTGTTATACTAGTCTGAATCAAGACAGTGATGATAAATAATTTTGTCTTCATCATAAAGCCAGTGAAGAGCATTGGGGCACTCAACCAGTGAACTAGCAGAGGATTGAGAGATGGAACCTTCAGCATCCCCAGCTTTAAGCAGTTGAGTAGGATGAAGCTCCCTAGAAGACAGAGAAGGAATAAGAAGAAACATAAGGGGTGGGCATAAATGTGAGAGTGGTTTAACAAGAGCCAAAAGAAGAATGTTTCATTGTGTCATAGAGTCAACTGGAGATTATTTATGACCTTAACTAGAATTATTTTATGAAGTGAAAGGAGTAGAACCTCAACTAGAGAACAATGAGGAGTCAGTGAAAAGGCTACTCACAGAATGAGAGAAAATATTTGCAAATCATATATCAGATAAGTGATTAATATACAGGATAGATAAAGAACTGTTACAATTCAATAGCAAGAAAACCAAATAACTCAATTTAAAAATGAGAGAGACTTGAATAGGTATGTCTACAAAGAAGATATTCAAATGACCAATAAGCAAATGAAAAGATGCTCAAAACCACAATGAGATACCATTTCACACCCATTAGGATGGCTATTATGAGAAAAAAATAACAAAAAATATACAAGAAAAATTGGAACGATTGTGCATTGCTGATGTGAATATAAAATGGTATAGTCACTGTGGAGAACAGTATGGCAGTTCCTCAAAAAATTAAACATAGAATTACCAGTAGCTCTACTTCCATTTTTTAAAATGGACAAAAGATGTGAATACTTTACTGAAGAAGATATTCAAATGGCCAATAAATAGATGAAGATATATTCATCATCAAGAAAATGCAACTTAAATACACAATGCAATATCACCAGAATAACTAAAAAGAAAAATACAATTTGAATAATATTAAAGAGTACTTGGTTCAAATTCTAGCTATGCCACTTGCTAGATGACTTTAGGAAAATGGCTTAATCTTCCTCGGTCTCAGTTTCAACCTCTGTAAAATGGGGATAATATTAAAATAACTCAGAGCTGTGAGGTTTCGAATGAGATGATTCACATTAGGTACTTAACATAATCCAACTGTGTCAGCTGTTATTATACCATTTAATCCTCACAATAATCAGTAAATTAAGTACTATCGTATCATTATTTCACAGATAAGGAAATTGAGGCCTAGGAAGATAAATCACTTCCCACAGTTATTAAAAGATGAAGAGGGGAGTGAAATACATTTCTATCTCAGCTTAGAAGTCCTTGCTTTTAGTTACTATGTGTACCACATACCAATTCCACTCTTAGCAGATATATACAAAGAGTATTGAGTAATTGCAGGCACAACTATTACTTGACACAGTATTCATTTATTCAGACTGCTAGTATCATCTTGTTTTATTTTCTTCAGTACTTAATTACAATCTGAAAATATTGCTCGTCTTTGCTCTACCCCCCAACAAGAATATAAGCTTCATGAGAACAGAAACCTATCTTTCTGTTTTGTTTTTGTTTTGCTGCTTTCTCTTCAGAGTCCAGAGAGTGTAGACATTCAAAAATTATTGAGTGGATGAACTTTGTACCCTAACCTCATGATTCATGTGCCCTCTAATTTTATTCATCAAATTTAAAATATAAATGTTATTTTCTTTTTGTCATAAATTCAGTTATTATTCTTTATGGGATTTTATACACTAATATTTTACTTCATTAAAGGGAGGCAATATATATAAAGCACCTAGCATATGGTAGGTACTCAAATTTTAATGTTCTTTTTCATTAAAAATTTTCATTATTTAAATTTCTTGCCTTTTCAAAAAAAAGTATAGATACTTGAAACACTAGGGGAGTTGGTCTTATCAAATACCTAAAATCAAAGTTGAAATCTTTAATTTTGTTCTCAACAGTAACTCAAGAACTGAATGATATTTTTAAGGCAAGTTACTCTTTCTAAAAAGGCAGCTAAGACCCCAGAGAAGGTAGAAAAAAACAGATATTTTAAAATAAAAGTTTCCAGACCTTATTCTCTCGATGTGGTTCTAGTTCATGCCTTCTTTTCTAGTTCATTCTTAATCAAAATAAAACCTATTTTATTTTGTTTAAATGTTGACCTTACAGACCTTTCAAATGGACCATGCATAAAGACAGCATATATCTGTAACTTATTGATGTAGGTATTAACATAGTTGATCGTATTCCATTTTAAATTTTCATGGAGTCTCTTATGCAGGAATGTGACTAAAGGTAGAGTAAATCAATGGTGGAAATGATCTCAAGGATGATATAAAGAGCTGCATTTTCTAATATATGCTTTTAGGATATGGCTCAGCATTGTGAACTATTTAAAAAGTATTACATTTTTATAAGATAATGGTAGTTTTTAAACTTATGCACCTGACTTTGATTAATAACTTTAAAATGGATCCTGGAACTGTTTTGACTGTAAAGATATCTGACTTGACTATGATACAATTTTACGATTTGAAAATTATTAAGAAATTAATTCCACTTAACCATATTTGTTTTCAGATGGATTTATAATCCTGTTTTTTTCTTTCAAATTATTTTTCTTTTAAATATTAGCATGCACACCACAGAACATAATCTTGAACATTCGGAGGATAAAAGCATCCGATCATCTGTAATTGCTCAGGTAAAAACTTAAAACTATATTGTAATACATGACATAAAATTCAATCCACACTTAAGATTTATTTCTAAGGTTTACTTATTAGGTGTCTTTTATATGTCTGGTTATAAAATGAGAAGTGGTCATTTTAAAATAGCTAGTTTTAATAGGTACTAAGAAATGAGCAAAAGGAATGAAAAGATAGAAAAGGGTGACAACAGATTATTTTGGAGAGAAAGAAGGCATTTTCAGGAATAATGGAAATATGGCTTATTATTTCTTGCCCTGTCCAAGAAAAACTGAGTAATTTAGACTACGAGAGGTAAAGACAAATCTAATCCAATTAAAATGTGCTATATATTTGAGAGGCCCAAGTTTTATTCTTGCAAGTGTATGGAGTAAGTCATTAGACCTTTTGTTGGTACAGTTTTACTAAACGATAATTGCTCATAATTATAATTTTTAAAAATTTTTTAAATAGAGGTTTCTACAGTTCTTAAAGGCCAAAAAGTTCTTTTAAATATTTAACATATTCACCACTGATTCCAATTACTATTTTATCTCTTAAAGACTTCATCCTAGTCTATATCAGTTTATTATAAATTCTGAAGTAATAACACAATATGGTTTTCCTGTATATGACCTTTCACCCACCCTAATCAAAATTCATCTTTGTGTGTTTACCTTGGCCCTTTTGTAGAGTGACGAACTTTCTAGAAAAGATCTCTACACCAGAACTCCAACAGATTAATCATGATCAGGTTTAAAGAACTTTGGTCTTAAAGAGCTGCATATTTCGCTTGCATTAGCTGCTGAGGTGCCTCTGTCTCCCTAGTCATTAAATGTTCCCTCTTCCCTTCCTTATTTGTCCATGATGCTCTCTAGATTTTGTTACCATTTCTTGTGATATCGTAATATTCTCTCTCCCCTACAAGTATTATCAATACAAAATGTTGGCCTGTGTTTGCACGTGCGCCTGCTCTTGCACACACACACACACACATACAAACATCATGATGACAGTCAGGTAAATTCAAAGATCTCTATTCCACTCTACTTAATTATTTGACTTAAGAGAAGCTTCTCAATATTCTCACAGACTTTCTAAATCAGCAATTTTGTAATTAGACTAACTATCATTAAAAGCCTATAAGATCTAAATGTATCTATAAATAATAGTGGAAGCATGAACCTTGAACTTCTGAAGGATTGATCTATTTTTCTAATTTTTCTTTCAGTTGAAATGTGTTCATATTGTTATATTTTACTTCCTTTTCAATTTAGTTGTATATTCATTCCACAAAAGTTTTGTTGAATAATCTTTAGGAGTTACACTGAGGAGGGACACTTTTAATTATTCTACACGCTCTGTAGGCTCACTTTTTCAGTATACATAAATCACAAATGAAAACAGCAGAGACTCAAACCGCTAAGTCAAGGTACCTTGCAAAATGTATGGCTGTAACATCTCCATGTGTCAATATCTATCATATATTGATATATAAAACATGAATATATACTTTTTAATGTGTAATTCTCCATGTTGGCAATAATATGAGTTTGATTATGAGATTTGGTGGTTTTGTACATTCATAAAATTGTACAGAAAATATATTTCTTAAAAGATTTCTTTGTTATACTTCAGATTCTCAAAGATGGTAACACTAATGAACATGAAGAAGATATTCAGGAAACTTTCTTCCCAAAAGAAGAGGAAACAAAACCAGAGATGGAAAAGAGTTTTTGTCCTCCACAAGGAATGTTGAATAAAATTATTACAAATGGTATGTGAAATAAGAAATGTAAGTAGAGAGAAAATGAGAAATTTATTTGATAAATATTAAACCACAGGCTTAATCTGTATATTCCAGATATCAGCTTTAATATAAGCAATATGTGGACAAAAGAAAATGTTTTTTTGAATCTGTCAAAAATAACAATTGCTTAACAGATTTATATTTTAATGATTTTCATGACTTTTTATGTTAAATTATGGGGATTAGAAGCAGCATTGATTAAAGATTTGTATTTAAAACTTACTTTTCAAATTTATTTTTAAGTTAGCTAAAATGAACATTATACTTATGGCAATATTGTTTCCTATTAAATTAGACCCCCAATTTTAAAACAATAGCTGCCTTGTAAAGAGTTATAAAATTTGCTTTCCCACTAAAATTTTAAAGTATCTCATTGTCACTAAATATGTATGAAATTTTCTTGATTTTTTTTCTAGCTATTCTGTATGATTAAACTTAAGGGAAAAGGGGATTTTGACCTCTAGAAGTATAGAGCCTACAGAGAACAAAAATTATTTTAAAATATGATGAAGGATAAGCAATTAAAGTTTCAAACTTTTATTTTTTTAATTTGCTGCTTGCTAACTTTAAACTTTTGAAAGCAAATTTTTGTTAATTGACTTTTTATTTATTAAAGGTTGCTTTTTAATTAACATCAGTATTTTTAAGGCCCTGAATCTAAACTAAACTAGAACATCTGCCAGTGTAAGTGATTGGACTCCTTTGTAAATATAATTTCTGCACATAGCTCTTACATGCATATTTAGTGGACAGTTTCTATAGAACAACAGCTGGGACCTGTGAAAGAGAAAAATGTATTGATCACCAAAGATTTTCCATTGAGGCTGAGGACTGCAGTTTGCTAGTGAACTAATTGAAGATAATAACAGTATTGAAACTACAAACTTAAGTCCACAACCCATTTCCTCCTTTGTTTTCTTTCTCTTTTGATTTTGCAATTTTAGAGAAATTTATAGGAAAAAGAACTTTTATGTTTTTATCTTAGGGATTATATTCTTGTACTCTTTTTCACTTTGTCTGTTTCTCACACACACACACACACACCCTATGTTCATGCTAAAGAAATCCTTAAAACAGCATATCCTTTGGATAATAGATAGGCTGTCTTCAAGTCATACTTAATTCATCAATTCCACAGTGTATACAAATTAATTTAAGTAAGAAGTCTAAACTCTTAACCACACACAGAAGTCAAGTCTTATCACTTTTAATTACACTATTTATATTCCTTACTTAGGTGGTGGCTTGCTTAGCCCCAAAGAAATGGATATTCTAGGGCAATAGATGTAAGTTTTAGGCAATTACTCCTTTTTTTTTTCTTTTTAGTTTACTCTCAATAAAGGTACCAACTTATTTTCAGCCAGCTAGTTTTCCTTTAAGTAAATGAAAAGAAAGCTGAATTATATATCCAGTTATGATTTTTAAATCATCTTGAGACCAGAGTTTCTCCATTAAAATCTTATCATCAGTTTTATGAAGTAAGCAGTCTTGGAAATTTAGAGCTCAAAAAATAATATCCCAGCCCCTTCTAGATTTTGATCCAGCATCATCACTCCATCCTAACAAATAAAATGCTAAACAAATTGAAAAATTAACAACTCTTAATTCCATCAAAGAAGTTAGGTCACAGAGCAAATTACTGTCCCCCCAAACTAGAGACAGGCAGTTGGATACAGAGAATCATAACTTAACAAAGCAGAAACCTCTGTGGGGAACCAGGACCAGGGCAGGAAAACCAAAATTGTAATTGAAAATTGGCTGGAGGCTCAGTGTTTACAAGTCTGAGAGCAAAAACTCCAGAGGGAGCCCAGTTATAGTGTGGGGGGGACACACTTTTGTGAGTTTTACCTCCAGGAGCCATCTGGTGGCAGGCCGTTTATAACCACAGTGAAATAACATTGGAGCATTCTGTTCTTAACAAGACCTGTCCTCAAGAGAAACCATTTTATCAGCTCCTACCTAAATTTGGGGGATTTTTATCAGAGCCCAACCCACGAGAGAAAAGAAAAACCCAACTCCAGTCCCCTCTAGACGTCTTGTACAACCTAAGGGAATGTGAAAAGAAAATAAAAGAAATCAAAAAAACTTAAGAGGCACTAGTGTCGTTCACAGCCCAGGGGCACAGGCTCACTAAAAAACTGAGACCTAATAGGACTATAAAACTCTTCCCCTCCCACTACACCTGACCACCACATTACCTAAGGTCCTTTTACCCAGGACACGATGTTCGCCATTAAACAAAAATATGCACAATATATTAAAAGGCAAAAAATACACAGTTTGAAGAGACAGAGAAAGCATCAGAACCAGACCTGCATATGGCAGGGTGTTGGAATTATCAGGCCATGAATTTAAAAGAACTATGACTAATATACTAAGGGCTCCAAAAGAAAAGTAGGCAACATGTAAAAACAGATTGGTAATATAAACAAAGAGATGGAAATTCTAAGAGAGAATCAGAAAGAAATGTTAGAAATTAAAAGCACTGTAACAGAAATGAAGAATGCCTTTGATGGGTTCGTTAATAGACTATACACAGCTGAGAAAAGAAAATCTGAGCTTGGAGATATGTTAATAGAAACTTCCAAAACTGAAAAGCAAATAGAAAAAAGATTGAGAAAAAAAAAAAGAAACAATATCCAAGAATTGTGGCATAACTACAAGATGTCACATGCTGGTAATAGGAATAAAGAAGAAGAAAGACAGAAAACAACAGAAGATATTTGAAGTAATAATTTCCCCCCAAATTAATGTCAAATAGCAAATCACAGATCCAGAGAGTTTACAAAACACGAAGCAGGATAAATGCCAAAACACTTCACCTTGGTATATCACCGTTAATCTGCAGAAAATCAGAAATCTTGAACAAAGGCAG
The DNA here is from genome assembly GCF_000325575.1 of Pteropus alecto. Lineage (NCBI taxonomy): Eukaryota > Metazoa > Chordata > Mammalia > Chiroptera > Pteropodidae > Pteropus > Pteropus alecto. The sequence continues at coordinate 2,611,180 of NW_006441953.1, read as the reverse complement.
AGATTAAAAAAAAAAAAAAAAACCTTACCTATAGGGAAGCAAAGATAAAAATCATATCTGACTTATCTTCAGAAACCAGGCAAGCAAAAAATAGAGTGGAATGAAATATTAGCTTTAGGCAAAAAAAAAAAAACATAGCAGCCTATAATTCTGTATCCTATGAAATCAATTTTTCAAAAGTGCAAGAGAAGTAATGACTTTCTCAGACCAACAAAAAGTGAGAGAATTTATTGCCAGTATACCTGCCTTGCAAAAATATTAAAAGAAGTTCTTCAGAGAGAAGGAAATGATACAGGTCAGAAACTCAGACCTAAATAAGGAAGAGCATCAAAGAAGGAATAAACGAAGATAAAATAAGCAGAGAGATAGCAGTTTGTTCAAAATAACAGCAAAAATATATTCACTGCTTATAGCTAATGCATAAGTGAAATGAACAATAGAATGATAGAAGAAACAGAAGAAAGGAAAGGTACTTGCAGTACCCATGAAGTGGTATAGTGTTATTTGTAAGTGGATTTGGATTAGTTGTAAATGTGTATTGCAAACTCTAGGGCAATTAAAAAAAAAAAAGTATAATTGTTATGCTAAGAATGAGAGAAAATGGCATATAAAATGATCAGTTAAAACCACAAAAGACAAAAAAATGGAAGACAAAAATAGAAACAAAGAACAAGGACAGTGAATAGCAAACAGTAACTAACATGGTAGATATTAATCCAACTATATCAATAACTTTAAATGTCCATTGTCTACACTAGTTAAAAAACAGAGATTGTCAAAGTGTATCAAAAACAAGACCAAACTGGAAAAAAAAATGGCATAGATGATAGAGGCTGTTCATCCCTCTAATGACCAAATCAAAGTTGTAACAGAAACAACGAGCAGCAGCAAGGAAAAATCGCCTGGGCTCTGGATGAACAAGCCATACAACTAGGGAGAAATCCAAGAAATCACCCTGCAACAGCAGAAGGTAGGACGGGGCGAGGTCGTGGAGCTGCCCTGTCCGGAGTAGCTAAGAATGAGGCTGCGTCAGCATCAGCTGCAGACGCCTCTTAAAGGGGCTGCATCCACGAGCGCATTTTCGCGGTGATGGACCTCGCTCTGAGCACCAGTGCCTATTCGGCTGCGCGCAGTGGGCACCAGGGACTTACAGGGAGACATTATCAGAGTGAGGGCCAAGGCCAAGTCTCTGTACAGAAGTGCTGGCGGTATCCATTGTTCCCTGTGGAGCTCTACCCCCTATCAGTGCCAGGGACACAGAACCGCCATAGCCATGAGGTCATCGAACTGGATAAGAGGTCACTCTGCCCAGATGATTCCTTGAAACTCCGCCTCCTCCAACTCGTGGCCCCACCCAAGCCACATCCAGATATATCCTCAGATATATCCTTGCTGAGCAGCACCTAGACTCACACTGGAGTCAGCTGGCCTCGGTTTCTGGTGTGGCCTTTTGAGGCAACTGTAAGCACAGGATCTGTGGATTGCTTGCTGAATCTTAACAGGTGGCCCTGGAGGGGCAGAGGCTTGAGCTAAATGTGGCCTTCAGCTAAACCCCTCTCAGGACTATGCCACTGGACACCTACTTCACAAATCCACACTAATAAGACCGGGAGACTTAGGAGCTTTGCTCAGTACATAGAAACAGACATGGAAAGGCATCCAAAATGGGAAGACAAAGAAGCAGAAACCATATGAGAGTACAGAACAGAGATCCAAATATAATAGAGTCAAGTAATCTAACAGATGCAGAGTTCAAAACATAGGTTATAAAGATGCTCAATGAACTTTTGAGAAGTGTAGATAAATTCAGTGAGAACTTCAACAAAGAGATTAAAAAAAAACCATAAAAATGGAAATGGAAATTATAAAAGGGAACCAGTCTGAAATGAAGAACACATTATCTGAAATGATAAGTATATTAAATGAAATAAACAAAGTGAATAAAGCAAAGGATCAAATGCCCTATCTAGAGGCCAGGAAAGCCAAGGACACACAATCAGAATAGCCAAAGATAAGATGCCAAGACTATAAAAATAATTTAAGGAGTATATGGGACACTATTAAGGGTCCAAATATCTGTCTGATTGGCATAACTGAAGAAAATCAAGATGTTGAGCAGCTGTTTGAAGAAATAATTATGGAAAATTCCTCTAACCTGGTGAAGGAAGTGGACATAAACCCCCTGGAAGATCAGAGAATTCCAAAAATCAGGATCCAAAGAGGTCCACACCAAGACACATCATAATTAAAATGCCAAAGGTTAAATATAAAGAAAGAATATTAAAAGCAGCAAGAGAAAAACAAATAACTACATATAAGAGAACACCCATAAGACTGGCAGCTGATTTCTCAAAAGAAACTATGCAGGGTAGAATGGCTTAGCAAAAAATATTCGCCAGGATAAAGACCCAGGATCTACACCCAAGAATACTTTATCCAGCAAAGCTATCGTTTAGAGTTGAAGGACACTTAAAGAGCTTCCCAGACAAAAATAAGCTAAAGGAATTTATCACCACCAAGCCAGTATTATAGGAAATGTTGGAGGGACTTCTTTAAAAAGAAAAAACATGTATCGAAAATAGGAATAAAGAATGGTCACAACTGAATTCC
>NW_006441953.1:2592730-2608202 GCF_000325575.1 Pteropus alecto | reverse complement strand
ACCATGTAAATGTTAATTTGAAAAAAGATGAAGTAGCTATATGAATTTTAGAGCAGACTTCAGAGCAAGGAAAATTATCCGGGATAAATAGGGGTATTAGGTAATGATAAAGGGGTCAATTCACCAATAAGATATTATAATCCTTAGTGTATATATGTCTAACAACAGAGCATCAAAATATGACGCAAAAACTGACAGGACTATAAGAAATATATAAATCTACAATTATAGTTGGAAATTTCAACACACTATCAGAAACGAACAGATCCAGTATTCCAGCATGAAATCAGTAAGGACATAGCTGAACTCAACAATAATCATCTATCAACTAGATATAACAGACATCTATAGACTTCATCCAGCAACAGTAGAATATACATTCTTCTCAAGCTTTACATGGAACATTCACCAAGAGAGACCACATTCTGGGACACACAATACACATTAATAAATTTAAAAGCATACGGTGTATGCTCTCAGACCACAGTGGGTTTAAACTAGAATTCAATAACAGACAGGCAGCTGGAAAAATCTCAAAATACTTGGAGATTAAACATTACACTTCTAAATAACACATGGGCCAAAGAAGAAACCTCAAGAGATATTTAAAAATATTTCAAACTAAATGAAAATGAAAATACACCTTATAAAAATTTGTGGGACACAGTGAAAGCAGTGCTTAGATGGAAAATTATAACATTAAATGCTATAATTTATTAGAAAGGTGGAAAATCTAAAATGAGTCATCTAAGCATACACCCTAGGAAACTAGAAAAAGGAGCAAAATAAATACAAAGTAAGCAGAAGAAAGAAATAATAAAAATTAGAGCAGACATCAGTGAAATTGAAAACAATTAAGAGAAAAAAAATCGATGAAACCAAAAGCTGGTTTTTTTGTTTGTTTGTTTGTTTTTAAGATCAATAAGCCCCTAGCTAGGCTAACTAACAAAAAAGAGAGAAGATCTAAATCACTAATATCAGAAATGAAAGAGGGAACATCGCTACAGATCCCATGGACAGTAAAAGGATAATAAAGGAATACTGCAAGCAACTCTGTACCCACAAATTCAATAATGTAACTGAAATGGGCTTCAAAGATATAATCTGCCAAAATGCACATAAGAAATAGATCATCTGAATAGGCCTATATCTATTAAAGAAATTTAATTAATAACCTCCCAAAACAGCACCAGCCCCAGATGGCTTCACTGGTGAATTTTACCAAACATTTAAGGAAAAAATTATACTAATTCTCTACAATCTCTTCCAGAAGATAGAAGCAGAGGGATATTTCCCAATTCATTTTGTGAGGCTAGTATTACCCTCATACCAAAACCAGAGACATTACAAGAAAAGAAAACTGTAGACCAGTATCTCTGATGAACATAGATGCAGAAATCCTCAACAAAATATTAGTAAATCAAACTCAGTAGTGCATAAAAAGAATTATACATCACAACCATGTGGGATTTATCCTAGATAAGCAAAGTTGGTTCACATTTGAAAATTAATTAATATAATCTATCACATCCACAGGCTAAAGAAGAAAAATGATATGATTATACCCATAGATTCAGGAAAAGCATTTGAGAAAATCCAACATTCATTTATGATATTGAAAAAAAAAACCTCAACAAATTATGAATAGAGAGGAACTAACTCAATTTAATAAATAACGTCAACTAAAAATCAACAGCTACCATCACATAATGGTGAGACAATAGAAGCTTTCCCACTAAGATCAGGAATAAAACAAGCATGCCTTCTCTCACCACTCCTTTTCAATATTGTACTGAAGTCCTAGCTAATACAGTAAGACAAGAACAGGAAATAAAAGGTGTACAGGTTGGGAAGGAAGAAATAAAACTGCCTTTGTTTGCAGATGACATGATTATCTATGTAAAAATAAAACAAAACAAAACAACCTAAGAATCAAGGAAAAAAACTCCTGGAACAACTAGTAAACTAATTCAGTCATACCTCAGAGATATTGCAGTTTCTGTTCCAGACTACCACAATAAAGCAAATATCTCAGTAAAGCAAGTCACACAAATTTTTGGGTTTCCAAGTACATATATAAGTTATGTTTACACTACTGTATCCCATTGAGTATGCAATATAGCATTATGTCTGAAAAGCCAATGTGCATACCTTAATTTTTAAAGGCTAACCATCATCTGGGGCTTCAGCAAGTCATAATCTTTGCTCGTGGAGAGTGTTGCCTCCATGTTGATGGCTGCTGACTTATCAGGATGGTAGTTACCGAAGGTTGAGGTGGCAATATTTTTTAAATAACACAATGAAGTTTACCATTTCAAATGACTAATTTCACTATAATTTCTCTGTAGAATATAATGTGGTTTGATAGGATTTTACCCACAGTAAAACTACTTTCAAAATTGAAGTCAGTCCTCCCAAAGCCTGACACTGCTTTATCAACTAAATCTATGTAATATTCTAAATCCTTAGTTGCCATTTCAACAGCCTTCACAACATCTTCACCAGGAGTAGATTCCATCTCAGGAAACAACTTTCTTTGCTCATCTTGAAGAAGAAACTTTTTATCTGTTAAAGTTTCATTATGAGATTGCAGCAATTCAATTATGTTTTTAAGCTCACTTCTAACTCTAGTTCTCTTGTTATTTCTGCCACATCTGCAGTTACTTCCTCCACAGAAGTATTGAACCTATTAAAGTCATCCATGAGGATTGGAATCAACTTTTTCCAAAATCCTGTTAATGTTGATATTTTGACCTCTTTCCATTATCACAAATGTTCTTTATGGCATCTAGAATGGTAACTTCTTTCAGTTTTCAGTTTACTCTGCTCAGATTTATGAGAGGAATCACTATCTATGGCAGCAATAGCTTTACAAAATGTTTTTTTTTAAATAATAAGACTTGAAAGTCAAAATTACTTCTTGATCCATGAGCTGCAGAATGGATGTTGTGTTAGCAGGCATGAAAATAACATTAATTTCATTGTACATCTCCATCAGAGCTTTTGGGTAACTAGGTGCATTGTCAACGAACAATAATATTTTGAAAGGAATCTTCTCTTTCTCAGCAGTAGTTCTCAACAATGGTCTTAAAATATTCAGTAAAGCATGCTGTAAACAGATGTACTGTCATTCAGGCTTTGTTATGTTTGTAGAGCACAGGCAGAGGTAGACAGCATAATTCTTAAGAGCCTTACGTTTTTTGAAAAGGAAAATGAGCACTGGCTTCAACTTAAAGTCACCAGCTGCATAAGCCCCTAACAAGAGAGTCACCCTATCCTTTGAAGCTTTGAAGCCAGATATTAACTTCTCTCTAGCTATGAAAGTCTTAAATGGCATGTTCTTCCAATAGAAGACTATTTCGTCTACATTGAAAATCTGTTTAGTGTAGCTACCTTCATTAATTATCTTAGCTAGATTTCCTAGATAACTTGCTGCACTTCTACATCAGCCCTTGCTGCCTTAACCTTGCACTTTTATGTTATGGAGATGACTTCTTTCCTTAAACTTCTTGAATGAACCTCTGTCAGCTTCAGACTTTTCTTCCTCACCTCTCAGCCTTTATAGAATTGAAGAGAATTAGCGCCTTGCTCTAGATTAGGCTTGGGTTTAAGAAAATGTTGTGGCTGTTTTGATCTTCTATCCAGACTGCTAAAATGTTCTCCATATCAGCAATAAGCCTGTTTCACTTTCTTATCATGTGTGTGTTCACTTGAGTAGCACTTTTAATTTCCTTCAAGAACCTTTTTCTTTGCATTCACGACTTGGTTAATTGTTTGGCACAAGAGGTAAGCTTTGGCCTATCTCAGCTTTCTACATGTTGTCCTCACTAAGTTTAAACATTTCTAGCTTTTGACTTAAAAGCTGTGTGACTCTTCCTTTACTTGAACACTTAGAAGCCATTGTAGGGTTATTAATTGGCCTAATTTCAATATTGTTGTGTCTCAGGCCTGAGGAGAAGTAGAGAGATGGAGGAACGGCCAATCAGTGGAGTAGTCAGAACACTCACGACATTTATCAGTTAAGTTTTCTGTCTTATACAGGCATGGTTCATGGTGCACTCCACCCCCCAAAATTACAATAGTAGCATCAAAGATTACTGATCACAGATCACCATAACATACATAAAAATAATTATTATTGTTATTCCCCTGAATACAATATGACCATATATTCTGAATAATTTTGTTTTTCTTTCTATCATTTGATTTCTACAGTTTAATTATAATATGACTATGTATGCTCTTTCTTGTATTTGTCCTGCTTGCAGTTCTATAGGCTTTGGATTGGTGTATTACCTTTCATCAGTTTTGAAAATGTTCAGTCATTCTTTCAAATATTTTTTCTGCCCCATTTTCTCATTCTGGCACTTAATTGTGAGTGTGTATCACACCATTTCATATTGTTTCATAGGTTTTTTTAGTTAGTAGACTTTATTATTTAAGCAATTTTTTTTAGGTTTTCAGAAAAATTGAGTGGAAAGTACAGAGAGTTCCCATATAACCCCTCACCACCACCACCACCACCACCCCCACACTTCTCCGATTATTAACATCTTACATTAGTGTGGTACATTTGTTACAATTGATAAACCAATATTATACATTATTATGAAAGTCCATAAATTACATTAAGGTTCACTCTTTGTGTTATACATTCTATGGGTTTTGACATATGTATAATGACATGCATCCACCATTACAATATCATACAGAATAATTTTATTGCCCTAAAAATCTCCTTTGCTTTTACCTATTAATCCCTTTCTCCCTATAGAATCCCCTGGAAGCCAGTGATCTTTTTACTGTCTTCATAGTTTCATAAACCTTTAAAAATCCCTCTTTATTCCTGGAGACATTTTTCCTAAAGACCTCCGTCTTCACCTAATGTGTTTGCTTTCCAAGTCTGCAGAAGACTATTATCCTATGGCTTTCTTTCAGTGCTCTTCTAGTTTGGGGCCACTGCTTCCAAGATAAATATCTTTCATCTTTCCTGGTTTCCTCCTGATTTTGCTAGCATACTTCCTCAAGTGACTACTTAAAATAAGGATACATGAGAACTAAACCTGCAAAGACCTCATATATATATATAAACATGTTTTTATTCTGCCTTCACACCTGATTAGTTAGATATATAATTCTAGATTAGAAATAATTTTTCTTAGAATTTTGGAAGAATTCATCCATTATCTTCTAGTATCTAGAGTTGCTACTTAGAAATAATATGCAAATCCCTTTGTGATTCCTTTGGAAAAGGCTTTTTTCTAGTATCTAGAATATCAAGTTTTAGGATCTTTTATACATCCTTGATGTTACAGCATTCACAATGATAAGTGTAGATACGGACTATTTTTCATCCTTTGTGTTGGACACTTAGTTGAGCTTTTTAATTTGAACACTGAGATATTTGCATATTATTTCCTTGACAATTTTTCCCTTTCCTCCCTTTTTTTTCTTTATTCCCTCTTCTAGTCAGATACTGGGCATCCTGTATTGATTTTCACTCATATATACTGCTACTTTATTTTTATATTGCTCTCTGTTCTAAGAGATTTCTTTTTCTTCATTTTCAGTCTTTCATTTTTCCAGTTTTTCATTTCAGCAGTTGTACTTATTTTATCTCCAAGAACTTTTCTTGTTCTCTAATTTTTCCTTTCATTTTATTCTACTCTAATTTTATGTATGTTCTCAAATCTCTGAGAATATAATGTTAATTTTCTGTTTTACTTTATTCTGGTCCCTGAATTATCTGTTTCTTCTGAGGTCAGTTTTTCAGTTTGTTTTACTTGAATTTTTCACTTTGATGCTGCTGGTTCTTATTTTATGCTGGTGATCCTTGGTTGTCTTATACTCGAGAAGGAAGGTCTCGTAGTGTATGTGAATATACTATGCTGCTCTGAAGGTAGGACTGTTTTCTTGTTGGGTCCCTCCTCTGAAACAGTATTCTGCCTGAGCAAGATGAAGCTTTATTGACTTATGGGCTTTGGTTTGTGATGAATGGACATAGAGCTGGCTAAGAGGTCATGGCTTTCTACATACTAGAATAAGATGTTTGCACTCTGGAATTCCAGCATTACTCTTGAAGCTTTAAGATCTCCCTCATACACTCCATTCAAGTTATTTAAAGTATGGTAAATGCTCGCAGTCTCTAAGTACAGGAATGGAGAGAGGAGTGGAGTTGCTGACTGGAGCTGTTTTACTATTTACAAATTCTTGATTAATTTCTCTCTCTTCCGCCCCTTTTCTCACTCCTGCCTTTAGCTGTATACTATATCCAAGCCCAGAGATTCTTTCAGTTTTCATTGTCAGCTGAATATCTTTATAGCTACCACACATATTCAAGGACGCATCTTTCTCCACCTCTTTCCATCCTTCAAGTTGGTCTTATTTGCTTTTATCTCCCAGAATTGTGTGACAACCACTCTCTCTTCTCCTCCAATTGTCTTCACGGTTGTATATGTATTCTCTTTTGTATTTCCATACTTTTATTTTAGTTAAGTCTTGTGTGCCCTGTCTGCCATCTTGAGCTCACTTGGTTTTGTTCTTATTTTCTTCTCTACTTTCACTCTGTCTTTTTCATTTAATCAAAACTCCCCATCATTTAGTTTATCTGCTCTCAGCTTCTTGGACAAGATAGAAAATAGATTAATTTTAAAAGAGCTGTTTGTTAAAGAATGAAACTAGACTGTTGTCTATCACCACACACCAAAATTCACTCAATGGATTAAGGACCTGAATATAAGTTCTGAAACAATAAATTACAAAGAAAAAAACATAAGTACTCAACTCATGGACTGTGGGCTTAAAGAGGATTTTATGAATTTGGTCTCAAAGTCAAGGGAAGTAAAAGCAAAAATAAATGAATGGGACTACATCAAACTAAAATGCTTTTGCACAGCAAAAGAAACCATCAACAAATCAAAGAGACAACCACCCAAATGGGAAAATACATTTGCAAGCAATGCCTCCGATAAGGGCCTAATATTCAAAATATACGAAGAACTCATACAACTCAATAACAACAAAAAAAACCCAAATGATCCAATCAAAAAATGGGCAGAGGACCTGAACACACACTTCTCCCTAGAGGACATACAAATGGCCAGCAAATATTTGAAAAGATGCTCAACTTCACTAGCTATTAGGGAAATGCAAATCAAAATCACAATGAAATATCATCTCACACCTGTTAGAATGGCTGTTATCAACAGAACAAGTAATAACAAATGTTGGAGAGGATGCAGAGAAAAAGGAACCCTTATACACTGCTGGTGGGACTGCAAATTGGTACAGCCGCTATGGAAAACAGTTTGGAGGTTCCTCAAAAAACTAAGAATTGACCTACCATATGATCCAGCGATCCCTCTACTGGGTATTTACCCCAAAGACTTGAAAACATTTATCCGATTATGGTTTTAATCAATTCTGTAATTTTTTTAAGCCAATTATCTTCTCAAATATCGTCTCTTCTTCACTCTTTCAATTCTGTTTGTGGAACTACCATTAGGTGTATTTTGCACTTTTTTCAAAGCCTAAATATCTTATAATTTTCACCTCATTTTTTCTTTTTAAGTTACACCCTAGGTAATTTCTTTAAATCTACCAGTTTGCAATATTTTTCTCTTCAGCTGTATCTAATCTGTTATTTAAGGTAACTGGTGATTTTTTTTAATTTCAATAACTTTTTAGTTTATTTCTAGACATTTTATTTGATTCTTTTACATTGCTTCCAGGTATTTCTTTTCTTCTATCTAGTCTTTTTAAATTGTCTTGAGTTTCTTTGAAAATACGTATTTTATAGTATCTATGTAATAGTTATATCAGTTGAGATTTTTGGAGATTGAATCTCATTCTTTGTTATATCTTTAACTTTTGCTCATAGCAGATTATTTCTTATTTTGTAAGTTTTTATTTTAAGTTCAGATTTAATGGAGCTTTATTTTGGGGACTTTAGGCCATCTGGAATCAAGAGTGTTTATTAGGGATATTTTGAACTAGCACCTACCAACTACTCTAAGGATAGTTCCATGGGAAAATACTTTTTATGGTAGGTTTAGGGTTTAGGAGTTCCCAAACCATGGAAGTCATATAAATTTGAGCCCTAAATATGTTAGTCGAGACCTGTTTTACATAAGAATTCTCAGAGGTGATTTTACCACTCAGAGATCAGCTAAGACAAACAAACTGCCTTTTATCTTTGTCAATGGAATGATATTTTCTGGTCCATTCTTTTACTAAGAGTTCAGTCCTTCAGGTGTCCAGTTTTGTGAAATAACAATAGTCAGAGGGGAGGGAACAAGAATCTTAATTCTAGTTTTCTGCCTTGAGTGTGTCAAAATTCTTCTATTATACCCTTGGCAGTTCTATGCAGCCAATAATGGGTCACAGCTAGATAATGCACTTAAGCTGTTTTAAGAAGCTGAAAAGGCATTAGAAATTATGGTAAGTGAAGGTAGCCATTTAATTTGCAGATGGCAATTTACAGTGTAATCATCTGTCCTTTATAGAAATCTATGGATTCTTCTGTGAATAGGGCCTTTCCTTAGTATCTAGTTGCCAGAAACAAGATGTCTGTCTAGTCCTTACCCTGTCTACCTCTGCTTCCTACACATAATCTAAGATACTTTATATTCTCCCACAGACCAGATTTCTTTTATTTTCAGCCCTTACCCGCTTTAATAATTTATGCCAAATATCAACTGAGTTATCCTTTTGATAGAAAGATTTACTCTGTTCCTGTTAAAAAATTTGGCACCCTGGCACTGTGATTTTGAGAATTCTTATACTTATTCCTGATGGAAAAGCTACTTTAAAATATAAAACAAAGTAAATCTCATTATATTGCTGTGATATTTTTAAAACATCATATATTATGAGAAATGTTTAGTACTTTAAAGGATTCACATATAGTTTAAAAATATATTTAAATAAAAAATTTATTTTAAACTTATCCCATAAATTGACAGGTACTTTGGAGTATATGTTAAACAGATATTTCTTCAACAATTCTAGCAAATGACATTAGTCTACACTAGGTATCATTATATAGGACTGGCTATTAATGTGATATTGGATAAAATAGAATTTATCTTTTTATGTATATATCTGTCTGTGTAAATATACAGGTTTTTGTTGTTGTTGTTTTTTCAGGAGTTTTGCTTATAATGGTATGGTGTGTCATCTGGTCAGTCGCAGGCCCTGACAGTCTCCCTGGTGGAAGTTTATTTGGACTGTTAGTTATCTTTTATAGTGCCGTAATTGGGGGGAAAATTTTGCAATTCATTAGAATACCTTCAGTGCCTCAACTTCCACCTCTTCTTGGTAAGGGTACAATTAGCTCTCATTTCTTTTTATGCAATATATGTAAATTATGAACATATTCTAGTTGGAGTAGATATCATTTAGAAATATTTCAATGTGATATGATTTATATAGCTTCTTTATATATGTATGTACTCTATATGTTTATATAGCTCATTTATAGAAATATTTTCTATATATACACAGAATTTTTTCTGAAATATGTTTTTAAATAATTTAAATATACTCAATATAAGATTTTTGTTGCTTTATCATTTAATAGGACATTTTTTGCTCAATTTTAAGTGTATTATGGAAAAGGAAAAATTTGGAAAAGACTGAATTTTTCTATAGATAACCTAACTCAAATACAATTACAACATCCAAATATTAGTGATTAAGCCACCAAAAGTTCTTATGGTTTTTGAGTAAGCTGTTTGGGCATCTCCACTATGTGTATTCATGGATGCATCATCTACCTGACCAGTGTTATACCCTATTTCTTCATTATCATTATTACATAAATCTCCAGCTGGACAGAAGAAAATTAGTGGAAGAATTTCTGTCAGAGGTGTGTCATATCTTCTAAGTATTCAATACATCCAAATATTCAGTATATTGTCAATAGAAATAATCTCTCTATCTCATCTCTAACACCCTTTCTATGTCCATTACACCCTTTCAGCACCTCCTAACTATTCATTGAATCTTTTTTCCTCTTCTCCCAAACTTTTACTCTTGCCCTAGCTTAGGCTATTTGTTTCCATCTATTCCATAGACTATGCTAGAGGCTTTTCATTGGTCTCTCCTCCAGTGTCATGTCTAATTCACAAAGACCATCACATAGAAAATGCAAGACTCATTATGTCACTTCCTGCCTAAAACTTTCCCATCATGCCTTAGTATACCAAAGTAGCGGGATATGCAGGGTTAGTGTTGCTGTTCACAATCTGACCCCTCCTGCTCATTCTTCCACTCCCATCCTTGCCCTTTACTGGATTACTTGTTGTACTTCATTGACATATGTCATTTCTTAACTCCATTTCTTTATTTATGCTACCTCCTTTACTTGTATGTAACTTGCCCTTCACCAAAGTAATGAAAGACATAGTGTGTTTGAAGAAGGAAAATAAAACATTTGTGTTTTCTCTCTTGGAAAAACGAACAGAATTAGACATGATTTCTTTTTTTTTTTCTTTTTCTTTTTCTTTTTTCCGAGGGATGTTACTGGCTGGTTTTACCATCAGGAATATTCCATTCTTCAGTGAGCGTGTCAATATTAGTAACACATGGTCTTCAACTTTAAGAAACACTGCCCTTACCATTATCCTAATACGAGCTGGGCTTGGACTCGATCCACAGGTAGATTTCCAATTATAACTTGAGTAAAATTACTTTAAATATTAGAGGCTGGTAGAAAAGAAGTGGAAGAATTTTGCTATAGCTGTTTCAAGTGGAGTCTGTAAACAAAACTAAAATAAAGAACAAAAATTTTGCAGAAATGTTGGCACTTTAATTTCTACTTCTTGTCATTTTTATTACTGATGTGAAAAATCACTGTGATGTAAGATCTCTATTAGAGATAACGTTTAATTATTTGCATAGAGATAAATATCTCTTATGCACCATTTGTATTATTTGAAAGTTGTGGCTCTTGTATGGAGAATTATTTACTTTTCAAGTAAACAAAGAATAAAGTCACCCCATAAAAGGTTTTTGCTTTTATTTTGTTTTTTTTTTTAGAGAGATTAAGAATTTCAATAATATTTTTGTTTCATGAATTTTTTCTCACAGAAGTATATTTCTGATTACCTTTGAATTATTGTAAAAGCTAATCTTGTATAATATTTCCTTAAATATTACTATCTAGGGATCATAATTCTATTTAGGTTTTTAAAAAAGACATGAATATAATAGCTTCTCAAATAGCTGTGGCAATGTACAAGTTTAGTGATACTATCTCAAGAGTATAAATAATTATAGACAGTGATAACTTACTGTATTCTCCTGTTGAAAATTTGAACCAAATAGAAAACTTTAAAGTTCTCCCTTTTAGTTAATTGTTTAGTTTTTAAGTGATTTTTCTCTTTTCTCATGTTGATAGTTTCTATTACAATAATTAAGTTAATCAAACAATTCATTTCTAAAAGTTAACTGATAGAAATAAATCTCTACTTTCATTATACTATTTACTAGGGAGATTAAGGAAGGTAGAACCAGTCATTTAATCACAGAGAAATGTATCTCTTTTTATTAAATTTATTGGGGTGACATTGGTTAATAAAATTATATAGGTTTTAGTGTACAGCTCTATAATACATCATCTGGATCTTTTTTAATAATTGAAATACAACAATGTTTTATAAAATGTGAAATAGTTTATAATCCAAGCTTTGATGACATATAAAATGACCTATAATAGCATCTCAAGCCCAGTGGAACAGTCGAAAAAATTAGTTTAGTAAAAGCTTATTACCTAAAAAAGACTTTATATTTTAATATTTGCTTAAATGATTCTCTTTCTGGCCATTATGAGTTTGTCTAAATATGACTTTGTTTCTATTTCAGGCTCTGAAGCAATTGAAAAATGTTTGTTTAAGATTATCTATGGGTCCATGCCTTATGGAGGCATGTTCAGTTGCTGTTATTTCCCACTTCCTTTTGAATTTCCCCTGGCAATGGGGATTTCTATTAGGGTAACTTATTATCATTTTTTCTCTATGAAAATATTTAGTTAAAGATACTTGGTTTAAACTTATTGATATTCAGAATATTGTATAGACAAGCTTCTCAACAAAATCCTTTTTTACAGTGATAGAAAGCCCTAGAAATCAGTTGGTCAGAAGCAGAGCCATGTCCTAAATCTACTATATCATTGACAAACATGCATAGTTTCTAAATATTGAATGCCAAGATAATTCATCAATTTATTCCTTCTTTCCTAAACTGTAATCTCTCTCTATTTTTTAACCTATCTAATGGCTTCTTTCTTGTATACTACATATATATGTTATATATACATATTTGTGAGACTGATTTTGTATAGGTGTAGATGTTATAACAAAAAGCAAAAAAACAAATAACTCTTCTCTAGATAATGTCTATTATTTTCCACCATCCATTTCCCTTCATGTCCAAATTCCTCAGAAAAATTGTCTACAGTCACTACCTCTGGATCTGAATTCCTCTCTATTTTTCAATCCATTTAACTTTTGCCTCCATTTATCCACTCCAATGAAATTTATAGTAAACTTCACCCATTGAAGTTCAAACTTCAGTGAACCTTTTAAATTAAATTTTATATTAAATACCCTATATATTTTCCTTTTGAAAAATTAGAACTTTACAAATAAAAGGACTTTTTATTATGCCTTCAAATCCTAGTACCTATATTCCTACCCAAAATGACAACTCTTATGAGTTTTATACAATTTTAGACCTTTAAAAATAACATTGCAGGCTTCTAAATCTCCATAGAGAAAAGAGAATTATTTTGTATATTTTTATATAAATCATATCCCCTATCTGTGACTAGCCTGTTCATATTCTTTGTCTCTTTTTCTGTTGAGTTCATATCCTTTGTCTATTTTTCTCTTTCTTACTCATTATATCAATATTACTCTGTTATAAGTATTGCAAATATCTTGTCCCAGTACACCACTAGATAGTTAACTTTGCTTATGGTGACTTTTTTAATCTAAAAAATACGTATTTTATGATTTCTAACACATAGAAGGGCCAATACATAAAACCATTTACTTGACCTTGAAAATCAAAAAAAGGGGCAGGAGTGGAAGGGGGGTCAAAATATAGATGCTTTTGATATATCTAAGGGTTTTTAAAATGTAATCAAATTTAACAATATTTCTCTTTATGTTTAATGCCTTTCTATGAGTCTTCCAAATGGTCCTTTTTACCCCATGGTCACAAACATATTCTCTTATATTTTATTCTTATTACTTTTAAATTCAGTTTTTAAAATTCTTTAAAACAGCTAGAATTTGTTATGTGTGTGCTCTAGCTACATTCTTTCCCACATGAATAGGTAGTTGTCTCAACACCATTTATAGAAATGTCCTTTTTCTCTCCCATTGATTGAAAAAGCCAATTTTATCATTTAATTAATCCCAGAGATTTGTTTCTGCACTTTGTATTCTGTTTTTTCCAATCTATTATGTCTGTTTCTATGTCACTATTACAGTTTTAACTATTTTACATTTTTAAAAATAGTATCTCTTTTATATTGACTTGTTTTTCCATTCTAAGCTCTTTTAGCCCAAATTAATTTTAGAATCAGTCAAGTTTAATGAAAAATACTGAGTGGATTTTAATTGGCATAGCACTGAACTAATAAGTTAATTTGAGGGAGAGATAACATCTTTATAATATTGATGCTTTTTATCCACAAATCTGAAATATATGTGCAATTATTCAAGTGTTATCTTAAGTACTACAATGTTTATAATTTTTATAAAGGTCGAGACTATTTCACAGTTTTGTTCTTAGGTAGTTTGTGTTTTTTATTGATGTTGTGGATCGAATTTTTCATAACATTTTCTAATTAGTTTCTTCAAATGTACAAGAAAGCTACTTTTAAAATTTATTTTTATTGAGGTATAGTTTATATACAATAAAATGAGCACCCATTTTTAATGAACATTTCTGTGAGTTTTGACAAATTTATATACTCATGTAACGCCCTGCACAATTGAAATGCAGTACATTTTTATTACTCCCCAAATTCACGTCCCACCAAGTCAATTCCATACTGTCCCCAGGCAAACCATAATCTATTTTCTGTCACAATAGATTAGATTTTTTTTTTAGAGTTTTAAATAGATACAATTATGTAGTATATACCCTTTTGTTTCTGGCTTCTTTTGTTCAGCAAGTGGTTTTTGAGATGCATCCATATTATGACTAGTAGTTCATTCCATTTTATTGCAGAGTAGTGTTTTATTGTATGAATATACCACCAACCTTATCTATTCACTTTTTGGGGAATATTTGGATTGTTTCCAGTTTGGGGCTATAAGAAATAAAGCTATGAACTTTTGCATTCAAGTCTTTGTGTGGACGTTTGTTTTCATTTCTTAGGGAAATGCCTAGGAGCAGAACTGCTGGGCCTTTTGGTAAGACAATGTTTATTAAAAAACTGCCAACAGTCTTCCAAAGTATTGCTGTATTTTATATTCACACCAACAATGTATGAAGTTTCAGGCCTCCATATCTTCTCCAATACTGGGTATGTAGTGGTATCAGGTTGTAGTTTTTTAGTTTTTTTTCAAATTTGGAAATTTTTCAGCCATTATGTCTTAAATATTTGTCTTCCTTCTTTTTCTTCATCTACATCTACAATTACACATGTGTTAACTGCTTGATATTATTCTGTATAGTTCCCTGATACTCTTTTCAGTTTTTTTCAGTCATGTTACTCTCCTTTGCTTAAAGTCATGTGCTTCATTTTGGATGTATTCTAAATCTTCACATTCACTGATCTTTTCTTCTTCAGTGTTTGACCTTCCGTTAATTTTATACAGTAAAATTTTCAATTCAGATATTACATTTTTTAATTATAAGCCATCATACATTTTTATATTTATTTTTTTCAGCTTTACTGAGATATAATTGGCATATAACATTATGTAAGTTTAGGGTGTACGATATATTGATTTGATACACTTATGTATTATAAAATGATTACTGACATAGTGTTAGCTAATACCTCTATTTCATCACATAATTGCCATTTCTTTTTTGTGGTGAGAACAATTAAGATCTACACTGTTAATAGCTTTCAAGTATATAATACAGTATTGTTAACTATAATTGTTAACTATAATAATAGCTTTCAAGTATATAATACAGTATTGTTAACTATAATTAATGCTATACATTAATTCCCCAAACCTTAATCATTTCATAAGTGAAAATTTATACTCTTTTGACCAACACCTCCCCATTTACACCACCCCCAACCCTCAGTAACCACCATTGTACTCTTCATTTCTATGAGTTCAGCTCTTTTAGATTCCACATACAAATGAGATCATAAAGTGTTTGTCTGTCTTTGTCTGACTTACCTCACTTAGCACCATCCACATTGTCCCAATGGCAGGATTTCCTTTCTTCTCATGGCTGAATAATATTCCACTGCATATACGTATGTATGTAT
>NW_006441953.1:2585925-2592715 GCF_000325575.1 Pteropus alecto | reverse complement strand
ATATATAATAATACCTAGTGTATATATATATATATAATCTCACATCTTCTTTATGTACCATGTCTTCTTTATCCATTCACCTGTTGACACTTAGGTTGTTTCATTGAGCTATTACATCTTTTATTCCAAAAGTTCTATTGATTCTTCATTCTATCTTCCATTTTTTTTCTTCTTTATGTTCACATTTTCCTTTAAATTCTTAACCATATGGAACATATTTATAACAACTGCTTTAACATAACTGATCTGCCATTTCCATCATTGCTATCATTTGCAGGTCTATTTGTATTGACTGATTTTTCCCCCCTGGTATGGGCTGCATAATCCCAACTCTTCATATGTCTAGTGATCACATGCTGGACTTGGTAGGTTTTACATTGTTAAATTCTGGATTTTGTTGTTTTCCTTCAGAGTGTTGGACTTTGTCCTAGATGACAGTTTTAAATTATTTGTGAATTAGTTGATCCTTCTGAGGCTTGTTTTTAAGATCTTTTAGGGATTTTCTAGAGTAGTTTTACTGTAGGGCCGATTTAGTCCTTTTCGAAGGTGTGCCCCTTCTGAGTCTCTACTGAATGCCCTTTGTATTTGAAAAGGTATCTCCACTCCAGCTGGTGGAAACTCAAAGTTTTCTCCAGACTTCTGCGAGCTCTAGAAATTACTATCTTACTTTTCCTCTTCTGTAGTTATGATGTCTAGCCTGTGGGGATTTATTCTATACCTGTACTCCTTGATATTCAACCAAAGATACAGGGAGACCTGGATGCAAATATCTGGAATTTTCTTTTTGTCATTCCCTCTCTCACTTACTCTGCTCTCAAAATCGTAGCTGCCTTGGCTTCCTCAAATCCTTTTCTCCTCAACTCAGCAAGTTTGCTGGCCTTTGGTTTCTCGCCACCGCAGCCTCGAAATTGGTCTTATGCAGAAAGCCTGGGCAATGATGAGGTTTACTTCGTTTCCCTTTTCTCATTTATAACAGCGCTGTCTGTTACCCAATGTCTGAAAATAAATAGTTGTTTCTTATGTTTTGTCTGGTTTTCTAAGTGCTTTCATCAGGAGATTAACTCCAGAACCTATGTTCCTTTATGTCAGTAAGCAGATGTCCTACTTCTGATTTTTAAAAGTTGATCTTATATATGACTACCTTGCTGAATGTATATGAACATCCTGTCTTCGAATAATTAAATTTCTGTCTTTTCCTTTACCAGTATTTGTAAATTTGTATTTCTATTTTATTGTGTTTGATAGAACATCCAGTCAATGTTGA
The DNA here is from genome assembly GCF_000325575.1 of Pteropus alecto. Lineage (NCBI taxonomy): Eukaryota > Metazoa > Chordata > Mammalia > Chiroptera > Pteropodidae > Pteropus > Pteropus alecto. Next base: position 2,591,451 of record NW_006441953.1, on the reverse strand, counting down.
ATATTTTTAGTAGAAAGAAGAGACATTTCTAACCTTTTAATAATTTTAATAAGAATGCTTCTAATACTTAATATGATTTTTACTGTTAGATGGTGGTCGATGCTCTTTATCAGATCAAGGAAGGTTTCCTGTATTTCTTGTTTGTCAAGAGGTTCCCTTTTAATAAAAACGACATTTAGTATAGTTTTCCTTTCAATCTGATAATGTTATGAATTATGTTGGCAAAGTTTTCTAACGTAGAACCATCCATTCATTCACCTACATGGTCAGCTTTTTTTTTATTCTTTTAATAAACTGACAAATTCAATTTGCTGATACTTATTTGGGATCATAAATGAAACTGAAATATGGTTTTATTCCTTATGCTTCACTCTATTTAATATCATATTATTATTATTCTATTACTGCCTCAAACCCGATGTGTTATCATCTACCATTTTAATTCAAGTTTAAAAATATTAATTCTCTTTTCTTTCATCTCAGTTTTCTTTCTTTCTTTCCTTTTAAAATAAAGATAAGCATAGAAGTTACTGAGATAGTTGAATACCCTTAATTTGTATCTTTCTTGCTACAACTTCTGGATTCATTTCTCCTCTTATTTGCGTACCTTCACCGAAATTTTGTTAATGTAAGTCTTTGTGTGACATATCTTTTGAAGTCTTGTACGCTTGTACATATTTTCATAATATGAAACCTTCAGATTTGAATGCCTATTTGGCTGATTTTAAAATATTCAAAGTGATTTTTCTCGAACTTTTAAAAACTATTTTTGCCTCAGCCTTGCTATCAAAACGTCTGATGTCAATCTAATTCTTATTATTTTGTGGATAATCTTTTCATTTGGGTGCTTTTAGAATTTTCTTTGATTTTTCTTAAATTTTACTGTAAATTATTTAAACATGGATTATTCTTTATATCTCCTGTATGACCCTTTCAGTCTAAGGTCCTTTGTCTAATTAAAGGAAACTTACTTCCATTATTTCTTTGAGCGTACCATCTTCTCTTCTTTCACATGTCTATCTTTCTGGGGCTGTTATCCATATATTCACAAACCTACTGCTATTAGCATATGTCTTACCTATTATTTTACATTTTCTAATTTTTCATCCTTTCCTGCTACTTCCTGGAAGAGTTCTTCAATCTTATCTTTTAACTCACTATTTCATTCTTCAGCTATTGTGATCTACATTTTTATACTTATATTTTAAATTGTTGCTTTTTATGTTTTCTGGTTTCAACTTATTTTGCTCTTTTCTTCCTGATAGTTACTATGTTTGTTATGCTTATTTTGAATTATTGATCCATCTCTTCTAATACTTTAACATCTGATAAAATCTGTGCATTTTTTACTGTATATATTTCAAAGCTAAGTCATTAGGTTACAAAGATCCATGATTATTATATCTTCCTGGTGATTTTTAAAATCTGTATTAAGTATCCTTCTCACTCATTTTGATGCTTATCTATCTCTAATTCTCCTTTGTCAAATGTTAATATTTCTCTCCCTGTTTTGTTTTGGGTACTCTATTTGGAATGAATTTCACCACCCTGAACTGTCAAATTTCTTATTGAAGTATAATTCATATACAGAAAAGTATAAAACACATGAATGTACAATTTGTTGAATTATCAAAAAGTGAAGAGTCATGTAAGCATCACTCAGATAAAGAAATAGCACATTGTCAGAAACCCAGAAGTACCCTTATGCTCCCTCCTAATCACTACTCTACTCCTCCCCACAGATAACCATTATACTAACTTCTAACACTATAATTTAGTTTGCCTGTAGTTGTACTTTATATAAATGAAATCATACCGTATATATTCTTTTGTGTCCAGCTCTTTCACTCAACATTATACTTGCAATTCACCCATATTATTGTAGGTAAATGTAGTTCATTAATTTTCTTTTTTTGTTTAGTACCACAGGTCCTCGAATAACATCATTTCATTCAACATCATTTCGTTATAATGTTGCTGGCATGATGTAGGAACTTAACTCTTGTTTTTAGCACTAAGCTAATGGTAAAAACTGGTTTTGTTATATGTTGTTTCATCACAGTTCCAAGAACCTACAGATGATGTTAAGTGAGGACTTACTGTATATTATTGTATGAACATACTAAATTTATTCTGTTGTCTATGGAAATTTGCATTGTTTTTATGTGGAACCTGTTATTATTAATACTCTTCCAAACAGTCTTCTGCATAACTCTTGGAACAAATATACACAGTTTTCTATAGATATATAACTAGGTATGGAATTGTTGGTTCATAGGGTAAATATATAATTATGTCAAATTATTTTTTAATTTCCAATTTATATTCCCACCAGTCTTATATAAGAGTTCCTGTTATTCCACATGCTTGCCAACATTTAGAATCATCAGTCTTTTTAACTTGAACTATTCATATGGGTATATTGTAATATCTCATTCGGATTTTTATTTGCATTCCCTGATTTCTAATAAGGCTGAAGAGTTCTTTTTCAAGTTTTTATTCCCAAATTTCTAGTGGGTTTTGGTTGTTTATGGTTGTTTATTATTATTATTATTATTATTTGTTAGTAGGAACTCTTAACATATTCTGAATACTAGTCCTTTGTTGAATATGTTCTTCCATTAAGCGACTTCCTATTTCATTCCTTGATGTTAGAAATTCTTCATTTTAATGTAGTCCAATTTATCAATCTTTTCCTTCATCATTAATACTTTTAGTGTCTTGTTTAAGAAATCATTCCCTATCCAAAGTCATAAAGATATTTTCCTATATTATTTTATAGAAATTTTATTGTTTTACCTTTTACATTTAAATTATCCTAAACTGATTTTTGTCTTTGGCGTGAGGTAGTACCAAGTTTTATTTCTCCTTCTCCATTCTTAGGGATATTCGATTGACACAACACCATTGATTTAAGGGACCAATTCTCCCACTCCTCTGTTGTGCTGTCTTTGTCTTAAATAAAGTTTCCATGTACATAGGGGTCTGGAATCTCTATTCTTACCCAATGGTCTATTTTTCTATCTTCTGTGTTAATTATTGTGGTAGCTTTATAATAAGTCTTGTTATCTTGCAGAATGAAACTCTCACTTTTACAATCTTTGAAAATGTCTTTGCTATTCATAATTTTCATATAAATTTATAATCAGTTTGTTGATTTCCAGCAGAAAAATGATATTTTTATTGAAACTATATTGAATCTATAGACCAATTAAAGGATAATTGATTCATTTGCAATATTAAGTTATTCATTTCATGCTCATGGTCTGCCCCTCCATTTATTTAGGTATTCTCTAATTTTCTTTCCCCCTGCATATAAGTCCTGCATATGTTTAATTAGATTTATTCTTAGGCATTTGATCAATGCTATTATAAATAGTAATTTTAATATTTTTGTGTTTTTATTATTTGTTGCTAGCATTTAAAAATACTATTTATTTTACATTTTGCTTTTGTCTCCAGCGGCCTTGCTATACTCATTAATTCAAATGTATCTGTAGGTTGCTTTGGATTTTCTGCATGTACATCTATGTCATCTATGAATAATGACAGCTTTACTTCTTCCTGTCCAATATGTATACCATCTGTTTTTCTTTATGGCACTGATTAGGACCTTTAATATAATGTTGATTAGAAGTGGTGATAGGAGACATCTTTGTCTTGATCCTATATATATTGACAGATTTTTGTAGCTGCCCTTCATCAGATTAAAGAAGTTCCCCTTTATTCTCAGTTTGCTAAACATTTTTATCAGCAGCAGGTGTGCAATTTTATCAAATAATTGTTTGCTTCTATTGAGATGATGATAACAATTTTCTCCTTTATTCTCTTATAGTGATTAAATTTCTAATGTAAGCCAAACTTTCATTCATGAAAAGGACCCAGTTAGGTCATCATACTTATAATCTTCAATTTTCCTATACCATTTTGGTTTAGATCTATATCTTACTAACAACTCAAAGCTAAATTTTTTTTAAACCAACAGAGAGGCTCTGTCTTAAACACATTCATCCAACCAATTCATTATAGGTCAGTTTGAACTTAATCCTGCTTTTATTTCACTTTTTAAACTATTATAAGTTATTATGAATTTCGTTCTTTTTTCACTTACTCATCTTTTGTTGGAATAACAGCATTTTCTTTGTTCCACTTTTATTTATTCCTTTAATCTTTAGAAATTAGAAACTCATTCTCTTCATGATTACCTATAATTTTGGAAAACACGTACTTAAATTTATAACATGTTTTCACTTTCCTTCACTCCCTCGTATATTCCCTCATCAGTTGATATAATCTGGAATTTTAATCTAAGATTATTTTTAGGTTTTCTTTACAATTAACATTTCTATAGATTTAGCAATAAATTTCACTGCCCACTATTGTTTCTGGTAATGACAATCATAATTACAGTAGTAGCAAACATTTATATAGTGCTTACCATGTGCGAGGTACTTTGCGAGGTACTTGATATTATTAATTTATTTAATCCTCACAACAGCCCTGTGCAGTAAATACTATTATTACTTTTTTTTTTTTGGCATGTAAACTGAGACAAAGAGATGTTACATGATTTTTCTGAGGTCATACAACTAACAGGTGAATCCAGAATTTTGATTCTGCCTAGAACCTTTATTCTTAATGTCTACACTATGCTACCTATTGTCTTTATCATTTATTTATTTATTTATTTATTTATTTAGCATGGGTATGTGATTTTATTTTTATTTTTTCCACTTTTATTTTTTATTTATTTTTTATTAAGTTTATTGGGGTAATATTGGTTAATACAATTATATAATTTTCAGGTGTACATTATAATTTGACATCCATATATTCTATTGTGTATTTACCACCCAAAGTCCAGTTTCCTTCAGCTACCATATATTTGACCCCCTTTACCCCGTCTACCTCTCCCCTCCTCCCCCACCCTCTACTTTCTGTTAACCGCTAGTCCATTGTCCATATCCATGAATCTCTGTTTGTCTTGTTCATTTGTTGCTTTTAGGTTTATATCCCACATATAAGTGATATCATGTGATCTTCAACTTTTCTGTCTGGCTTATTTTGTTTAGCATGATCATCTTGAAGTCCATCCATGTTGTCGCAAATGATAGTTTTTCATCTCTTCTTATGGCTGAGTAATATTCCATTGTATATATGTACCACAGCTTCTTTAGCCAATCATCTATCATGGGAAACTTTGATTGCTTCCATGTCCTGGCCACTGTGAGTAATGCTGCTATGAACATCGGTGTGCAAATATCGTTTGGAATATGGGTTCTTAAGTCTTTGGGGTAAATACCCAGTTAGAGTGATTGCTGGATCATATGGTAGATCAATTCTTAGTTTTTATGAGGACTCTCCTTACTGTTTTCCATAGTGGCTGTACCAATTTGCAGTCCCACCAGCAGTGTATAAGGGTTCCCTTTTCTCCGCATCCTCTCCAACATGTGTTTATTGCTTGTCCTGTTGATTATAGCTATTCTAACAGGTGTGAGATGGTATCTCATTGTGGTTTTGATTTGC
>NW_006441953.1:2546164-2581980 GCF_000325575.1 Pteropus alecto | reverse complement strand
TTCTGGAGATTTTTCTCTTTCTTTCTGAGATGCCGTGTCACCTTGATTGTTCATGGTGTTTAATAGACTATTTCTCTGCCTGGGCATTAATGGAAGCATATTCTGTTGTTTTTCCAGAAAGAAGATTTTTTTATTTAAAGGTCTCTCTTTAGCCTGCTGCAAAGAAGGCGCGTTTCTTTTGGTTTCCAGTAGGTGGCGTCTAAGCCACTTGGATCCCTGCTTTATATAAAGTCTAATAAGGCTTTTTAAATTTTCTTGTAGATATTTAATCATACTTGCTACTTTCAGTCTCAGTCCCTGTCAGTGTCAGCGACAGTCTCAGCAGTGTTTGCTCAGATTCCCCTGGGGCTCCATGGTGATCGGTCTCACAGGGTATAGGGGGAGGGGCCCTCTGGGTTGGGAGTTGGGGGCTGCAGCTCAGCCTCGGGGCCACTAAAAATCAACTGTTGTTTTTCTGCCGTCCATCTTCTCTGCCTTCTGCCCTGATGACTGGGCACTACTGCCGGCCCGCTGCAGGGAGCTCACAGCTTTGCTAGGCAGGGCTGTTCAGGGAACTCGCTGCTCCTTCTCCCTTCCCCCTCCAACAGAGAGCTCTGGCAGCTCCAAGAGGCAGCTTCTTTGTTTCTCCCAGTCCACCTCCCAACATCCGGGGTTCTGACCTGTAGTAGCTCTTATGCATAGATCTCATGCTCAGACGTGCTGGTGTGCAGATTGGGTGTTTTTTGTTGAGTTTTAGATGTTCGGCTTATTGTTGTTTCAAGGGGAGAGATCTGAGAACATCTCTCACTCCTCCATGTTTCCTCTGTCTTTTATTTTAGATCTTTTCTTATATTAAATTTTTTTCCCGATGAGTAGCTCTTCTAGTTCTTTGAAAATTGATCAATGAATGATAAACCACACCCTTGCTGTCTGAAAATTATTTTTGTATGGCTTAGTATTGAATTTCAAATTCAAAATTATTTCCTTCACACTTTAAAGATATCATTGTTATCTCTTTCCTTTAATTTTGCCCATTAGAAACCTCTTATCAAATTAATTTTTAATTTTTTAGGTAACCTAACTAATCTATTTTTTTATTCTGTTTGGAAGCTTGCTTTTCTGATTTTTTACAATAACTTCTTGCTATACAAAGTACATTCCATTGTGCTTACCCATCATATTCCATTCCCCTCCCTGAACAACAAGGGGCAATCAGGAGAAAACTCCTAACTTGTGGTTTCTCTCTCAGGAAAGAAAGAAAAACATGGAACACATGTCCTACATTCTGGCTTTTCAAGGGGCTGCTCAAAGGACTGATTTCTATTTCAGCTGACTCATATTGCTGACAGAAGAGAGATTGGCACAGTTTAGATGCCTGAGTTATGCTGAAAACAAAAGCAAGCCATATGAGTTGCTATAGCTCCAGAGCTATTGCAGTACTGCAGATAGACACCTGGGGATGCTCCAGAGTAGAAAAAGGCAAAACTCTTCAGCTGGAAATAACACACTCAAGCCCAGAGAAGACACATCCAGAAAGCTTTGAGAAGCCCCCAGAATCTCGAGCTGGCTGATTGGTTAAGGTTTTCTCTAGAGAAAACTGTCTGTAAAGACTAGAGAGGTGGCTGTTTCTTCAAATATGCAAATTTCAGCAAAAAATAACAAGGTATACAAAGAAACAAAGAATCATGGCTCAATCAAAGGAACAAATAAAACTCCAGAAACCAACCCTAAACAAATGAAAATGTATGAATTACCAAACAATTCAAAGTAACTATCATAAAAATGCTCAATGAGCTAAAAGAGAACACAGATATCTAAAAGAAATCAGGAAAATGATTTATGAACAAAATGAGAATACCAACAAAGATATAGAATCTACAAAAAAAAAAATGAATTCTTGAGCTGTAGTATACAATAACAAAATTGAAAAAAAAATGACTAGAGGGGATCAATAACAGGCTGTATCAATCAGAAAAAAAGAATCAGTTAATTTTAATGCAGATTATTTGAAATTGAGTCAGAGGAGGAAAAAGAAAAACAAAAGAAAGTGAAGAGATCCTAAGGGACTTATGGGATACTCTTGAATGGACCAAACTACACATTATGGGAGTTCTAGGAGTAGAAGAGAGATAAATGCTCATAAAGCCTATTTGAAGAAATAATGCCCCAAAACTTACCAATTTAAGAAAGGAAATGGACATACAAATTCAAGACATTTAAGAACTCCCACTAGAATAAACCAAAGACACCTACGCTGAATCATACTGTACTCAAGCTGTCAAGAATCACAGAATCTTGAAAGCATCAAGATAAAAAGAAGAGCTTCCATAAGATAACAATTGGATTTCTCAGCAGAAACCTTGCAGACCAGAATAGACTGGGATAATATATTCAAAAGGAAGAACCAAGAATACTATGTCTTGCAAAGCACATATATATAAGCTTCATGACAATGAATTTAGCAGTGATTTCTTGGATATGGCACTGAAAACACAGGCAACAAAAGGAAAAATAGATAGATGGGACTGCATAAAACTTGAAAACTTCTGCACAGCAAAGAAAACACAGTCGAAAGGTAACACAGAATGGAAGAAAATAATTGCAAAACATATATCTGAAAGGAGATCAATATTCAGAACATATAAAGAATTCCTACAACTCAACAATAAAAAAAAAAAAAAAGACTAAATAATGGAAAAGAACTTGAATAGACATTTCCCCAAAGAAGATATACAAATGGCCAACAAGCTTAAGAAAGTGCTCAACATCTGTTATCATTAGAGAAATGCAAATTAAAACCACTATGGATATCACTTCACACCCATTAGGATGGTCACTATCAAAAAATAATAATAATAATAATAAACATAGCTGACACATGTGAAGAAATTGGAACCTTTGTGCACTACTGTTGAGAATAAAATGTGGAAAACAGTTTGGAGGTTCCTCAAAAAAACAAAAATAGAACTACCATAAAATCAGTAATACCACTTCTGGGTATATATCCAAAAGAATTGAAAGCAGAATTTCAAAGAAATATTTGCATACTCATGTTTATTACAGTATTATTCTCAATAGCCAAAAGATGGAAGCAGCCCAAATATCAAAAGTCCATTGACAGATGAATGGATAAAGAAAATGTGATGTGTATACATATATTTTATTCAGCTGTACAAAAGAAGGAAATCCTGTCACATTCTATAATATGGATGAAACTTGATGGCATTATGCTGAGTGAAATAAGCCAGGACAAATACTGTATGATTCCAATTATATATCTAGAGTAGTCAAAATCGTGGTAACAGAAAGTAGAATGGTAGTTGCCGGAGGCTGGGTGAGAGTAATTTTACCATCATTTAACGACATCACTCAAAAGCAGAATTTTTACACTTGAAGTTGTTGTAAGGGTTAATATATTTGTTGTAAATTTTAATATAAAACACTATTTGGTTAAAGGGATGCTTTAAAACTGGTTTTCAAAGTCTTTCTCTCAGTTTTGTACTAGGTGCTGTCTCTCCTGCTGTTGTTGTCCCTTCCATGCTACTTTTGCAGGACAAGGGGTATGGTATTGAGAAAGGCATTCCAACCTTACTAATAGCTGCTAGCAGTTTTGATGACATCCTGGCTATCACTGGATTCAATACATGTTTGGGCGTAGTCTTCTCCTCAGGTAAACAAGAAAATACAATCACTGCCATAGCATTCATAGCTTTGTTGTTGTTATTTCTTTAAGTAAGGTTTCTGGCTTTCTTCATTTATTAACCAAGACTTTATATATTTAACATCTTTTTATTCCTCATAGAAAGAGCATTCTAGATCAGGGAGGAAATTTCAATGTGTTAAGAAATCACTACTTACCACAAATGATTTCATTTTAATAACCATATATTTCAATTAATTTGATAACCCACATTATTACCATTTATCTGCTCATGTTGCTTTGGAATTTTATCACAGTTTTCAATAGAAAATTTTAAGCAGCAATATTAGTACTACTAATATATTTAATAGATATTTTCGAAATGTACCTTTTGGTACATCATTATAAATAACTGGTTGCTATATTATTAAGACAAATATATGAAGCGTGGACAACTGTGTGACTTTTTGGTAGTGGTGGGACAAGTTCTTGCACCAATTCTGAATCTCAAGGTGATATTTGGTCTTGAACATCACTCTAAAGAAATTGTGAAAGTAAATATTTCCACATTGAGTAATGCTTTATTTATCTGCAGCATTTGATATTCAATCTTCTGTATCTTTGAGGCACCAAAATATTTTTAAGTTGAAAAGTAATATATATATATTTCTCTTAAAATCATAAGATACAAATAAAAAAGAAGAAAAATGGGGAAAGATAAAAATAAAATCTGCAATAGTCATAATAATTCTGAATCTTTTATGTAAATCCACATAGACTTTGGCTAGCTCTAGCTCCTGCCCTAGCTCTCTTTCTCCTTCTCTCCCTCTTCCTCTCTTTTTCTCTCTGCTCTCAATAGTCTTAAAATTACTGAACACTGACCATACTTTCTTATAACCTGAAGTTTTTTGCACTTAATTGTATATCGTAAACATGTTTCTCTTCAGTAAATATATTTCTATGACATTTTTAATGGTTGCATATTATTCAATTGGCTACATCATAATTATTTAACTTGTTGAAAATGGAAGTTGACTCCAATATTTACTATTAAAATAATACTTGATTGAACATCTTATAGCTAAATAATTGTACCTAAACTTAATATTTTCTTAACCTTAAAAGTGTAATCGTTGAGCTAAAAAGTATATAGAGTTATAAGCTTTTTGAAACATAGTGCTACAATATCATGTCCTACCATGCTGCACTTTCTCTTTGCCCTTTTCAAAACTAGGTATTACTCATCTTGTTTTTTGCTAATTTGATGGATGGATAAAATGTGAGGCCTCTTTAAATGAAATACTTTGACTATTAGTGATGTTAATCAAATGTTTATGTTTGTTAGCTGTTGGTATTTTGGTATGTTTTATAAATTGGCTTTTCTTGAAATCTTTTGCCTACATCTTATAGGTGTGTTCATTTTTTCTTTTTGATTTGTCAAGATTCTTCATAAAATTGAGAATGATAACCCTTTATTTATATTCTTTAGTTTTCCCCACTTTTAATTTGACTTTTGACTGGTATCAGTCATTGTTTCAGAAAACATTTTTGTGCTCCTCTTCCATTGTACTGTGACAAACACTGAGAATAAACAGTGAACAACAATATTAGCTTTTATTGAGTAATTGCTTGGTACTTGCTCTGAGTGCCAGAGATGTTTCCACTCATTTAGTAGTCACAATAGTGCTGTGCTCATTTTACAGATAAGGAAACTGAAGAACAGAGATTAAGTTACTTGCTCAGAGTCACAGATTCAATAAATAGGGGAATCAAGATACAAACCTGGCAGTCTGACCTTAGACTCATACTTTTAAGTACCATTCTATACTATCTTCCAACACAGCAGATGGAAAAGACCATGTAGCTCATGTTCTCAAGGAATTTATATTAAACAAATGTGATGAATATTACATGGTATAGGATGCTATGGAAACATGGTACAAGAAGCCAAACCTAATTTGAGGAAGACAGAAAAAGTGGAAAACCAAGCAGGCACAGTCTTAGAAAAATTCTCTTTGATCACATGACTATGTAAACTGTCACTTAAAATTTTAAGGACTTTCTTAAGGTTTATTTTATACATTGGATCTTTAATATACATATATTTTGGAATATGATAGATATCGAGATCTTATCTTCCAAGTCAATTGGCCCTTTTATCATTATAAAATGTACTTCTGTATCTCTTTTGACAGATTTTGTCTTAAGTATGACCACCCCTTGCTCTCTTTTAGTTACCATTTTCGTGGAATATCTTTTTCCATCCTTTTAGTAATAACAATCTATTTCAAAGTGATAACTACTTCAATTGCATATAAAAACTCTACTCCTTTACATCTCACCCTCCCCACTTTATGTTAATGTCTCAATTTTCATCTATTAACATAGTTTATAGTTATTTTTATGCTTTTATCTACAACAAAATGAAAAGTGACTTACTCACTACCATTACAGTATTATAGGATTCTTAATTCATCTATATATTTACCTTTACCGAAGGTTTATATTGTATGTTTTTGTGTTGCTGTCTAGTGTCCTTTTATTTCCACTTGAACAATTCTCTTTAACATTTCTTTTGTAAGGCAGGTCTAGTGGTAATGAACTCCCTTGCCTTTTGTTTATCTGAGGAAGTCTTAATTTATCTTTCATTTTGAAGGCAATTTTATGAAATGGTATTCTTGGTTGGCAGTTTTTTCTTTCAACACTTTGAATATATCATCTCACCCTTTTCTGACCTGTATAGGTTTCTACTGTGAAATCCTAATAATCTTATGGGATCTCCCTTATACATGATGAGTTGCTTTTCTCTTGCTGCAACTTCTTAATTGGTTTGTAGAGTTTCATAAAGGCTTTTGGACTGTATATTATTGTTAAGTTGGATTGAGATTCAGGTACTTTCTATTCCACCATCTTGATATTGTCCCTCTCTATTTCTATTATTTTTCATGGAAAAATATTTCTAAATATACACACACACACCCTTTATTGAGCTAAACACATAAAGCATAACTAAACTTTTTCGTGACTCAGAATAATTTTTTATAATAAATTACCAATATGGATACGTAAAATACATTGGAAGCTCAATTGACCCTTGAGTAGACCTAGGATTGACCCTGGAATAAATGTTTTCTTTATATTTTTGTTGTTAAATTATTCTTTTCTATGTTTAAATTGTTCGTTTCTTTGTCATAATAGTACATCAGAGAAGAAACATTACCAGCAAGGTAATGTGCTAGGTGCCAGAGGTACTCCTTTGTCAATCTCTGTTCATTCTTCTATCTCACCTGGTCTTTTAGGTTGGGTGTATAAGGGGAATACATTGTAACTTATTACTTCTTCATTTTCTGGCCTATTTATTCAATAAGTTGAATGCATATATTAAATTAAGAATACCTACTTAGTTTATCAAATAGATCTGCATGTTTTCACATTTGTTAATATTAAAGGTCCATTTTTGTCTATTTGTTCTATCAAATACATACTTTTCTTCATGAATCACCTAAGCTTGTTTTCTGATGTGCTGGATATTTAAAAATATTTCTCTCTGAACTTTTTTCCTCATTGTGTACCCTTACAGGAAGTATGCTTCATAATGTCCTAACCTCTCTTCGGGATGTATTTATTGGTGTGCTGGTAGGAATTCTTTTGGGAATTTTTGTTCGATATTTTCCAAGTAAAGATCAGGTAAATAAAAAATTAATCAACTTTTAGAAGTATAGTATTAGATATTTCTTTGAAATTTTTGAACTTTTAGAAGATCCATGAAATAATAAATTTACTACTTAATTCTCTTTCCCCCAAAGTAGCCTCTATGTCTATTCTCTGCTTAAAACTAGCACAGTTGTGATTGATACAGGTCAATGGCCTTATGTGAAGTCTCTGCTTCTTGATTTGGCAAATAAGGAATATCAGAGAAATGTACTTAATTCAGAGTATCCTCTCCATTTCAACCCAACCCTTTCTTCACTAAGTCGTCTATTGACTTCTGACTGTTTTCCCTAATCTTCTTTACCTCACACTTTTTCTCGAACATTTTGAGGGAGATAGATTCCCATCTATCACTGTATGTTTTCTGAGTTAAATTCACTCCCACTTCCTTTGACTAAGGCAACACTATTGAACTCGACCCTTTCCTGCCCTAAAGGATATGCTATTAATCTTGTATTTTTGTAACTTCCATCTTGATTTGCCTGTAACGATTGTTTTAGCTAAAGAAATATTTAGAAATTTATTTTTAAGAATTCATTGGGTATGTTATACAGAACTACAAGTTATATGGATCTCTTTTCTTTCTTTCACTTTTAGTTAAAATATTATAACCATTTTACTGACATTAGTATCAGAGATGTGGAAGAAGATAAAACTTAATAATTACAAATTTTGTCACTTGGTACCAGTCTGCTAAAATATTTGGTGAGGAAGAAAGTCAAAATTTTAGACATTATTTAATATAACATATAGACACATGGTATCAAAGGTCAATAATTAATCATAACTAATGTACATGTTGTATTATATATTTGATGTAAATTAATTTCTAAATACTTATCTAATTCTAGAGAAATCTTCCATTGAAGAGAGCATTACTTGTTTTGAGTTTGTGTGTTTCTGCTGTCTTAGGCAGCCAGCGTATTGGTATGCACGGAGCTGGAGGGTTATGCACACTAATGACGTCTTTCATTGGAGGAAAGAAGTGGTCCAAAGATAAGGTGAATATTTTTAATACACCATGTTTTAAAGATAAAATAGCTGCTTTTTTTTTTTTACATCTATAATGGACATTTAGGAAACATCCTCATTCTAGTTGGAAGATGTTCCAGAATTTTGTGTCTTCGAGGAAGTATACAAATCAATAAAGGAATAAAGTATTTAGTAAAAGGACCTGGACACATACTGAAATGCAAACAGGACTTGAGTTATCAAATCAGGCCTCTTTCCCCCCACAAAAAAATTTTCTGTAATATGATTATATAACTTTTATTGATTTAATTATTTTTTCATTAAATTTTTGGTTATACAGTTAATACATTAAAACATGCTCATAAAAGATTAAAACAATACAATAAGTCCACATATAGAATAAAATGTAAAAGACTCCTTTTCCCCACCACTCCCAAATATCAAACCCCTCTTCCCAGAATTAATCATTTTCTCAAATCAGTACTCTATTTGTAGACATTTAGATCATTTTCATTTTTGTTATTACAAACAGTGCTGCCATGAACAGTCTTGTTCATGTGTCTTTTTGTAAATGCATAAGTAGGACTAGATTCCCAGAACTGGAATTGCTGAATTTAGAAATGGTACGTATCTATTTGGTGAGTACTGCCAAATTATTCTTTTTAAAAGATTTTATTTACACTATTTACTAACAACAGTGTAGAACAGTCCCTAATATCTCAAACCATCAACAATCCTGGATATTATCACTAGGTCTTTTTTTTATAATATCATGAGTAAGAAACTATATAACATTATCAATGGAATATTACTCAGCCATAAAAAAAAGAATAAAATCTTGCCGTTGTGACAAAATGAATGAACGTAGAAGGTACTATGCTAACTTAAATAAATGAGACAGAGAAAGGCAGATATTGTATGATTTCATTTATATGTGTAATCTAAAAAAAACAAACAAACAAAATAAAATAAGAATAGACTCATAGATATAGAGAACAAACTGATGGTTGTCAGAGGGGAATGGGATGGGGGGATGGCTGAAAAAAGTGTAGGGGAATAAGAAGTACAAACTTCCAATTATAAAATAAGTCACAGTGTTGTAATATACAGCACAGGAGATATAGTCAATTGTATTATAGTGATTTTTTTCATGATATCTTTTGCATGGAAGTAAAATTTCCTGTAGTCAAACCTGTCAGTTTTTCCTTTTTGGTTTTGATTCAGTATCTTGTTTCAGAAGGATTTCTTCACTCAAGATTATAAGATTATAAACATTATAATATCCTGTGTATTATCGTCTAATACTTTGGTGTTTTTTCTTTGCTTTGCTTTTATGTTTAGTTCTATAATCCATCTGGAATTTATTTTTATGAATGCTCGGAGATAGAGATGTATATGTATGTGTGTTTATATATATATGTATTCAGACATACATATATACATACATATAATAGATATATATGTGGATATAAATTAGATAATTAACCTTTGCCAAATTATTTATTGACTAACCCATTAATTATTCAGTGATCTTTAAATGCTGCTTTTAACATGGTCTAAACTCACATATATCTAAGTTCATTTCTGGAATCTATTTAATCCTACTTATGTATTCCTATGCCAATACCACTGTATTTTAAATCTATTCTAAATCAAAAGTCATAGTTTTAAGTCTCAAAACTAACATAGAATATTTCATCTCATTGTACTTATTTTAAAAGTATTTATTGGCTGTTCCTGCCCATATTCTTTCTTAGATAAATTTTAGAATCAGCTTGAGAAGTTGTGTACCCAAAAATCATACTGGCATTTTTGTTTAATATTCCAATAAAATCATAATTATGAAAGACAGTAAAGGGTTAATAATAAATTACAATTAGATAAATAAAATGAAAACTACTAGAATTCTTTTTATATGATAAAGGAAATCAAACAGTAAAAACTAGACTTTAAAGATTAAAAGTAACAAAGAGGATAATGTGCTATAAACAAAGAAGAATAACATTGTTTTTTCTTTGTTTTTTCCTTTTTTAAACTTTACTCTTATAAATGGCAATCAGAAAACCCAGACATAAGGGGAATAGTATTAAAATAGTTTATGCCCCAAATAAAAGATATCAAAGTTTTATAAAAATGATAAGCCCAAACTGAGGCTAAAATTACTTCACCCAAGTTCCTGGGAAAGAATCAGTGCACTGCTATGTCCACAGTGGTCTTTTGCTGTAAGCACATCACTGGGGAAGTAGTCAAGAGAGAGATTTCTTCCCAGAAAGAGAAGCCTATTGGCAACCAAACAAGAATCTGTTATATGTTTTTGATTTACTTTTAAGGAAAAAATGACTTAGAAGTTTTCAACATGAATGAGTACTTTCAAAACAGTCCTAACAAGATTACCAGAAATTTTTTTCCTATTAATATAGGATATATCAGCATTTCCTTTCATGGGATTGGGTTCCACAATAATTATTAGTAGAGACTGTCTTCCCATCACCCTTCTGAGAGCCAAAATGTTTGCGTGATCTTGAGTTTGTTCTCATCCGGCATGATGTACCTCTGTCTCTGTTCCATTTCCTTACAAACAAAGGCTACACCTCTAGCTGAACCATCAGAACATGTCTGCATCTCTCCAAAGACCTTACTTGTTCCACGACGAAATGACCAAGTATTTTTACTTTATAGCTTTGTAGATTTAATCAAATTCTACCTAAGTGTTAGAATGAACTAATTCAATTAATTTTTATTGTTTTAACATTTCTCTTACTAATAAAACATCTTACACTTATCTATTAAGAGAGATTTTAAATTTCTGAAATGCAATTATTTTTATGTGCCGCAGTAACTAAAAATGTATTACTCCCTTCTACAGATTAAAGTCCAAAAAATTATTACAACTGCATGGAATATTTTTCAACCTCTTCTTTTTGGTTTGGTTGGATTAGAAGTATCTGTTGCAGCTCTTAAATCAAATGCTATTGGTAAGAATGAATAGAGGCTATATACATATACATACATACATGATTTGAAAATATTTAAGAAAACTATGAATAATTTTATTTTTATTTACAATATGTCTTTGAATGCTACAAGGACCTCCTTCAGAAACTCATGTAAACACAGTAACATACATTAGTTCTTCCTTACCCTGTGTGCTCTTTGTTACCAAAGGCAGTCTTATATCCTCCCTGAGTGGCCTGAGGAAATGGAGATTAGAATTCTTTTCTGAGGGGAAATATTAGATACCATCAGCACCTTTTGAATACTTTCATTTATAGTAAAAGTTCAGAGTTTATTAGCTCAGAATTAAATTAATGTAATCTAGCTTATTTTTCATGGTACCCCTACCATCAGATAACTCTTGCTCTTTACAAAGAGGCCTCAACCATATTTCTATTTTTATGATTATCATTTTTGCTTAAAAAAATAAAGACAGAAAGAGTCAATAGCCTTAAAAATGTTTTCAACACTTTTACAAATCATATCTCTAGGCATAAAGAACCACTTCTTCCCAAATATTTTGTTTGTTTTTATCTGTTGTAGGCATTTTTGTTGCTGCCTTGAGTTTGGCATTATTGATTCGAATTTCTTTTACATTTTTATTGATGTGTTTTTCCGGTTTTAGTTTTAAGGAGAAACTATTTATTGCTCTAGCATGGATGCCCAAAGCTACAGTCCAGGTAAGAACATATTAAGTCATACTAATAATTTTAATATTGATTTTTTAAATTTCTAAATGAAAAATGTTCAATCACAAAACATGGACTATTAGCCTTACTTTTAAAATGCTTGATCATAACTACTCATTAAAATTAATGTAATCTTTTTTAAAAATCTTAAAATTTGTCTTAAAAGTAATTTTTCTGAAATTAAAAAGTGTACTTTTAATGACGAATACTTCTTAAACTTAAGAAAACATTTTTTCCATTGTCCTAAATATAAAATAAGAGTATATCTGAAAATTGGAATTTGGGCATTTTGCTAAATGTTATATTTTAAAGTAGAGAAACATTGATTCTTTTTAAAATATCTCTTTTCTACCTGTGCCACCCACTCCACCACACATGAATGCACATATTTTTAATTATACATTTAATTTGTATGACTATTTGATTAATGACTGAATCTCCCCCACTAGGTCACATAGGAAGGATAGGAACCATGTCTGTTTTGGTTTTCTTTTTTTCATCATTTTTTCCCTGGCACTTAACACAGTGACTGGCAAGCAGGACGTACACAATAAATAAGCATTGCATGCCTACAAGAATGAATGATGAATGAATAAATAAATGAATGAATGGGAGACCTTGTAGTTTTGGCCCCCAATTCAATGATATTCTTATCCAACTAAAAAAGGTATTGCTACATACTGTTCGACTATTTAACCTGGCAGTGTAATGTCTTGATTCCCTGAGATTCTTTTCTCTTTTGTTATTCCCAAACAAAAGCTTGTGAACTTCCATACAACGGAATTCTCT
This sequence comes from Pteropus alecto, assembly GCF_000325575.1. Classification (NCBI taxonomy): domain Eukaryota; kingdom Metazoa; phylum Chordata; class Mammalia; order Chiroptera; family Pteropodidae; genus Pteropus; species Pteropus alecto. The sequence continues at coordinate 2,569,206 of NW_006441953.1, read as the reverse complement.
ATATGTCATGGTTAGAAAGCAGGTATATGGGGGTAGACTGCCTGTTTTGAATACCCTGTTACTTGCCTATAACCTTAGGCAAGTGACTTGATCATCTCTCAGTGTCCAGTTTGTAGATCCCAAACCTCTTGTCAGTTTTACTATATCACACTGCCTCCCAAGTAGGATGAACAAAGAGAAGATGATCAACAAAGTCCTAGTGAACCATAAGAAACCTTAGTATTTTGTGTTGTGTTGTCTGTTGCAGCCAAGAACCTAGTGGTACGTGGTAAAGGCAAATAAGCAAAACCTTGGTTCAGTTAGAACTCGAGATTCTGAGAGTAATGTGAACACTCAAAAAACATATATACTGAAACAGGGGAAAGCTGAAATGCAGAATACAAAATCAGCCCCAAAATGTCTACACACCGATTTGTCATTATTTCACTCTTCCTACAGATATATTTGCTAGAAAGAACATAGCATTGATGAGTAACTCATGAAAATTCCTCAGCACTTTTAAGTCTTGCCTGTTTTCTAGTTGTCTAGTACTGTTTGCTTGTTTGTTCGTTTGTTTGTTTGTTTGTTTAACAGAGCCATTTACTTTTATTATATTTTAACTCTTTAACATTTTTCATTATGCCTCATCTTCCCCCACCACCCCACCCAAATGCAGGCTGTATTAGGTCCTCTGGCTCTAGAAACAGCAAGACTCACAGCACCCCACTTGGAACCATATTCGAAGGATGTGATGACCCTAGCATTTTTAGCCATCTTGATCACAGCTCCAAATGGAGCTCTAATTATTGGCATACTGGGGCCCAAAGTACTTACACGCCATGATCCAAGCAAAATAAAATTGGAATTGACAGGAATAAACTTGCATTAAAAAGTTCATTTGCCATCACCTGCCTGCTTCTTTTAATGAATTATCTTCCATGAAAGAAAAGTTAAAAGGTACAAATATGTGAAGACTGCATAGAACTAAGGATTTAATAAATATGTGATTTGACTACAGAGCTTTCCTATGATTTTTTATTACAGAGTTAATTTAATGAAAACAATATAATGTCCTACCTAGTACTTACATATTTCAAGAACAAAGTAAATCTGTAAATACCTAAAGAAAGTTAAAGTAATCCATCAGGCTAAAATTGCTGCCCTAGCAAACTAAGCACCTCTCACAGTTGCTCTCTGCTCAAATAACCCTTTGAACTTCAGTGGCCTCACTGACTGCATCGTCATCATTTCCTGTCCTCCCACCAACAGGTCTCTAACAGCTCTACTGTATATCATCAGCTCATCTCAAATTTTCTTTTTCTTTCACTGACAACATATTACCTAACATTCTGTTGGCAACAATTAATATAAATTCCAATCAAGTAGTCATTGGTTGTGCACTGCCCTCAAGGAGGGAGTGTCATTTGGGGTACACAGTTCCTTTTGTCTAAAGGCAATTCCTATAGAGGGACTTCGTTGGAAGCCCTCAACACACAACACTCGAAGCTGGCAGGGCAATGAGTGCCTCAGTTGTGAAAGAGGGTTCTGGGCAACACAGCACAGAATGCACTACTGTTCACCCCTGGTGCCATTTGGATCTGTTGCTTCATATAATTTCACTGCATCTAGGAAAAGCTCCTCCAGGATTCTAGGTGGTTTCTCATGCTGGGGAAATTTATGAAAGAACACTAATAGAATGAGTTACAGTGTGCTGACTGTAAAATTACTGCCTGGCTATGGCCCATGGGAACATAGGCCATCACCCATGGGAACATAATGCTCTAACAATAAGCTTTCTGCTTCTGTACCGCTCCCCCCCGCCCCCCCTCCCCCGCTTGCACAACTGACCTGTGGGTTAACAGTTAGTAAAAAGAAGAAAAATAGACGTGTGTTCAAAGAGGATGAAGAATGGGGTTTAGGGCTTAAAAACCCTGTACCTCTACATTTCAGGGCTGCTTAATTTGGGGTCTGCGTACCCCTGGCAGACCCAGCTGGCTGAATAAAGCCTATAACTCACTGATTTCTGGTGGTCCGTGTGTCTATTGGGGGCTGGCGGCTACAACAACAACCCTTTAGCTCTGCAGCTGTCGTCCACCCTCAAATGATCATCTCTCTCCTCTACTGTCCACGTGCTGTCTGTTCTACATTCCTCTCACCCTCAGCTAGCCCCTCTGCTGGTCTCGGTCACTTACCTGGTGGAGTGACCCAGATCATCATCCCTGAGATGTCTTGAGCCATTCTTCCTCCACTGAATGTAAGCTGCCATGCTCAATCGTGACTACTACACTTGCCTACTTAAATAGAGCCATCAAAATTGAACAAGAGATTACCTTGAGATCTCCCAGCTGCCATGCTCAATCGTGACTACTACACTTGCCTACTTAAATAGAGCCATCAAAATTAAACAAGAGATTACCTTGAGATCTCCCAGTAGATCACTTGGGTGCCAGACACATTCTTCTCTGCTTCCATTTTGTAACAGCGTGGAATTGCAGCCACTGATTTTTTATCTCTATAAGTTTGCTGTCTAAATGAAATTTTTACTATCATTTAATTTGGTTTTATTTCTTTGGGGGATATATTATTAGGTATCTATAATTTTAGAATTGGTGTATCTCCTTGGTGAATTTTTACTTTTGTTATTTTTATGTCATCTAAGAGGTTTAAGTTTGAGCATTTTGTGACTAATCAAGGAAAAAGATATGGCCATGAGGTGGCACTAGCTCACAAGCTCTATTTGGATGATACTTTGACGAGTTTATATGTTGGAGAAGGCATAACAACATGAGACCATCCAGCGGCCTAAGGCATGGGGGCCATCATCCCGAGGGGGAGGAGGGCAAGGGAACTCTCGGAGGAGACAAGGGGTTTTTGTGTCTAGGAGGCTTATGTATGATGTCACACAGCAGCTTGGCAGGGAGTCTTTGGGTCAGACAATTCCAAAGGGTAGCAGCAGCTTAGAATCTTTATAGCCCAAGCCTTGTTTTATCTGTGGCAAACAGATTTTGGACAGTTTCACTGAGTACGGAAAGCAAGCAAGCTTTATATGGCTAAGAGTCTGCTTGTTCGGGCTATATTTAAAACAACTGGATGTGTAACATTTTGGTTTGGTGCCAGTGGTATTTTGAGCTAATGCATCTAAGCCTCCTGTGAAGAAATAAGCAACTCCGGGGGCTAATATACAGAGGCTATCTTTGCCTCATACACATAACATGTAGTGACTATCCCTTTTTTTGCTTACCATTGTTTATTGTTATACTCATTTTTTAAAATTTGTTTTTATTGGTATTTTGGCAAAGTTTTCCTTTATTGTAGTCTGCTACTTATTTGTTATTCAAACTGTTCTAATAGAGATTTTACTTCATTCTTTACTCCCACTGAATTAAAACTGCTCTTAATAAGGTCATCAATGACCTTCATGTTATTAAATCCAATTAACGTTATAAACTTTCTTATTGTGTCAACATGTTTAATTATCTAATTTCCAAATGAGAGATCATACATGGAATTTAGTATTTTGATTTCCTTTTGGTTTGCTTACTCTCATTTCTTTCTTGTCTCCTCTCTTCCATCCAAATTCCCATCTTTATTCTACCTACCCTCTATAGACATATGATATCATCTTCATTAGAATATATCACTCCTATTTTTCTCCATGCTCATAAAACTATATGCAAACATATGTACATACACACATAGTATGTACACACACACAACCCGAAATAAGAGTGTGTATATGTGTGTGTGTATATATATATATATACACACACACATACACACAGAGATGGTATTTAACATGCCATGGTGCATCTTGCTTTTATCAGTACTGCATAGAAATACTGAGTCAATATGGCTCTAATTTGTATTTTCCACTAAGATCAATGTTGTCATTTAAAAAGTGCATATATTCATGTGCAGAGCCAGAGGGATGGTAGAGTACTCGGAGGAGGGGATAGTTTCATAAAATGCATAAATGACTAATCAATATACTGTATGCTTGAAACTGATAATAAAATAAAATGCTTAAAAATATCTATAGGTAAAAAAATACATGTATTCATACCTACTGACTTTATTTCTATAAGATTTCTGTGACAATATGTTTTTTTGCAAATGTTACCAAATTATTTCCCAAACAATTTATAACAATCCATATTTCTCACCACTGTGGAGGAAAACAGGGCTCTGTAATACGCCTAAGAGAAAGTAAGCTCACAGAGTGACCTGATCTCAAATTTCTAACTGTTCAGGCCTTGATGGATAGTCACACCCCAGGCCTATAAAGGGTTTATCTCCACCCTGTCCATTGTTTTTGTGCATCTAGGGTAACATACCTTTGAAATGCCTCTTTATCAAACCCCTTGGAAGCATAACCATTACCTTTAAGATAGTACATAATCTTGTTAACTATTCTGTAATCCAATCTCCACCTTTCTTTCTCCCACATTCAGATAATCTTTATTACATTCCCTCCTTAATTTCAAAAGTGTAAAAGAAACTGCTAAATTGTCATTCTCCAGAGCATTTAAGATCTTGCTTCCCGGCATTTTCATCAGTTTGGCTCAAATAAACACTTACGAAAAAAAATTCTCTACAGGTTTCTTATGTCAACACTGTCCATTCTTACGTGTATGTACAATATGTATTATCATTATATATTACATAATACACATTAGTATGTTATAGATGTTAACTCTTCGTCTGAAACCCACACTGCAATTTCCCCCCTATTTATTACATATTATTGATATTTGACTTCATTTATCTCTTTTGTTACATATTAATTTTTGCCACATAAGTTTTCCCTGACTTTAGTCTCCTATTTTCTCTTCTCCTATACCATCCCCCCTCACTCTCTAAAATGATTTTTAAAATGATTTTTAAATAATTTTTAAAATTTAAAAAATTTTAAATTATTTTAAAATAAAAATTTTTTAAATTTTAAAAATAACTTTGTGTCATATCAAATCCTTTAGTGCAAACTGGAAATCCAATTTTACTTTCTCTTCAAATTAAACACACTTGTCATATATTAAAGTTTCATTTATATCTAGAGTCTCAATTCTTTTTCTATCAATCTTGCTTATTCTTATTTAATGCAATTTTTTCTCATGTTAATTGACGTGATTCCAATGGCTTTATAGTATGTGCTAATATCTGGTAAAGTTCTCAATAGTCTTTTTTGTAAAATTTTCTGACTAGTCTTCTATATCAATCTTAAGGTAATTTAATACAATTTTAAAATGCTCTTGATTCTAATGCGAATCTTATTAAATTTATATATTAGTTTTGATATTTATATTTTTACAATAGTATTTTTTCATGTGTTTAAATCCTGTTCAATTGCTTTTGGCAACATTTGTAGTTTTTTTTTCTTATGGGTCTTGTACCTCTCTTAGTAAATTTATTTTACTATTATTTATTATATTTATCTTTTGCTATTGTGAATGCAATATTTTTTCCCATTTCAAGGTGCTTATTGCTATTAGAACTTGTATATTCATCTTGTTTCCAAAAATCTTACTAAAATCCCCCTTTAATTCTGTTTTTCCTGAACTCTATGGTTTTCTAGATATATAATCATATCGACAAAAGGTTTTCTATTTTCCTATATTTTTACTATTTCATTTTTTTATCTTGTCAGTCGCTGGATCCTCCAAGATAATCTTTAATATTAAGTAATGACAGCCTGATTTTAATTGAAAAAGTTTAAGATTTTCAACACTTTTATACTTTTTATAACTAACCTTCATTGTGTTGTTTCCTTCAATTTATTTTACGCAAGAATCTTCATTACAAATGACTTTTGAATCTTAGCAATAGCTCTTTTAGCATCTATTGATATTTTCTTTTTTATTAATTTATGTAATTGTGTTGATAGATTTACTGAAATCAAAACTCTTGAATTCTTACAAGACAATCCTCTTTGCCATAGTATGTTAGCCTTGTTTCTTTTTTACAGTGCTGCATTTTTATTTAGTATTTTCATCCATATGTGTAAGATTGGTCTACGGTTTTTTTTTCTTCTTGTGTTTATCAGCGTTTGTTTGTTTTAACATTTTATTTATTTAACATTTTATTTTCCCCCTCCCCCCTCCGCCCTCCTCTGGTTAACCCCTAGCCCATTGTCCATGTCCATGAGTCTCTGTTTGTCCTTTTCATTTGTTGCTTTTAGGTTTATATCCCACATATGTGATATCATGTGATTTTCAACCTTTTCTATATGGCTTATTTCGCTTAGTGTGATTATTTCAAGATCTATCCATATTGTTGCAAATGGCACTATTTCATGTCTTCTTATGGCTGAGTAATATTCCATTGTACATATGTACCACAGCTTCTTTAGCCAATTGTCTATCATAGGACACTTTAGTTGCTTCCATGTCCTGGCCACTGTGAATAATGCTGCTATGAACATTGGTGTGCAAATATCTTTTTGAATATGAGTTTTCAAGTCTTTGAGGTAAATACCCAGTAGAGGGATTGCTGGATCCTATGGTAGATCAATTCTTAGTTTTTTGAGGAACCTCCATACTGTTTCCATAGTCTTGAGGTCCATCCATGTTGTCACTAATGGCAGTATTTCATCTCTTCTTATGGCTGAGTAATATTCCATCGTATATATGTACCACAGCCTCTTTAGCCAATCATCTATCATAGGACACTTCAGTTGCTTCCATGTCCTGGCCACTGTGAATAATGCTGCTATGAACATCGGTGTGCAAATATCTTTTCGGATATGAGTTTTCAAGTCTTTGGGGTAAATACCCAGTAGAGGGATTGCTGGATCATTATCATGTTTTTATACTAATTTATACTAGTCATATAAAATAAATTGGTGAGATTTTCCCTTTTTAACATTTCGGATAATTTAAATAACATTGGAATCTTTCTTGCAACCCTAGCACATTTTTATATTATGGATTTTAAAATATTGCTTTTCTATTATTTGATAATTGTTCTATTAGCATTTTAAATTTCACCTTGGATTACTTCCATTTATGTTTTCCTAGGAAATTATGCATTTCCTCTAGATTTTCTAGTATGTTGCTATACAGTTGCATGCAGCATTTTAAAGCGACCTTTTCTCTATCTTATTTTACTACTTGGCAGCATTCAATGTTGTTGAGAACTTTGTGCTTCCAAGTTTTGAGTTTCTTAAATTTGTTCAATGGGTGTTGTTAGTGTGATAATGCAGTGGACTGCGTGATGGATACTAATAGAAAATTCCAAGAAATATGAAATTTTAGTGAATTGTTTTTTGACATTTTTATTTTCTCACTAGCACAGGGTTCATCTCTGTAAACATGCAATTTATTACCCTTCCCCTTTTCTATATTATTTTGGAAAATTACAGTCTTATAATAGAGATCAGGAATTTGTTAACATTGTGATTGATATATTTGACAACAGTGTTCTATGAGAAAAGTCACGGATATACTTTTTGTAAATGAAGAATCAAGCATTTAAACCAAAGGAAAGTTAGTGATGTCATCTCTGACTGAAAGGCATAACTATGCCTCTTTGAACAGATTTCAGTGTCCTTCAATCTCATAAAATTGCATAATTGCCAATAATATGGACTATCTTTTTTTTATTAAAATAATGTGGCCCAGGGGTTGGGGACCCCTACCACATAGTACTTGATTTAAATTCATCATCAAACACCACCTATATAATTTGATTATATTAATGCGCTTAGAAACTGTGATGTGCAGGATCCTATATTAAAATGGTCTCAAGCTGCTATGCTTTTAATATTCACATCAATTTTTTTGTTCCCTCCCCTGCCTCTAGCAAGACCCTGTAGATACTTGTTTGTTCAGAAGTAGAAATCTGATAACCAAAGTTTTCACAATCAGGTTTGAAGTAAGAAGCAGCAGATTCTGAAGATGCAGATCTGAGGCACTCAACTCTGAATAAGGTACATGTGTATTCTTAACATCTCTCTTGGTCTTATCCAGATTGATGATGCTGCCACAACTGAATTATAAATGAATAAAGTGCAATTAGGTCTTTCTGGTAGATAACAAAATATCCACCATAATTTAAGAACTCTGTTGAACAGTAGTTTTGAGAGAGTAAAACTTTCTTTCCAGAGAAAGAGTCTAATGGCATGTTTCTAATGGAAGACTATATAAGGTAGAACTATACAGATCAGCAGCTGGCTTAATTAGCTTTGTATAAACTTATTAACAAATTAAGTTACAAAATACAAAGCAATTTAATGAATCATCATATGAGGCATTGAATTCAAAGCTGAATTGTAACATGCTTTTCATAATACAACTTGCTTAATTATCCATATGAATGAATCATTAATACCACAAGCCTGATCAAGAGTTTTGGGTACCAATTTATGTAATGGTGGCACTCATTTGCTTAGTAAGGCAATGAGTAGCTCCCTGGGTAAAATGCAGTCCTCAAAACAATTATGTGACACAGTAACAACAGGGATGTTTCTTGAAGGTTTTAGAAACCCAGGATATGTATTTCAAGAGCCATCTTCCATTGTATTAATTCAGATGCAGTTGGTTATTAGATGTCTGTTTTTTAAAGACATGGAATTCTGTGTATTTCCACGAGGAAGTGACAACAACTGATCATAATGCATAATGCTATTAAAACAACAGCTTCCTATCAGCCTAAGCTTCTGAAAAATTTACATAGGTGGGAAAAATATTTGGATACAACTCTTTAACATACTTAAACAATTGAAAATATGGAGGGAAAAATTTATTCTGAGAGTATACCTTTTTGCTTTTGACAAAATTTAAAGCTAATAATTTTATTTTAGACTCCACATTTTTAGGAAATTTTCCCTTCTGTGAAATCTAAGTATGGGAACCATTAGGATGTGTATAAACATGTCGTGAGTTGCAGTGAATGATTTTTTCTAAAAAAGCACATCATGACCACAGACCAGGCTATTCAAACTTTCAGTGAGGAAGATTTTTCCCAGCCTTGTGATCAACCGTGGAAAAGTAACTGGTTAATTGGACAGTGAAGCCCCTTAAGGATGTTGAAGAAAAGGTCTCAGGAAAAAATACTCAGAGCCAAAGTGAGAGCAATGTTATACTCGTCCCTCTTCTCATGGTTGAGAGGAAAGAGCAACCATTTCAGACATACGACTTGTAAAATTTCTCAAAATACCCACTACATTTCTAACTAACTTTAAAATTCTTGCTGTTGGTCATGAGAAAGTCAAGATCATACAACAGAACCTGTTGACATAACATGTAATAAATTAAAAATCCAGGTACCATGCTTAGTGCAGGGTCTGGTACATATATGTGGCCAATAACTATTAGCTTTAATTATGATTATAGTAATAATTACATGTGTCTGCCTCCTGTATCTTCTTCATATATAATGAAGGCATAGTGAACTAACTGGATTCTACTTTTAATAGACAGACAAAAAAGTTGCTTAACATAAAAACTGTAATATAAGATGAAAACTAAATAGACACTAGGCTAAAAAATTACAGGTTTTAAAGATCCTCAAGTAAGTTTATTTTGCAAACTTTTTGTATTTTGATTTACACTGTTATAAAGAGAAAAATGTTCATATGTCATTTTGACCATTGAATTATTTATTTTAGTATGAATTCAGATATACTTTATTTCTAATTGACCTTCAAACTGCTGCAGCTCATGAGTTTAGCTTTAAGTGTTCTTGCCATCCCACCCCACCCTGTCACTGAGTCAAATAGCTCAATAAACATATACACGACATCCATAAACAGACACAAACAAGCCTTTTGTAAAGTAAATGAAACTTTTATAAGGTAAATAAGTGTTCCTTGTTGGAACTCTTATATCCAGTTCACATCTTCTCTGAAACTGAGATACTTATAATTATTAGACAGCAACCTGTAGAAAAGCAAAGGGTTTATCTCTGAAAACTCAAGTAATTCTTGAGGACAATATTTTTCTTAATGATCTAAAAGGAACGAAATGTGGAAGGCCAAAAAATAAAAAAATCACTTCAAATGATCAAAACAGACGAGAACTGAAAAATAATATATTTACAAGTATAGGGAGAAATTTTAAAGTATAGATCCTATTTAAAATATTGATATTCAAAGAAACAGTTTTGGACCCATTGCCAAAAACTTATATTTTTCTCAATTAAAATCAGTTGGTTTTGTTGTAGATACATTAATTATTTGAAATCAGAAGGAAAGAATTGCACAATTTAATTTCTATATAAATGACTGAATATACGAAGTATCAAATATAAACAGTAGTGTAGCAAGAAAATTGGCAGAAATAATTATTCAACCAGTAATAATTAAGACCACCATTTGAAAGATCTATACACAAAGAATGAAAAAATAGTTATAAGCTTTTATAGCACACAACTAAATTCAATCCTAATTCATTACTATTATACTTCTTTCTTCTTCAGTATTAGTGGACCCACATTATCTCCTGTCAATTCATTGTGTTTATTATGTGAACCATCACAGGCAGGAAACTAGAAAAGAAAAAGAATTACAAGTGTTATTTTTTAAATGATTCAGTAAGTAGAAATATTTATGATATGCTCTTACAAAGCACATTACTTTGAAAAACAAATCATCAGATAGCTTTCCTGAGTAATAGATATATTCCACATCTAACCAAACTACATTCCAATACCACAGCAAATCTAACAATTTTAAATAGTTAATTCAATATTTAACATAGATTTTAAATTAAAAGGTTTGGATGGTAGCATGAGTCAATAAAATAGGTGTAAAAGGATCAAAATAAGCTCTTATGCTGTGTGAAGCTCTAAATTTGAGCTCACCTATTCACTTATTTAAATTTTAAAGAATGTAATTTAAATTAAAAATATATTATTTCATGTTTTCTTACAATAGAACTCATGCACACTATATTTTTGAAAAAAAATTAAAATATTTTTAAAAATTCCCTCAGATAACAATTAACATTTTAGTATATTTTTCTTCTGCATTTACTGTGTGTTCATTTTTAAACAAAATGGGGTCATACTGTAATATGCTTGTCTTACTTGTATTACATCTTGCTTTCATGTCATTAAATAGTCTTTAAAAATATAATTTGTAGTGGCTTCCTAATATCCCATCATTTGCATTACATCATACTTTAATCATTCTTCTATTATTAGATTCCAGATTGTTTCTAAAATTTTGCTATTACAATGGATGCTGTAATGAACATTATTGTACTTAAAATCTCAAATATCTATGATTGTAGTAGAAGAAAACAGATCTCATCAACTACTTATCATAGGCATCACTCCAAACTTTAATTTTCACATTAAAAATCATAATTATAGCTCATATTGTACATACATCATCTCACTAAATCCTTGAAAATGTCTGTATGTTGATATATTATCAAATTAAAAAAAAAAACCTTAAGATCAGAGATTAAAGAGTAATTGCCCAAAGTCATACTATAAGTGGCAGACATCAACTTTGAACACAATTTATTCAGACTCCAAAGCTTAAACTCTTTCTCACTAAACCTTATGTCCTCTCTCATAACAGAGGCATAATTTAAACTACGTTACTCTAGCTGACTGTTGAACACGGTGAAACATGAGATTTTTATCCTTCCTTGCTGCTCTAACTTTTCTCTTATAGGTAGTATTGATCATAAAATGTAAACTTTAATTTAGGAATATAGATATTTAGAACTGAATACTACTGAAAAATCTTTCATCTCACAGAACCTCGAAACTGAGGATTTAAGAAGGAAACCATTTTAACTGCACAGAATTTTAGAATACATGTAAATGGACATCTTACCGTCTTAGAACGCCAACACCTACAATAAGCTGCTTTAGTAAGACACAAATCTTCAATGTTTATTTCATTCACCACTTTGGGATTTTCCTTTTGTATTTTAAGGTTAATCAAGCTATCCTTCTGTTGTTTTTTCTTTGGGAGGAATGGACGAACTGCAAGGTAGCCAAGTAGTGCAAGCACACCAAGGAACGGCAATAATCGAAGCCATTCTGAAACTGAACATGTAGATTTGTTAGTCTGCAGTGGTCTTGTAATAGAACTCAAATAGCATGTCTCATCCTTGAGATTATTCTTTATCTATTCTTCTCATTTTAACTTCTTAACTATTCATCTGTAAAACCATGAATAAGTAACACAATCAAAACATTTGGTTTCATTTGTGGGCTAGCAAGACTCGTGAAATGGAAAACAAAATTTTCAGAAATAGGTCCTTTATCAAATATCCTCTCCTATTATCCTAAGTATATTTATGTTTATCTTCATTTTTATTTCAGGAATTATGATAACCATAATTATAAACAAAATTCAATGTGTGACATATTTTATAGATTTAGAAAATATTTCAATGTCTAAAATCATACAACAGAATATCTGTATATTTTACCATGGAATTATAATTTCAGACAGAACACAACCTCAGTGATTTAATTTACAACATTTGTAAAACATAGTCATTCCTAAAGAAACACCTAAATAATGTATAAAAGCTATTATTTTAAAGAATTGAAATTTTCATATACTAAATGTTCTCATTATTAGATCCATCTGATTCCATATGTGTTCATTAAATGCTTTCTTTAGTATTCATCGCTGTCTTGGGGGATAGGGAACATAACTGATATAAATGAAATGGTCCCTTTGCCTGCGGAGACAAACACACCAGGAAACCAAGGTAAACATTTCTGCATGTATTTATCAAATGCTAACTAGTGTCCTGCCTCGGCTGGGCTCTGCTGGGAATACTTTCTGTCCTTAAAGAGTGACCATTTGGCATTCTTCACTGAGGGCTTCCTTGATACCTTGCTAAGCACTATGTACAAATAGCTTAGTTGAGAAAAAGAAAACCTGAATATTAAATGGTAAGATATACTAATAAATGTTAATGATAATGAAAAGACTATGCTAAGAGTGCAACTGTATTATCTCATTTAACACTGTGTTAGCTTAAACAACTGTATTTATTATTTGCATTTTTCATGTGGGTAAACTGTAGCTTAATCAGGTATAGTCCAGGACAGTAAGTCCAAAGCTTATTCTCAATCACCATGGATCAAATCCAAGAGATTCAAAATTTTATATTCTTCTCTTAGTAACTGCTCTCCTGACATAATAGTTCTTACTGTTCAACTATTGAAAGATTGGCTTACTACCAACTCTTCCAAAATGAAACCCTTTGTGATACAACACCATACCAAAGGTGAGCTCTAGATGAAACAACCCATTTATATATATGTAGCACCTATAAAAGTGCCTGGCACAGAAAAAATATAAAATAAATGTTAGCATTTGATAAGAGATTATGGAGATTAGTAGCAACTCCTTTGAAAAAATATTTGAAATTCAACAATGCTAATATGATAGACATTGGTGGGATATAATCTTTCAGTCATCAGAATGAAGCTCTGTAAGGATAAGGATTTTACCTGTTATGGTGACTATTCTAGTCTCATAACCAAAGTGAAAACACTCCAAATAGATCCTCTGAATGAATTATGGTTCTGGAAATGATAACTATTTTAGGTGTGGGGGAGTATAGTTAGTTCTGTGCTACCCAATATAGTAGCCACTAGCCACACTGTTTTGATTGTACCCAGGTTTTAATCAAATAGAGTAAGATGACAGACGCAGAGACAACGGCCTTGAAAGAAAAGTGTATTACAGTTTCTAAGAGAAGGGGACACACCATGCCACGCAAGACCACGTGGGGAAATACCAGGGTTGATCAGGAGGAGGGTGAGAAGAAAATGTGAGCACAAGCCTGTTTTCCAGGAAATGGCAAGGTAAGGCAAGGTAGAGTTTAGAATTGGATAGCTTGAAAAATTTGTGTACTCCAGGCTACAGAGGTGGTCCCTAGTTGTTTCACACCTGGCCCGGGGTGATTTACGGCTAGGGAAATCCTGGTTGGTGAATGAGCTAGATAAGGTAGTTGAGGTATATAGGCTTAGGATTGGTTGATTTGCCTATAAACTTGCCTATAAAACTTGCTCTTTAGGCAAGTTTTTGATGATCTCAGGGAATTAGGTAGTCCAGCAAGGGACAGGTTCTCCGTGGCTAGCAAGGTCCCCCAAGATGTCAGTCATAAAATATAGAAAATAAAAAACATGATTAAAACACAAATGTGCATATTTAAATAAATTAAAATTAAATAAAACTCAAAAATCAGTTTCTAAGACACACTAGTCACATTTCAGCAACTCAGTAGCCACATGTGGCTTGTGGCTACTGGATACTACTGTATTTGACAGCACAAAGAACATTTCCATCATCACAGAGTTTTTTGGATGGTGCTGCTATAGACCATTGTTCCTATAAAGTACTAACTCTACAGCATGGTAGGACAACTTTAACAGCTTCAGTTCCCACAACACATTCCATTTCTTGTGTACATGAAGCCACCCGAAACTATTACCTAGTAGCAACTTTCCTGTGTTCCTTGCATAAGGAATTTCTTGTGTCTGCCACGCCTTTCTACTAATTTGTGTAAAACTTTCAAGACTAGGGTCAAATATTGCCTACTCCAGAAGTCTTTCCAGATTTCACAAAGCAAAATTAATTGCTTCCTCCTGTGCTTCCAAGCCCCTTTTTCTCATATTTCTCTTATCACACTGCTGTTATCTATTCATAAAGTTGAGTCTTCCATAAGCCTGTAAGAAAAGGAGCTGTGTACTACACTTTTGGAACAAAGTAGACACCTCAGAAATGTTTAATGAGTGACTTACTGAATGAATAATGTAAAGCATAAATGTGAGTCCCTTTCTCATCATATTGTAACTATTTATTTACATTTGTCTTCTAGATCAGGCAATTAATACTTGCTATTGGCCTCAATAGCCAATATAGTGTGTTGAAATATAATATCAATAAATGTTTGTTGAATATAGAATAACATTAAGTATTATACTGTATATTACAAAAAGTTACAAGAGGTTAAATAACTCAAAGTCAAAAAGTAAATGATTGAGAATATCAAGATGAAAACCTTAATTTAGATTCTTAAGTTTAGCATTTCCTATCTTAACCCACAAATCTCAGGAAACAAATGGTATTAATACTGTTTTAAAATCTACTTCCGAAAAAATTTTGACACAGTTCCTTGGTAAAACACTAATCTCTATATACAAAAAGTAATGAAAAGTACTATTACCTCCCATAACGAAGTAATAACTTACACAACAGTTTTAGAACAATCTGCTTTTGATGATAAACTTCCATCTAACTACAGAAAAGCTTTATAAAGAAAAATAATACAGCCCATAAAACTTAATTGGAAATCATTTATTTATTAAGGCTGATTTTTGGTAAAGAAATATAAAATACAGAAAAATCAAACAAGAAACTTAAAAAAAAATTTTTAAGACCAGCTATTTCCTATGCACCTGTTTGACTGACATGTTGAGCTATTACAGACATTTTAGATACTGTAAAGAAAAACTGTATACCTAATTGTTAGATATAATGTATTTTGTACAGTATATTTTATTTTTGTTGTTTGAAGATAATCAAAAATCAATCCCACCAGTCAAGAGTTGGTAACATTTTGTTGTATTTATGGTGCCCTTTTTTTTTGGGGGGGTGGAAGGGGCGGGAGGGGATATATATGCTTTAAATACTTAAAAAACAAAAAGCAAACTGAGACCATATTGTATATAGACTATATCCTACTTTTTTCACTTAATATTATATCAGAAACATTCTCAATTCCTTAATATTCTTTGGAAGCATGAATTTTAATGGCTGCACCCACTTATCATGTACCCCAATCACAACAGAAGATCTACAAGAGCAGGGACCTTATTTGTCTGGGTCACTACTGTATCTTCAGTACCTAAATAATGCTTGGCTCAATTCATTTTATTTTACATTGAGGCATAATTTATACCTCAGCTTGTTGAGCTTTGAGTTATGTTCAATTTGATGAATTTTGAAACTATATAGACCTGTAACCACCACCTAAAACAAAATATAGAGTATTTCCATCATTTTAGGAAGTTTGCTCTTGTACAATCCCCTTTCTGGGTTCTTTCATCAATTTAAGTGCTTAATAAATATTTCTGAATGAAGAAATAGAATCAATTTGCTATTGTTAAACAATCTGTTGTCAACTTTTTAACAATATAATTATTAAGTACCTACTATGAGGAGATACTGTCTTATTTGTCTCTATGTACCCAGTGCTTACTTAGTACAGTGCCTAGCACAGAGCAGGATTTCAGATAAATAACTAATTCAGTTTATCTGTTGTATAAATCCAGATTTTCATATAGAGTCAGGTTTCTTTGGCCTGTAAAATAGAAATAACAATAATTCATTCATTTGTTCAACAATACAAGTACCTACCACATTCCAAATATTGCACTAGGTGCTGGGAACAAGGCTGATAGTTAGATAAGGTCCCCGCTCTTATAGGACATACACTTTACAAGAAGAGATTACAAGACACAGTCCCTACCCAAAAGGAGCTTTCCACTAATATGGAATATAGATCTATAAAGGATTACAGTACTATGTAGTATGTGCAATCATAAATAAGTGATATAGAGGAAGAAGTGATTAACTCTTTAAAGGAATGAGCAAAGATTTTACAGGAAGGATTTGACACCTAAACAGGTTTCTGAAAGATGAATAAGAGTACAGGAGGAGTCCACAGGTGGATGGGAGGAGGAGCTACATTCCACACAGGAAATACAGTATAGGCAAAGGCACGGAGATATGACATAGATGAAAAGTTTAGAAAACTAAGTGGTATGGTATTGCTGGGATATAATGAAAGAAGAGAGTGACTAAAGAAGTGAGCAGGTACCAGATTATGAAAAGCTCTGATATAAAAGGGGACCACTGAAATGTCTGTTGGAAATCCACTAAAATAACCCAGAAAAAATAATGTGAGCTAAAACTATGGCCATTAAAGCAAAGAGAGGACAAATGGACCCCCGAACACCACCTGGAATAGTGTATGTTCCCGTGAGAGTGCACTTTCTGAGGAAACAGTCTATAGCTATCACTGGAATCTCAGAGTGGGTCTGTGATCAACCTTCACTTACTTTTAAACTTAAGAACCACTAACTCAGTCAAATTACTAGGATTTGGTGACTAAGTATGAAGCATGAGGTAAATGGTGGCAGTGGAGATCCTTCATGATTCCCATAATTCTGGTTTCATCATCTGGATGTATGGTGGTAATGGCCTCTAATTTAAAAACAAAATGAAATAAAACAAAACAAACAAACAAAACAGAATATAAGAAGGGCAGAATTAAACAGAAAAAGAAAGTGCAGTGCAGTATTATAGGAAAAAGAGGGAAATATGAGGTTTTAGCATTCTTAAAAAATGTAAGGGAGAGACTAAAGTTCAACAGGTAACAGCAAAAAGGGATACTGATGGATGGCAGAAGAGTTTTCTTTGAAAGATAGTGAAACAATTCCAGGGTGGAAGTAGCTCTGCGGAGCCTGAAAGATGCAAACTGCATCTGCTCCCTCATCCCATAAAGACAAGGGGGACAGGGGGAGGTGTAGGGGGAGGGGGAAAGACACCACTGAGAGAGCCACAGGGGAAGTGCTTTCCTTAGAGAGAGCTTTGTTTCACTTAGGACAAGAAGGTGCCTCAAGTAACAAGGGTTTTTGAAGATAAGCCACGATTTGAACTTAAAAATATGAATGAAGATCAGGGTTTGGAGAAAGAAAGAGATGCATTTTGACTGTAGTTAAGTCAAAGATGGAACTGGCTGACCTCAACGTTCAATCCATTAAAAAGGTGCCCAGTAAGGTAACATTTTATTTACTTGTTAGAATGTAAAAGGATTGAATTTCCTTAAAATTTTTCCCTTAGTTCAATATTTTCACTTCTGGATAGACCTTCTTCCTCTATCAGTGAAGTTTTCCTGTTTCCAATTTTTTTTATCACCTCTAATTAAAAAAAAAAAAAAAATCAGACCACACTAATACAGAGCAGGGTTCTAATATTCATTTTATAATATTTTATTTCCCACTATTAAGATAAACAATAAGACTAAGACGACAGAGTGAAAGAACTGGTGCCATCAGAAAAACAAAATCTAAACAGAAAAGAACGTTTCAAAACAACTTGAGTAGCAAGCAATTTTAACACCAATTTTCTGAAAGCAGACACTGTTAAAAGAATTTTCTTAGAAGAAATAGAATTAAGAGGGGGCTGATTCAACCTTTTACATAGATAGGCCATCTATCACACCATTGCTGATCAAGATATATAAACAAATACAATGATAAAAACATTTTTGAAAGTGCATATTAACACACTTGGATCTCAATGAGAAATTATTTTCTAAGGAACTAGGACAGATTTTTTTCTTTTTCAAAAGGTTGTATATAATACCATAAAAATAATATTGGTAATTGGTTGTTGATCATTTTATAACATTTTCTTAGGTGTCATTTATAGGCAAGACACAATTTATTTTTCTGATCTGTAGAAAGATGAAAGTAAAATAATTTCAATGGACGGCTTTACGATTATCACTTCAAACCTAATACAGACTATTCAAGACCAAAGGACCAATAAAATGAAATTAATGATTAATTTTTAAATCTTTTTTCCATTCACTATTATGAACAGAACAGTGTCACAGTATCTAGAACATTGCCTGGCCCATAGTAAGGGCTCAATAAATACTTGATGACTTGAGCAATTTTAAACTGCCAAGTAGTTATATGGAAGAAAATGTTTTAATGAGATCAAAACTGTTCTCTACAAAGGCTAGTATAATCTTTAAATATTTGACTTTTACATATAGTTGGTCTAAATAGGAAGAGAGGAAAACTTTTACAACTTATAGTAACTATGTAAATATTTTCCCAACTTCTCAAAAAAAGTTTTATAAAATTCTTCCATCTTCCAGAAATAATCTTTATTATTTACATGTTAATAAATGTAATTCTGTAGTCTGAACTTAATGATTTATTTTACTTTCCTATTGAGAAAACTCACCTTTGGTTCCATTTCTTTACAAATAAATAAGGTACAATTTAAATACAATATGATAAACAGATCTTAGGTGTTTAGCTCTGGGTTGTGACAGTTAAATACAACCCTGTAGCCTCCACTGAAAATGTGTAAAAATATGTAAAATATTTCTACCACCCCAGAAAGTATTCTCTTGACCCTTTCTAGTCTATCCCCCACCACTAATTCCTCTCCCAAAGCTTTTTTCATTCAACATAAAGTTTTTGAGATTCATCTAGTGGATCAGTAATTCATCCCTTTTTATTGCTAACTAGTATTCCACTCTATAAATATACTGTAATTTGTTTATCCATTTTCCTGTTGGTATAATCGGGTTCCTTTCGGCTTGGGCTATTGTAAATAAGTGTGCTATGAACAAGCTTGTACATCTTTTTGTGAATATATTTTCAACTCTGTTCCACTTCTAAATTCTCTGTTCAAAATTGGCCCTTTCTGGATAAATAGAGCTAATGCCCTTAAAGCTGTCAACTCTGGCATATCTGTGTTTCTCTGGGGAAAATATTGTTTGTCTTTAGAAGGAAAATCATTACATTTCAAAGACGCAAACTAGTTCAAGTGGAGAACTACTACTATATTCAGAGTTTCACAGCTAGCTTTTAAATCTAGAAGTAATGAAATTCTGACTTTAGGAAGATTTTTTTGTTGTTCTATTTTAAAAGTTCATATGACAAGGAGAGCTTTTTGAAAGGTCAAAGTATTAGAATACACTACACTCCCAAAGGGCAGAATGGTACTAACTTATCTCAAAAGCCTCACTCTTAAAAATGTTACCTAAACCAAAACAGATAAGTTCTTTCTAACAGATAAATATTGTACTATCTATAAATATTCTACAGTAATTAAGGATCTCTGAGTGTTTACTAAGAATGCAGAGTCATCATGAGAATCAACTGCTTTAAAAAAAATTTGCTGGCTCTAAATAGGGAAGGAAAAACTGGCAATAACAATGTGAACTATAACTTTTTTAGCTCTCATTGTCATGATAGAAAATGAAAATATCTTTGGTCTCCTAGACTTTTTAAACAATTGCTACAAAGTTATCTTCCAGGTTTTTCTTTCAACAAAGTCTAAGTATGGTTTCTTAAGTAGATCGTTCAAGAGAGCCAAATGTCATTAGCTATTACAATCTATCTTGAAGGAGAGACTCAAGAGTGGAAATTGGTTGTTTTTCTTCTATAGTGCTTCAAAATAGATTCTTCAACTGCTACATTATCATTGTCCAGTGTGAAACAGATTATCTTTTTTTCATAAAGCAGTTATTATAAACATGTTAATGTTTCCTAAACAAATAAACAATACAATGAGAACTAAATTGTAGATGTATTTTAATGACACTTAAGTTAAATATGTGCTATTAAGATATGTACCAGAGTTGTCATTATTTCTGAGAATCAGTCCTCACATTAAAAATTTAACAGCTTTGTTTATGGCCATGCCACCCTGAACACGCCTGATCTCGTCTGATCTCGGAAGCTAAGCAGGGTCAAGACTGGTTAGTACTTGGATGAGAGACCACCTAGGAAGACCAGGGGCTGTAGGCGTTAAAAGAAAAAAAAAATTAACAGCTTTAAGGAGGAAGTTAATACATACTATTGATTTAAGGGGGGAACGGTTTGGGTTGTTTCTTTAATGTCTTTAATAGGAATTAAATATTTGTTGACAGTAGAGATCATCAAGAAAAAAAAAACACTTTAAATCTTCTAGCCACTAAATCACATATCATACTTTCTAATCTGCTTCAACTACATTTTATTTACCGAAAATTGAAACTAATAAAACATTAGATTGGGTGGGAGTAAGGGGACATTTCTTTTTCCTGACTGTTAAAAATTCAGCAGTTACTTTATGTAAATTATTAAAAAGGTAAACTGGCAAATGGGAACAAATGCCAGAAAATGATATTCTTTGAACCTGGTATTATCGTTTTAGTGAATACATCTAAGGGTATAATTTAAAAGAGAAAAAAAATAACAATTGATATTGGTATAGGGCTACTTACCACTGAACATTATGAACAAAAAACACATTTATATAAACATTCCAAATTTCCAGCTGCAGGGGAATGTGTAGGCCTATTGTGATGTTAATCTAAAGATTATATAGTTGTTAGAACAAGATGAGGAATACCTTGAAATATGTAAAGTACTTAAATAAAAAATAGTAAAGAGGAAAAGTTGATTTTTACATAATTGCTGCAATTCTATTAGAATAAACTGATAGTATCGAAAGGCTTTGATGTTTATAAACACTTGATTTGAAACAGTATTTTCATTTTGTTACTTTTATGTGGCTTCAATGTTTAGATGTTTCTTTTTAATATCTATTCTTCAGTTACCACACTTTCTATTCAGTTACATTCTATCAAACTCTTTAGCGTCTAAAATGTTAAAATTTCGCAATCCATTTGTCAACAGAGCAACTATCTCCGTCCATAATTCAAAGACTCTCTAGAGTTGGAACAGTCACCTACTTTCCCCATGTAAATCTATCTCCTCCAGATTTATTTTTTTAATCACTGAGAAGAGCTATCTCCCAAGGTACCCTATCTGTTTTAAAGTTTTCTTTAATTAAAAAAAGAAAAAAAAAAAAACCTTTCCTAAAACCTCTTTATACTGAAGGTGAACTCCATCTCCAAATAACTTTCACTAATTTAGTCCTAGTTGTCTTTTGGACTACACAAAATAAATCTTCCAATCGGCCTTCCAAATGCTGTATTTTAAATCAGCTACCATAGATCTCTAGACTGCTCCAAGCTAAGCAACCTATTTATCTCAAAATTATCTTGTCATGATTATGTTCTCTGATACTCAGGACATATGAGTTCAGTGTTTGCTGAATCAATATGGCTTTTTCCCCCTCACTATCCTAATCAATCTGAGTCTGGTTTACACATACCTCACGTGCACTGTAATGCTCAGAACTTGAAAAAAATCTTCCAAGTATTGACTGCATTCAGGAAAATTTCATCCTTGAGATATGAAATCCTAAAATGTGGGCTCTTTCTTTGTAAAGGGGGAAACTTAAATACAGAATGTTACATATATTTATTAAATATAATTTTCTAAGATTTGGCTCATCATTAAAGTCTTGAAACACTTTATGGCTAATGTACCTTTCCTCCAATCCAAGTTAGCTCAACAGCCTCCACGTCCATAGTAATGGAGGTGACCTCAAATGCCCCCATGATAGGGCATGTCTCCCCTATGGGAATGGAGATTACTTTCTAATTTTGTTACTAAGTAAAACTACTATACACACACATATATGTATACACACACATATACACATACACATGTACATATACACATACATATACATACACGCATATATATGCTCACATGCACACACACATACATAACGTATTTCTGTGTTTCCCACACACTCACACCCACACACCACATCAAGCTGGAACTGCCTGATAGCGCCTTGGATAATGACTTATCCTGCTTTTAAATAAACAAGCACACTGCAGTGAGCGATGACGATAAATAAGACGAGCCTGTCTTAACTCAGTACCTTCTCTGGAAAAAACCTGGTCTCTCACCACGGAAGGACACCAGAGATTTCCATGAGGACAAGCACCCGGGGCCACCCAACAAGGAGAGGCGACAACACCGGCGCTCTCAGGCCGCTGCGCCGGCGCGCTCCCACCTCCCTGCGCACGCAGGGTCACGGGGTCACGCGCCACCCGCCAGGCTCCGCTCCGCTCCGCCCCGCCCCTTGGCCCAAAGACTTAGACCCCCACCCCGCCCCCGCCTTGGGAAGCATGTGAGGATGGGAACTGGCCGAAGGTGGGGATTACCTGTGAGCCGGGCAAACCCGGTAATGCTCTCAGGGACTGGGAGCCGCTTAAGATACGCTGGGAGCTGCACCTTCACGATGCGGGCCACGCTCTCCAGCACCATCCTGGCCCGCGGCGTCCGCTCGTCTTCCGAGCCCGCGGCGCTCTCCGGCCGTTCTGCCGCGCCTGCGCTGAGAGCGGAGGCGGCCGGCGGGAGCTCGGAGTCTGGGTCCGCGCGGCGGGCGGGGCTGCGGGGCCGGGGGGGAGGGGGCCTGCTCG
>NW_006441953.1:2517323-2546141 GCF_000325575.1 Pteropus alecto | reverse complement strand
TGACGTGCGCGGGGGCAGACGCCGAGGGTGTGCGGGCGGCCGCGGGCTCCGGAGCCGCGGGAACGGGTGGGTAGCGGAGCCTCTTTAGGTCTGGATTTTAAGGAGGGCCTTGGCGTTAGGCCTTTTACGTCTGTTGAGGCCCGAGGCCAGCAGAAAGGATACTGTATCCGATGTGATAAAGCGCGCGAGAGTGCTTTGTAACCGGAAAATGCCCTTCAAAAGTGGGTTTCTCCTGCCGTCTCTTTTTACTTCCGCTCCTCTCCCTTTGGCCTCTTCTTCCCAGAAAAGGTTGGGTGCCGCGTCTTTAGGATTGCATACTCACCTAAGAGGACCTCCACCTCTACCGTCGCGGTGCCTAATTCCGCTCCCTGGTCCCTACAAACTAAGTTTTAAAAGAATTTAGAATACTCTGTCTAAACTAGGGGCTGCTTTCAGCTCTGCCCCTTGGCAATTTAGTGCAATACTGCACCGAGGCCCTGAGGCTTTTGCCACTTGGACTAGACAGGTACTAGCCTTCTTTAGATATTTTCAATTTCTTCTGCAGATCAGTTCTTTCTGTGGTTAACCAAAACTGAGAAAGTGTTACAGAATATAAAGCCTTAGGATTTCCTTTATATTTCGTTGCAGGACTTCTACAATCTAAGGTATCCATGAAGATCTTTCAATTTTAGTTATTTTTATTAACATATTTTAAAAAAATAGAAGAATGTAAGGAGACGGCTTTACGCCTTCCCTGATGTTAACGTAGGAAAGAGTCAAGAGAATTAAAAATGTTAATCAGGCCACAAATTAGAGTTTGCAATATGCTCATCAGCCCTGTAGCCAGGCCAGGACACTTTCAGAACAAAGGAAGATTTCTGCTGGATTACTAACAACCCACTCTCCACACCTCTGAAGGGAAACAGGCACTGCCTGTCATTCCCTATGGCTAAAACCATGGGGAACCTATGGATTAAAGGCCAGGAACTGTCAGGAGGCCTTTCACTCTGCATATTACCTTTTCGTGATACATGCTCTTCCTTCCTCACTGTATGTCCATATCAAAGGAAATTGGAACTAAAGACTGATACATAAACTGAATTCCTTGAACTCTCATAGTCCCTCTCAGTGCCTTTACTGTGTCTGTCTTGCACTGGTCCCTCTCACGTTCTGCCTCTATGAGGTGACCACACTCTGTGGAGTATTATCTCTTGTCTAATGAGCTTTCCTGTTGTCTCTACCTTTGGCATATGTGATGAATTCTTTCTACACTTTCCACCAAAGGACCCTCTTCTCTCAGTGCAGGGCTTGGTCTCTTCGTCACTTGGGGAAATTTACCCTGTCCTGCATCAACATGACTGATGTTTTCGCTGAAGTAAAATACTTAAGTAATGCACTTGCTGATTGCATGTTGTGTATGTGATGTGATATCTTAATTTGGTGCCTCATTACAGTTCTGAAATTTACTTGTCAACGACATATAGCACCAACGAACTGCATGTGGTCTGGTTTTCATTTTGTATCACTTAATGTAACAGCCAATTGTAATAAATATGTTTTATTTTTTATTTTTCCCTCGGCATTTTCACTTTAAAGTGAGAAAGGGAAAGAATTTTTTTAAAGCAACTTTTCATTCCCTGGACTATTTAATGTTTGTGATTGTCATTCACTAAAAAAATAACCATCAGTAAAAGAATTAATTGAAGTCTAGAGAAAGTGGTTATCTGCCATTTTACCCTGTTCAAAATTGTCAAAGTACCATTACAATGGGAATTCTATGATAACGTTTAGGTACAGGTTCATGTTCATGAGCTCGAGCAATATTAAGTGATATACAAAGTGATGATTAAAAGGTTGGTGTTTACATTAGGATTTCCCTTCATTTTCCTTTTGAGAGCTTTTGGGTTGACAGAAAAGGTCCCTGCAGCTTGTTTTTCTCAGATATCCTTGTCCTCTGAACTGTTCTGTTGGTTATCTTCAATCTCTGGCAATCAGAGATTAAAGATAGAGATTGTTGAGGTAGGAATGGGTTGTGAGTCCAGCACATTAATGGAAGAAAAGCTTGGGGAAGGCCACAAAATATTTGTTTCTTGATTAAAGGCTTTGCAGTCTTGACAAGGGCAAAACAAGCTGTGCTGAGTGAGAGTTTTAAGGCTTCTAAGTATTTAAAGGAATTAAAAAATATATACCTCATATGCTCAAGTGCCAAATGTAAAATTTGATGTCACCACCATCCAGACCATTATAAATAGAATATATCCAATACCCAGCCAGAGAGCTTCTTTGTGCCCCTTGTAACCATGTACCCCGACCACCATCACCACTATTCTGTCTTGCTTTGCATGTTCTTGAATGTCATATAAAAGGAATTATACAGTATGTAGTTTTTTTGTGACTGGCTCTCCCTGAGGAGTTTATGTGGATATGCATAGCTGGTTTGCTATTTCCAAGTAGAAGAAATATAGTGAGTGGAAGACTATATGGATAATGGATGAAACATTTTTTTTTGTTAACATAGAGAAGATATGAATATATACATTAGCTATTGGTGATTCATTACATGAGCTAAAGGAGAGTTTCTAACCCCACCAATAAAAAAAAAAAATCCTTATTGTGCATATAGGGACTAGTTTCTTAGATTCCCTTTACTTTAAATTTATATCCTGTTTTATTCATATTTTTTAATTTGCATTTCATTTCCACAACCCTGCCTTCTTGGCAGTACCAGAAACAGGGGCTGAAGATTGTATTGTCCTAAATAGAAGTGACAGGCTAATCCAACCACCTTGTGAGACAGCATCCAACAAAATCTAGTTTTATTAGCATTAATTCTTATATTTAGAATTCATTTTTAAAAAAAACATAAGGATACTTTGTGGTCAGAGAAGGCCAGACAAAATGGTCAATGTGAGAATAAAGTTAAAGGTGGTGTTATTTAGTGAGGATCAGTAATCCGTCTGCTTTGTATTCTAGCTAGGCCTAGTCTCTTAATTTCTTTGCTTGCTTTCTTTCTATAAACTCATCTAGTCCCATGAATTCAAATATGACTAATAAGTTGATGTAGCGCAAATCTCTATTTCCAGTCCAGATCTCTAATAATACTAACCCCCAATGCCTCCTGCACATCTCTGGACATCTTTGCCCATTTTTTGATTGCTTTGCTAATCTTTGTCATTGATCTATGTTTTCTGAATAGTAATACCTGGTTGGTTACATTTGCACGACCTCCATATACCTTCCTCCAGTCTATGCCTTTTCTTTGACCTTTGTTTATGGTGTCTCGTCATATACTGAAGTTTAGTTTGAATGTAGTCAGATTTATTCACCTTTTCCTTTATATTTTGTGCTTTGGGGTCTTGTTTAAGAAGTTCTTTTCTACCGTAAAATCACAAAGATTTATCTTTTTGCTAAAAGTTTTAAACTTTTATTCTTTATATTTAAGTTTTTAATCAACCTATTTTTGTGCATGAGGTAGAGAATTAATTTTATTTATTTTCTATATAAACAGTTAATTGTTCTAGCAGCATTTATTGAATAGTTTAACTTCTTTAATGGTTTGTAATTTCACTGATCTCAAATCCAATTTCCACACATTCATGGATTCTTTATTCTTTTCCATTGGTTAGTTTGTATGAACCATGTGACATTATCACACTACAGCTGCTACAGCTTTATAGTAAGTATAAACACCCAGCAAAATATTAATAACAGTTAACAGTCACCTATTTTCTTCAAAGTTAACTTTACTACTCTACATGAATTTCAGAGTCATCTTGTTAAGATCTATGAAAAAAACTTGATTTTTTATTGAAAATTCGTTAGGGACTCAGTTTCTCTTCTGTATATGCTGGTATTAATGGTTGTTATGACTAGATTGAATTAATTTTTTAGTGCGCTTAATGGTTATTATCATCAGTATCATCATCATCAATGAATGAGCATTTACTCTGGTTTCAAAATCTTAAATTCAAAAACCCCACCTTCTGACTACACTACAGAATATTTGTTTATACCTCTTCTATACTCCTTTACTCCCATTAAACTTACTCTTTGATGTCATGAAGCTATTTAATGTTGAAACCATATATATTTTTGTAGTCTGTCAGTCCATTCCTGGATTTATTTATTTTTCCTATTTTTCACAAAAGTTGTTCCTAATCTTCACTGTTCTGCATTATTTACTAATTAAACCTTCTAATTGCTGCTACCAGGTTTATTTTGAGCCTCAGTGACCTTTGTTTCTAGTTGCCAGAGAAGGTTTTCTTACCATCATCTCTAATCTGGCTATTCTTCAAGTCTGACCGCTCTCTGTGTTCATCTTCCAAGACTTTGCTCCATCAGTTATCTTCTCTCAAATTCTCATTTACTTGCTCTCTACTGGCCCTATTAACTGGTGGTTTCTAGGCTTTTAGATTTCACTAACCAATACATTTGTTAATTGAGAAAATCGACATAAGTTTACCAATTTTATCAAGAAAAGATATTTAAAAGCAATATGTAATATGTCAACTATAATTCAACAAAAAAATAAAAGCAATATAACAACAAAAAACTAGTTAAGACCACAGGCTCTGGAGCTAAACTGTCTCTGCCAGGGTAAATTATATAACCTATAAAAATGTAGAAAATTCCTAACTCTTAAGGTTAGATTGTATATACTAATCCAGTGAATTAATATAAAGCATTTAACACAATACCTGGCACATAAACATGCACAGTAGTGCTATCTTTTATCATCAGCATCATGATTATTTTTCACATCTCTATCAACATATCTTTTTTATTATAGCTGCCCCTTGTTTTTTACAATTGTTGCTCTAGGGCTGTGCAGTCAGTATGATAGCATAATGTGTCAGTGCTAATCACAAGTGGGTCTTGGGGATCTAATTAAGATTTCTGTAAGTATAAAATGCTTAAGGTGACCCCATGCAGATTTCTGGAGCTTTTTCTGTATGTATCCTGTCTCCCCTTTACAAAAATAATGATTAGAGAGACAAAAGAGTACAAGTTTATAGAGAGAAAAAAACAGGTTTCAAATGCTTCAAAATTCTGAAGGAAAAATTATAACTTAGAATTCTATACAGGCTAAGCTAACAATCAATTGTGAGAGTAGAATAAAGTTATTTTCAAACCTACAAGTTCTCAAAAAATATACACTCCCTGCATCCTTTCTCAAGAAGCTAATGGAAGATACATACCACCTAAATGAAGATTAAACCAAAAAAAAGTAGAACATGTGATCAAGGAAACATGAAACCCAAAGTAAGAGAGTGGTAAAAGGTATTGCTGACTGATGGATTGGGACAGAAAGCTGAAATTAATGGACACCTGATACATCTGAACAAATTGAGAAGAGACCCTCCTGGACTATATAGTGTAGGGTTAAATTAGTGATTATTACATGAGAAACTAAGCCGAGTTAAAAAAAAAAAAAAGGATTTTTATTCAAACATTTTTAAAGGTATAAACAAAATTTACTAAAAACTATTTTGACTTTGGTGTTTGGTGTTCTTATACTTCCCCTTTGTTTGAGGAACCACATTTTAACTGCTTTGCCTTACCCACAGTTTTAAGAGGAAACGCAGCAAACTGGAAATAAAAGCAAAATTAGAAATAAAACTGGTATCTGCAAATAATATAGTAAAGTTTTTAAATAATATTTCAGAATACTCGGTGGTACTAAAAACAAGCAATATATAGAATTGCCTGTTAGAAAATTCCTAGAGACATGTGGTAGAATAGAGCGAGCTTTGAAAAAACCTTCCTACCCTATAATTCTGTGAATGTATATTGTGAGGCCATTTTTGCAGTCATTAACTAAAGAAAGACTGCAGTTAAGAGGTAAATTTATACATAGATATATGCATACATACATAATAAGCTTAATTCTATAGACCTTTGAAGTTTTTATTTTTTTAGAAGCCAGCTTTTTTGCCTTAGAAACTCCTTGCTTACTGTAATTTTCATGTATAATAATTAAAATACTAGGGCAGATTTTTAACCTCAGAAGTTTATGGAATTAGCCTACTCCAGGTGCTGATGAACTAGGCATTAAAGAAAACAGGAATGTGACTAACACTTTGTGATCCACTGTTGTGCATGAAATAAATTTGAGATTTAATAATATGTTGCTTTATATTTATCTGTTTTGTTTATATTTTGCCTTGAGCTTGTACATTCAGTGAAAGCTGAATTTTTATGGAATAATGCTATTCAGGTTAAAGGCATCCAATAATATCTTGTTAATGGCTGATTTGTTTAGAAAATATATAGGTTATAAAAATCTAGAAATAAACAACTGAAGAACATAAACAACACCAAGTATAATGGATGGATAATTTTCTACTTCCTCCATATTATGTTAACTTTAAAAAAACATATCAGTCATGGCTATTCACACCTTTTCAGCCTCATTTCCTTTTTCTCATAATTCTTAAGCATGTTGTTTTTTTGCTACTTCTGATTAACATGCTAGTTTTGACAGATTACTTATTGCAATCGGAAATTTTAAGTTCCACACTTAAGACTTTCTAATGTGCAGTTTTCTTAGGTATTAGCAAATCTGTTCATACTAATTTCATTTGCTATCTTAGTACTAATCATTTTATGCCTAGACCATAGCAACAACCTGCCTGATGTTTGACCTCTAGCCTCCAATTCTAATGTATCGTCTACAAAGCTTTAAAAGTAGTTTTTCTAATGTTTTTTTTTTTTTAATAGACTTTATTTATTTAGGAGCGATTCTAGGTTTACAGAAAAATTGGGCAGATAATACAGAGTTCCTATATGACACACACATACACTCAGGTTTTCCTATTAACACCTTGCCTTAGTGTGGTACATTTGCTACAGTTACAGTTGATAAACCAATATTGATATATTATTAACTAAAGTCCATAGTTTATATTAGGGTTCACTCTTTGTGTTGTAAGGTTCTGTAGGTTTTGGCAAATGCATAACATCATGTATCCAGCATTACAGTATACATTATAATTTCACTGCCCTCTGCCCTAGCTGCAAACCCCTGGCAACCACTGATCTTATTATCTCTGTAATTTTCCCTTCAAATTGAGATTTTGACTGTCATTTAAAAGCTCAGTCTCTAAAGTAGATCCACATGTGTGAGGGAAAAAAAAGCGAGCTGTAGAATATATATATAGAATCCTATTTATAAAAATTTAAAACCATGTGTACACATATATTTGATTATACAAAGAAAATTTCTGGAAGGCTACATTAAAAAATGATTATTCTGTGGAAAGCACAATGGCGGAGAGTTGATGAGGTCTTTCACTTTCTACTTCTATTTTTTAATTTCTTACCATGTACAAATATTATTTAATAATTTAAAATATTTTAACTATAAAGCTTTAAAAATCTTCAGATAAAGATTTTTTTCAAATATGAAGGCACTGAAATCCACAAAGGAAAAGATCTAGAAATTTTAACTACATAATAATAAAAATTCTATACCTCAAAAGCATCATAAAATCTGATCCACCCTGCTGTTTATCCACCTGTGATGTTCTTTAAACTCATATTATCATACCTGATATTCTCACTTGACTTTTTAATGACTTCTTGTTCTTTCTTTACACATTACTAACCTCCCACTTAGCATCTTCTTGACTCCTATTTTAGGCTTAGTTTCATTTTAAAATTGTGACCCTTTTCAGCAATACCAACCCACCTTCCCCTGTTTTACTTTTACAGCAAGTATTACCTTCTAAATGATTTGTTAGTTCATTAGATATTTAGTTGTTTGTATGTTTTTATCTCTGTCCCCCGTGCTATTTCCTATCACTAGAAACTAAGTTACACAAAAATAAAGCTTTTTGTGCTGTTCACTGATGAATTCCTAAGTACCTGACTCTTGTAGTTGCTTAATAAAAATTGTTGAATAAATAATTGAAGTGTTTTAAAATTATTAAACTTTGAATTTCTTAATTAAATATCGACTTATGTTCCTTTAATTCTGTTTCAGTTGGTGAACGTTGTTTAATTTGTTGTATTATATAGTGAACATTTTCCTCAGGTGTCTAGATATTTTCATTCAAAACCTCACATTCTCTACTGCCCTTTCTGATAATGGATATGGAGGAAGAGCAGAAGGGCAGACCTTGGATTTTATCCCTTCCCACAAATTTAAGAATTATAGAGTAGAGAGCTCCAGGCACCACAGATGAGATATAATGCTCTGTGTTTGCTGCTATTTCACTGGTTAACTCCTCTAATAAAGAATTGTCTTGACACTCATAATCCAGCAGAAAGCTGTTGTAATCCACCAAAACCCTGGAGGTTTGGGGAAGGAGTAGGAGAGTGAATGTCCCAATGTTCCAGAGTATCTGGTCAGCCCACACTCTTTTCCATCAGCAAGTCACTTCAACAGACCCTTTATATTATGCTACAAGGCCTTATCTGTTGCTTATGATTTCTGTAGCAATCAGTTGTCTGGCACTGATTGTTCCAAAGCAAAGTGGGGAAGTGGCAGGAATAATACCTAAAATGTATTCCTAAACCTAGCAGGTTTCCTCACAGTTTTTGATCTTATCCCTCAAGCCCTTGTTTCTGTAGTTACCCAGGGTTAGTTTGGAGGGAAGAAGCTAACAGCCCTTAGTAGTTTTCGTTTTCTCAGGAACTATACGTAAGAAAGCTACTTTAAAGACACAGATAAGTTAAAAGAATGGAGAAAGATACCTCAAGTTAATATTAATCAAAAGAAAGCTGTAGTTGTCTACAGCCATGCCACCCTGAACGTGCCCGATCCCATCTGATCTCGGAAGCTAACCAGGGTCAGTCCTGGTTAGTACTTGGATGGGAGATCACCTAGAAATGCCAGATGCTGTAGGCATTAAAGAGAAAAAAAAGAAAGCTGTAGTTGCTATATTCAGACAAAACAGACTTCAGAACAAGGAAAATTATCAGGGAAAGGGGCATTACATAATAATAAAGGAGTAAATTCTCCAAAAAGATAACAAACCTTTAATGTGTGTACATCTAACAACAGAGCATTAAAGTAGCTGACCAATCAACTAGATCTACTTGTCATTTATAGAATACGTCACCCAACAACAGAATACACATTCTTCTCAAAAAAGATAGACATGTTAAAAAACTTGTATGTAAAAAGATAAACAGTTAATAGGTATACAGTAAATTTAGAAAAGTATTCACAAGGAGGTTTAACATCTGTAATATACAAAGAGCTCTTAGAAATTTACCTTACCAAAAGTAATCACTATCCTGAATTCTAACACTAAAGGTTTGCCAGTGGTAAACCTTCACATAAATTGAATACATAATGTGTTCTTTTGTGTCTGGCTTCCTTCCTTTAACATTGCAAGATTCATCCATGATGTTATCTGGAGTAGTTCATTTTCATTGCTATACAATATTCTTCTTGAAGACTATACCACAATTTATCCATTCTATTATTAATAGACATTGGAGATGTTTCCATTTGGGGGCTATTTTGAGGAGTGCCACTATGAACATTCTTGTGTCTTGTGTATGTCTTTTGGTCTACATATGTATGCATTTTTGTTGGATTCTCTATTATATCTAATAATCCATTTGAAGAATTTTTTTGTTCCTTGAAACTTCGAACTTAATGGTTTTGAAGTACTCAATGAAGGAATGCTTCCTAGGAAATATGGTTTCAGTGAATTATAAGTGGATACTGATCACTGAAAAGTTTCGTCTTTTCTGTCACTAACCAAGAGGGAACCGGATCACTCTACTGGCGTGAGTGAGGGATCCTTTTTTTTTTTTTTTTTTTGAGGGATCCCTTTTAACAGAGAGAAATTGGATTGCTGCTCTACAATGGAGTAAATAGAACTAGGTATGGAATGTAGGAAATTCACTGAGATGCTTCTTAGTTTTCTCTTGTCAATAGTCTAATAAAAACCTAGGGTAACCCAAAAAGGACCTCCACTAGGACTCATCTTACAAAAATGAATGTTTGAGTCACCCTTGTAAAGAATCCCATTCAGTTTAGATGCAAGCAAAAAGTAAGAAAAACCTAGAATGAGTGTTGAAAGCAAGCAACTATGTTTATGAATCTAGGCCACATGACCAACTAAAAATAAAAAACAGGTTTTATGAAACTACGATTATGTTTTGTTACTTGATTCCTCCCCAGCCATATATGAAGAATTCTGGGGTGGCTAATGATTTTGGTTTCAGGTAAAAGTATGACTGAATTGAAACCACCCCATGATGACTTCATAGCTGATGGGAGGAGACTGCATTGTGGAAAAGAGTGAGGTGAACATAGTTACTGCCCCAGCTCCCTCCTTGAGAGGTTAACTTGAGCCTCATGTATACTTGACCAAAGATCATTGCCTCTCTTAAAGTGAACTCACAATTCTCTCTCCCTCCAGAACCTGGTTAACTTCCTCTTCAGTCCCCTGGGGCTTAAGAGTGCTACAGCTCCCCTGCTGTTAGTCCTCAGTTACAGAACTATCCTAATTCTCATATCCTACACACGCATTTGTACTTAGTCCCTTTGTAAATAAGTCCCTTACTTATTAAATGATCCTGAGTGTGTTATTTGCTTCCTGTTAGGACTGTTACAAATTCTTGTCTTGCTTCTTGCCTAAAATCTACTTGGATATTAGCATAGCCACACCATTTTTCTGTTAGGTTTTGTATGATATGCTTATTCAAGTTTTTCTACATTCTAATTTTTATATGTCTCTTGAAATCAGGTTAAAGGTATAACTTTATAAATCCAAGGGGACAGTCTTTGTCTTTTAATTGGGATAATCAATTTCCATTTAATATAATTACTGATATATGGGGCTTTAAAGTTGCCATGCTGTCTTTTGTCTCATCTGTTCTTCACTATTTTTCTCTACTTTTTTTTTCTCTAGTTTTTTTTTTATTCCATCCTTTTGATTAGCTTTTTAATTATATGTGCTTTTACTATTCTTTTACTAATTACTCTAGAAATCAGAATGTGCTTCCTTGACTTCTAAAAGGCCAGTGTATATTAGTTTATCTATTTTATGGGACAGTGTGAATTGAATACCTTAGACTACTTCAACTTTATTTACTCTCGCCTCTTAATTTGTTATTGTTAGGTTTTAAATCTTTTTTTACACCACAGTATACTAGCATTGTTTTGTAAAGTTAACATTGAGATTTACCCATATATTCCTCCTTTTCATTGCTCTTCATTCCTTCCAGAATCTGACAGCTTCCATTTTTCTGTTTAAAGGCCACTCTTTCTTCTAATGCAAAAGTGCTGATGACGAAGTCTGTTTGTGTTTGAAAATATCTTTATTTTGCCTTAACTTTGGAAAGTTATATAACTTGAATACGAATTCTAAGTTGGCGATATTTTCTTATAGTACTCTGAAGATAGCATTATTTTGGTTGCAAAACAGTTGTCTTACTGTCATTCATTTGGTAATATCTTTTTCTTCTGTGCACTTAAAGTTTTTCCTCTTTGGTTTTCAGCAGTTTTACTGTGTGATTTTATTTGCTGTTTTCTTGCTTAAGGTTTACAGTGCTTCTTGAGTCTGAACCATAAAACCTTTTGCTTATTTTAGACATCTTTTCAAGTATCACTGTTACATTCTCACTCCTCTCCTTCTGAGTCTGAATTATACCTATATTAGACTCTTTTATTTTTTACCCTATACCATATGTTTCTTCCACTTCTTTTTACACTTTTTCATTCTTTTGTCTTTCTGTAAATCTGTCTTCTGAACTGCTTCCAATATCTGATTTTGTCTTCAGCTCTGTATAATTGGCTATTAAGTCCATTCATTGGGTTTTTAACTTGTTTTTCAATAATATAATTTCCATTTGGTTCTTTGTGTTTCCATTCACTAAACATTCTTACTCCTATATTTTAAATTCCTGAGCATATTAATCATAGTGTTTTAAAGTCTTCATCTCATTCTCCTTGTGGGTTCTGTTTCTACAGTCTATTGCTTCTCTGGTTTTGTCATATCTTCTCACATACCTGATTATTTTTTATGCGTGCTAGATATTGTATATAAAATATTGTAGAGGTATTTTGAAGCTCTAGATAGCCTTACTTTCCTGTAGAGAGGATTTTTTTTTTTTCCTTTTACTAGACAGCTAAACTAGACAGCCATTAGCAGACTTAGATCCCTACAATGCAGTTGAGGCCTGAGATGATTCAGTCCCTGCCAGTTCTATTTTCAGTACACTCTGACTCCTACCTAGGGTAGAGCCCTTCAGGATTTCAACTGAAAGACTGAGGTGTTTATCTTTCTTCGTGAGCCCTAAACTCACAGTTTCTCTCCCCTAACATTGGCCCTGTAACCCTCATAGTTCTGGTAGCTCTCCAATGCCTTTAAATCGGGGTTGTTGTTTTTTTTGGCTTTGGCCCAGCTTTTCTAGTTGTTCTTAGCAGAAGCATGATCAAAATCACCTAGTTCTTAATTACCAGAAGTGGAACAGCAGAGGAATCATTTTTAATGTCAAAAATTGTACTGAATGCTCCCTTTATCCTCTCCATCAAAACACACAAGGTAGTAGTTGTACATATGTTTAGTCTATAAATAAACTATAAAAAAATATAACAATGTATTAGTTATATATATATTATTTATATATAATACATAATAAATGTCCAGGTCCCCTGCGATAACTCTTACTTAGAAAATTGAAATTCTGCTAAATGAAAAGTTATAGTCTCAGGAAAGTTAAAAGTATGTTCGAAGGGCATGGGGAGCCCAGTTTCATTAGAGAGTTCATGTACAAAAGCAGAGATAAAGTTCTGGTTTTTATTCTCTATTTAATAGGTAACTACTGAAAACTTCTTTATTATGGTACCTTTTAATAAAAGCTGTATTTTGTCTGATAGTGATATGCAAGGTAGACTAGAGAAGTAAGAGTACAGGCAAAGAAACCCACTAGGAATCTACAGTAATGGACTAAATATGAGTTCATAAGAGACATCATAGTGTAATGGAAAGAATGTTGACATTGGAGTCACAGGACTTGTAATTACTGGTGCTGTCAACTTGGATAATACATTTAATGTGTCTGATTCTGCTTCCTATTTACATGCCAGTCACCCTGTACACCTTCAATAGAATGCTGGATATCTATTTTAATCTACATTATAAAATTTAAGGTGTAATGTATATTTGAAGGCCCGAAGAAGTGAAACTAATAAATGTAATAGAGAACTGCATGCTGAACATCTCCACAATTAAAAACAAATAAGTCACTATTTTCTCCCTAACCTTTGTCTTAATTTCCAAAATCAGCTTCCTCTTCTGACTGACCTCTTCAGGTGAATATATTTTCTGGTCACCAGAAATGTATTGAAGTAATCTTTTTCTTTCACTATTTTTACTTCTTTGGGCATTCAAATATATATTACACCTTAAATTTTATAATGTACATTTAAAAAGATATTCATCATTATATTTGATAACCACTCTGTGAATTAAGCAAAATTTATTAACATTTCAGCATTCTATTGAAGGCCTCTCTCATTTTAATCTAGTTTCCCCTACCCCTATTCTTAAATGAATAGAATTTTGGTTATACATTTTTTTTTTTATTTAACAGCCCTTCTTGTTCTACTAGAAATAAAATATTTTATGTATTTTTTACTTGGGACCACAGAAATAATGTATCAGCATCCTCCCTTATCCATTATACTTCGGGATTCTCAACCTTAGGGAACCTGGAAGTAAAAAAAAACTGAGCAGCAAGGAAAATTGTTATGAGCTTTATTCTGTAGCAAAAATATGAATCTGTTTTTGAGGTATTAAGTGTTTCACGAAGGAGAATTCTCCATTTAACTGAAACTTCCAATTATTCACCATGGACAGAAGGTCCGTGCAATCTGAAGAGCCTTGTCATTACTGGTATACTGGTAAATGTTTGACAACTAGCTCACCAGAAAAAAAAAAAAAGGTTCTGACTGTGGTGTTTGCAAATTTCTCTGAGGTAAATACTCCCACTATGCCCCATATCGAGCTGCAAGACATCACTCAAGGAAGAATTAAAGAGGTGTATATTATAAAACTATAATATTCCCACCATGTGGATACCATAGAAATAATTACAAAAACACAGATAATAGTAAAATGTAGTAAAATGATCAAGAAGTGAATTTTGAGGATTTATTATTGAGTCTTACATATTGGATTTTAATATAATTGTAAGATTATATAATTAATATTTAATAATGGCTGTGTTTAACAATCAGCCTGCAAACTTCCTAAAAAATTTAAAATTGGCACTCATAAGGCAGCATAAGCCAGCTCTAGCATACTACTGCCTGCACTCTTAGTTTTGGAAGAGACTTAGTGACTAGCCAATATGAGTTGAGGTGGTTCTGCTAGTTAATTATTTTTTAAAAAATTTTTAATACTTAGATTTATATAACCAATCCTTAAATTCCACCACCTCACAAACTAAAGTCCTTTATGTGTTTTTCATATTCCTCCCTGTATGTTACCTTGTTATGACTTTATTACTTAAAAAAAATTTTAAGGCTGCTGTACATATTTAACCTGTGTTACCTGTAAATAAATACTGACAAAAGGAACCAAATAAACAATGGGCAAAAATACATAGAGAGATTTCTTCAAAGAAGATATACAGATGGCAAAGCAATACATGAAAAGATGCTGATCATTAGTCACTGAGGAAATGCAAATTAAAAATGACAATGAGATACCACTACATACCTATTAAATGGCTAAGATTGAAAAGACAGATCATAACAAGTCAGGAGGAACTGGAACTCTCTTATACAGCTTATAGGAATGTAAAATGGTACAACCACTTGGGAAAACAGTTTGTCATTTTCTTAAAAAAAACAAAAAACATATATCTACCATACGATCCAGCCATTCCACTCTTAGCCATTTACCCAAGAGAAATGAAAGCGTATGTCCATACAAGCACTTGTATAAGAATATTTACAGAAGCTGTATTTGTTATAGACGAAAATTAAAAACAACCCAAATGTCCTGATAAGTAAATAATGACATATCCATATAAGGAATACTACTCAGCAAGAAAAAAAAAATGAACTATTGAGACACACAGTATTGATATCAAAATTATGCTGACTGAAAAAAGCCAAACAAGAAAAGAGAGCATATTGTATGATTCTATATAAACAATATTTTAGAAAATGCAAACTAATCTATAGTGACAGGAAACAGATCAGTGATTTCCAGTAGACGAAGGGAGCAAGGGGTGGGAGGAACAAGAAAAAAGGTTTATAAAAGAGTATAAGGACATTTGTGGTTATGCATACATTATCTTGATTTTGGTGATAGTTTCATGGGTATATATGTATGTCAAATTGTGAAAATGTATACTTTAAGTATGTCCAATATATTGTATGTCGATTATATTTCAATAAAGCTGTTAAAAAACAATCTACTGTGGCCTGACCACTGAGCTAAGAAAAAGGCAACTGCTTGGTTCTGGACAGCACATTTCCATCTTTCAGGGAGAGTAAAAGTGTATAGAAGTTCTTTGGGCAGCCCTAAGCACATTGCTGGCATATACTGAGATGTCAGGCAACTGAAATTCTCATGTCTTTATCACATGTCTGTTAGGTCAGATTCTCTGAGTGTCTCTCCTTATGTTTCCCTAATATATTTCATATTATTTGTTTTACACATGACTATTACTCATAATGAGGCTTCAGTATTAATATTCAGTAGACCATTGGTTTTTTTTAGACTGTGTTTTGTGAACACTAGGAATACCCACAGAACCACCTGAGGCATCCTGAGTGGGCGTGGGGACTGGAGATGGAAGGAAAGTGATCAAAGAATCTGAGTGGGCAGGGCTGCAGCCTCTGACTCAAGCAGCTTAGTTTGACAGACTTAAGGACTTCTGGGGAAAAAAACAAAGTATGAAAATCATCTAAGTTTTATCCACAAGCCAAGCTTAGAGCCTGATGCATAGTAGGTACTCCATAAATACCTGCCGAGTGAATCTTGATTAAATTCAAAATGCCTCTCATTTCTTTCTGCACACCTTCTGTTTCTTAATTGTTTAATACAAATTTTTATTGTCATTTGTGTTTCTTTAGATAAGAATATTAATTTTTGAGAATTCATGAATTACACTAAAACAATGCACCAATAATTCTTCCCATAAGCAGCCTGAAGTGACCTCTGAAAATGGTTCACTATTCTCTTGACCCAGAAAACCCCACAAAATCATGCTAATTAGGAGATTCAAATCTTCGTGTTCACTTTAAGAACATTCATGAAACTGCCCAGGCCATCTAGGCTATGCCTATCTGAAAAGCCACCAAGTATCTGAAGGATGTAACTTTACAGAAGCAATACGGGCAATTCTGTTACAATGGAGGAGTTGGTAGGTGTGCCCAGGCCAAAGAGTGGGGCTAAACACAGAGTCGGTGACCCAAAAAGAGTGCTGAATTTTTGCTGCACATGCTAAAAAATGCTGAAAGTAATGATGAACTTAAGGATTTAGATGTAGATTCTCTGGTCATTGAGCACATCCAGGTGAACAAAGCTCCCAAGATGCGGCACAGAATTTACAGAGCTCATGGGTGGCTTAAACCCTACATGACCTCTCTGCCACACTGAGATGATCCTTACTGAAAAAGAGCAGATTATTTCTAAACCAGAAGAGGAGGTCGCATAGGAAAAAAAGATATACTAGAAGAAACTGAAGGAAAAAAAACGTATGGCCCAGAAAAAAACAAACAAACAAACTTATGGCCCAGAAGTAAACTCAGCATCAAAGAAAGATATGCTAACAAAAGTAAAATCAGAGGGGAAAAAAAGCACCAATAATTGTAATGTACTAAAGTGTACCATTTTATAAAAGCACTGATTTTATATACATATTCACACATTGATTAGCAATGTAAGCCTCCATTAACAAATCTTATGGGTATTCACACCACACACACACGGGTTCTAAAGGCTGAGGGAATGAAAATCACACAGCCATATGAAAAATTGCCCTTACAAATTCATGATCTACCTACACAAAGTCTTTTTTTGTTTTGGTTCGTTTTTCAGTTTCCCTCAGCAATTCCAAACTTTGCCTACTTTTCTCATGCCCAGCTCATTGTCATCACATAGCCCTCCTTCCTATTTTACTAAAAAAGTTGAGAACATTGAGTAATAATGGTCAAATTCCTGCCTCCTCCCACCTAAAATTTATCTTCATTTTTACCCATGCTAATCTTCTTCCTTAGTGTCAAATAGGGTTATCTTGTTCAGAGTCAAATACAGATGACTCTTAACACAAGTTTGAAAAGCACAGGCCCATTTATATGCATATTTTTTCCAATAAATACTTGTACTTTCTATCTGCAGTTGGGAGTCCATGAACCAAATGTATGCATTGTCTAAGCCATTTTATACAGGGACTTGAGTATCTGTAGATTTTGGTATCTGCAGGGTCCTAGAACCCATCCCCCACAGATATTGAGGAACAATTAAGTTTTGGGGGAGTTAAAAGTTTTATGTGAATTTTCAACATCATGGGGGCAGGATGGGGCCTCTAACATCTGTATTGTTCAAGGGTCATCTGCACTCTATTTTTTACCTACAATCACATCTTGTGAAGAAACCTGCTCCATTAATCTCTCTGTTCTGTATCTCCTCTCTCATGATTTCCTCTAGACTATAAACATACTCAAACCCCATTCTAAAAAAAATCTTCCTTTGACCCTGAGTTCCTCTAAGCTAATACCCTATATCTCCTAGTTTCCTATCATGACCAAGCTTTCCATTTTTTCACTTTCATTCACATCCCAACGTACTTAAATTGAAATTATGTCAACATCACCTTGCTGAAATTATGAGTCTTCGGTGCCAAAATCTGACAAATTTCTAATCCTTGTATATTTGAATTTTCTATACCATTTTGACACTTGATATTTGAAATAGGTAGTAAAATATTTTTTGGATGAATAAAGTGGGAATCAATGGAGTGAAGAAGTTACTCTTAAACTCGAGTACCCAATGGATTACAAATAGCTGAGTAGCCTGAATAATGTAACCCCCTTCCCTGCCCCTACCAAAGATGTTCACATTCCAGTCCCTGGGGCCTGTGAATACGTTGTTACATAGCAAGGGGGAATTGAGGTTGTGGACGGAATTAAGGTTGCTAATCATCTGGCCCTCAACTGGGGAGATTGACCTGAAATATTCTTGTAGGCCCTAATATAAAGGTCCTTACAAGTGAGAGGAGGAGGCAGAAGAGTATGTCAGAGTGCTATGACATGAGGAAGACTCGACTGGCTTTGAAGATGGAAGAGGGTCATGACCCAAGGAATACTGGTGGCCTCTAGTAGCTGGAAATGGCAAAAAGACAGATTCTGCCCTACAATCTTCAGAAACAATCCTGTTTATATCTTGATTTTAGACTCGTGAGACCCATTTCAGACTTTTGAGCTCCAAATCTGTGAAATTAACTGTTGTCTAAGCCACTAAATTTTGTACTAATTTGTTACATCAAGGAAACTATTAAAGTAACCATTTCTAATTTTCCTTTAAAGTTGAATCTTGTGATATTTGCTATTAAGTCTAACTTTGTGTTGTGGGGGCTTGGGGGTGGTGATAGAAAGGAAACCAGGATCAAATGAAGTTCTTCAAATCTTTATCACTTTAGCTAATAAAACAGAAAGGTCGGATGCCTCATTCTGATGGACAGAGGAGTAAATCATTCCCACTATGTCAATTTGAAACTCTGTTAAGCATTTTCACATAGGAACCTAACACATATACAGAGAGGTTGGATTTAGAGAATAGCTCTTTGCGGGATGACCTAAAGACATGACTACTTTTCTATCAGAAATTATGTTCTAAGTTCCAGAAGAGGAATGAAACTTAAAATGTATATAAGCCTTTCCTTCCTTTACTTTCCCTTTAAAATCCTGTTTATTTGTCTGTCCTATCTGCCTAGCATTTAACTCTACTTGAGAGTTACAACATCAAACAACAAATTAGACTTTAGGTATGTGACAAAGGATTTTTGTAGATTCTATCGGTGTTTCTCAAACTAGAATCTTTTAATCCTTTACCAGATTTTTTTCCATTTTGTGATTTATTTCATTAATCTATATAATAATTAATGTAAGCATAGTCCAGATCACCTTAATTCCCACTTCAACTAAATACTGCCGTGTGTTTTCAGAGCCTGTATGTGTTTAGGTTCATGATCTTGTTGGCACCGTGTAATAGCACTTTGTCTTAGGCAAATGAGAACAGAAATAAATAATAAATGCTTCTTTCTGGAAATGTGAAAGCCAAATTACATCAATGGGAGAATGACAAAGGCTTCCTAAAGGTTCTAGTAGAGACAACGGATCATTACTTATGGACCACAGCATAGTATACACGTGCCAAATTTAAAAAACCTAAACTGTAGTAGTTAGTTTTATATTTGCTTCCAGAACCAATTTGTAAAAAATAAAATAAAAATCAAGTAGCAGATATTAATTTTATTAGTTTACATTTTTCTACGTTTACCATATAAACTTTATTTTTAATTTAAATTTACTTCCTGTACTATGGGTCCTTAGTGCAATTACTGCAACTATTTTAGGTCTTTCTCAGAATCATATCCCATCTAGATTATTTCAACAGCACTCCACGTGGTCTCTTTGCCTCTAGTCTCCATCCGACAACACTTTCCTTACATCTTCCATATTGCTATCATAGTTATTTTTATGTAATTGAAATCTGATTAAAACTTTTTTCTGCTAAAAATTCAATGCCCCCATTCCATACCCTTCATAATAAAATCTGAACTAACATGGCATGGTAAGGCCCTCAAATTCTTTCTCTTCTCTCACCAGTAACACCCTCCACTCCACCCCCACCTCGCCTGCCTCTCTCTCTCTCTCTCTCTCTCTCTCTCTCTCTCTCTCTCACACACACACACACACACACACACACGTACACACACATTACTGCATCCAAAGTACTGTGGAAACATACTCGGTCAACTTCTTTGAAACTTTATGTTGTTCCCTCTGTCTGGAAGCCTTCCTCCCTTTTCTTTTTCCAGCTAAGTCTCTTTTTTCCTTCATTTGTTTAAAGACATCTCTCTTCTACAGTGAAACTTTTCCTTATCACTCCCAGCTGAATTAGGTATATTAGTATTACTCTGTGCATGTATTTATGCCATCAAACACACCATGTAATTGTCTGATGCTTAATGGTCTCCCCAATTAAGTTTTTTTTAAAGGTGACATTTGGGTCTTTAGGTATCTTCAGCATCTAGCTCAGTGTCTGGCACATATTGGCATTCAAAAAATTTTTTTAATGAACATTTAAGAGATTGGGAGTGATTCTGTTAACAAACCTCTATTACATTAATTTCTTCAGCCTAAAAATGAAAGAGCTCTTCTTAGCTTAGTCAGACCTAAATATCGCCGATTGACACACTGCATGAGTCTCTTGGTCTTGCCTCAACCTGCATCAAAAGCAGTCCCACATTATAAATGGATGTTTTCTAAAACTGTTTATAAATAAGGCAGAACATGCTGTTATATGTGAACAACATTACAGTGACTAGATTTCAAGCTGGCAAATATAAAAAAGGCAATTAAGTTACATAAAACTGAGCAACAATAGTGGTAGCCCGATTGTTTTCTAGGGTAGGAAACCTTGAAGTGCTTGAGCACAGAGAAGAAAAAAGGGTTTCCTCCTCATTCCCAGTTCCCTAAAGAAACAGTTTAAGCTTACCACTGGTGTTTTCCCTCTCACTTCTGCACACCTCCCCATTGAGTCTGCAATGTCCCTCTTACCTTGCCTTCTGTCCCTAATTAGCACCCAATCCAAGTCAGTGGTAGGCATTTAGCCCTACCTTAAAACGCTCCAAAGTAATTTTCCCCTTCTCTCCATTAGTGAGAACAGAAAGAAGGAAAACAAAGAAAGCTAAATTCACATAAATCTGTGAATACCTTAATTCTTGTGGACTTTTTCCTTTTTCGTAAAAAAAAAAAAAAAAAAAAGTCTTGGAGTTTAATTTCAGGCATTGTAGCACCCAGAGCTCTTTTTTGAGGGGTCTTTTTGTATGAATGGGAATCTGTCATACTGTTCTCTTACCAGGTATATATGGTAAAGCTCAATCTCATTACTACTTAATTATTAACTTTTGAGATTTACAATGCTTTGATAATGGGATAGCTCTGAAATTGTCATACTTCTTCAACACCAAATGGGCAAAATTCTTTAAGTATTTTTTTTTAGAGGTAGCATGTATTAAAAACTAAAAGTCTGACATAGTGGCTCCATTAAATCACTTTGATACTATGTAGACCTGATCCTTTAGAGTCACTATGTACAACATTCCATAATCATTCCTAACTTAAAATTCTTTAGCAACTGGGCTTTGGGTGGTAAGCACACAATATACAGATGTCAAATGATAATGTACACTTGAAAATTATATAATTGTATTAACAATGTTACCCCAATAAACTTTATTAAAAAACAAAATGAAAAAAAATTCTTTAGCAAAAGAATTTTAAATTTATCATCACT
Source organism: Pteropus alecto (assembly GCF_000325575.1). Lineage (NCBI taxonomy): Eukaryota > Metazoa > Chordata > Mammalia > Chiroptera > Pteropodidae > Pteropus > Pteropus alecto. The sequence goes on along the minus strand of NW_006441953.1, from coordinate 2,524,656 downwards.
GCTTTACTAAAGAATTCTCACATAGATATATTTAAAAAATCAAATTCAGTATTGGTGAAATAATCATTTCTGGTCTAAATTATACCGTTTACTTTAGATCTTTCGTATTGTTATTGAAGCAAGAAAGATTATAATTATTGTTTGGAAGTAATTTTAATTTGAACTCTTTATTTTCAGTTAAGTACTGATAAAGCTAATTCATATATTGGGACTCACAAAAAGGAGGCCACCCCAATGGCCTGGCCCATGTCACAGATCTAAACCTAGGTCAGCCTGCACTCACAGGCAACACCTGTCAAGGAAACCTAACCTACACCAATCACAATGCTCCAACTCAGCTACATTGATAGCTCACCTTACCTTAGGAAACAGGACCTGCTGGCCTTACAAGGAAATCCTCGACCTCCTAGCCAATCATGCCTTTTGTGTCACTGCTTCTAATGCTCCAAGAAACTCACTCCTGCCCCAAATCCCTCGGGAACAGTGCTCCACTCACTGTGAGGCACCGGACTCCCCTAGTCCATGAACTGTTTTCCCTTAAATGAAGGACATCAAACTTGTTACAAAAGTGTTTTAGTTTTGTTATTTGACAGTATTTCACCCTAATCCTTATCTGGATAAGTACCCCTGATTTTCAACCTACTTGATTTCATCTGAAATTAAAGAAAACTTTTTTATATTTAGAGAATGCCAAAATCAGTGTCTTCTCCTATTTCCAGCCATAATTATCAACTTTTATTTTCAATGAAATGTTGTTTAAATTTTTAATCACTGCTTTATTAAACAAATAATACTGATGAAAATAACTCCAAATTTAAGACTAATAGACAACAAATGCTTATTATTATAGTAAAACTAAATTAAACTGCTTTGTTTGAACTGAAGGAAAAGCCTCTTCCTGGCTGTAAATTTTTCACATTTTACAAAGATGCTACATCTCATTTATTACTGGTAACCTGAAGAGTATTACGAGATGTTGAAAATATTTAGCAGTGTTTCCAGACTAATTTCACATTGATTCTCATTAATTTTTTTAATGTACATTGAGATAATTCACATACCGTAATATTCACTCTTTTAAAGTGTACAATTCAGTGGGGTTTAACATATTCACAGAGTTGTATAAATATTACAATTATCTAGTTTTAGAACACTGCATCATCTCCATCAAAAAGACCCTATAACTCAGAATTCATTTCCCATTTACTCAACCCCTAGTCCTTGAGCAGTCAGTAATCTACTTCCTGTCTCTATGGATTTGTCTATTGCAGTCATTTCATATAAATGTAATCATATAATATGTGGCCTTTTGGTCGGGCTTTTTTTACTTAGAATAATATTTTCAAGCTTCAAGATACATGTTGTAGCATATAGAAGTATTGTGCTCATTCTTATTAACTAATACTATTCCATCATATAGATATAGCATATTTTATTTATCCACTCAGCTGATGGACATTTGGGTTGTTTCCACTTTTGGCTATTATGAATAATGCTACTCTGAACATTCATGTGTACAGGTTTTTACGTGGAAAATATTCAAATTTATTTTTAGCTCAAACATTTGTGCATGAGTCATTATGTACTAAAAAACATCTTAATTTAAGGTCAAAATGATATTCTTATCATGAAAGAGTAGTTTCCTAAACACATTACCTTGTCTTGATCATAAAAATGAGCTTCTGAACTGGTAATATACAGAAACTCATTTGATTTTTATGCAAACAATATCAAATAACATTTGGTTGACTTATGTTCTAAATTACCTACTCCAAGCAGAATACATAAACATGCATTTTGGATATAAAATCTAAACTATGGCATTTACAATTTAATTAAACTAATAAAATGATATTCACTGTGTTAAAGCTAATGTCTTTAGCAAGTTATAAAATTCTATGAGAAAGTTACAAAGGTCTGAAAACACATGCAATATTAAATACTATCAAAGATATGTACTAATCTATGTTAACTATATTTATTCACAAGCATATTTTAATTAACTCCTATACTCAAGCTATTATATGTGGCTTCACATACATATGATGCATTCACATATTAAGACTTTGGCACACCTTCATTATTTGGATTAGTTATACCACTGCCACTTTCATACTAATTTTCTTCATCTTTTATATTTTCTTTTGTTTCATGCAAATTCATGCAAGAAAATCTGATCTACCATAATTAGAAAGTTTTTGAGATTTAAATATAGTATTAAGGATGAAATTGCTTTTAGCTTATCTTTTCAATATTTTGTACCTGCATTTTTTAATGTTTCTTTCAATACATAAAATCATAATCTTTTTAGCATATTGAAAATGCAATATAAAAACACTATTTTTCTTTTTTTTCAGATGGTAAATTAAATACGTCAAGTGAAGAAAGTCAACTTTACCTTTACTTGTAATTATAAATTGGATTCTGTATAACATTAGATATGTGAATACTATTTTAAAGTCTGAGCTAATCTTGGGCTACCTCCTTAAATTTCAAAATGCTTCCAGGCCATATTCTTTTTAATTTTAACCTTAGCAAAATTGAGCAAAAATGTTAAGTTTGCTAGTGTAAATACAAATAAACAGAAAGCATAATCGACCAAAAAATTCACTTCAGTGCCAAATAGAAATGAATTTAGGGTTATACCAGCATTTGTCTCCACTAAACATGGATAATCTAGAACTTCACATACTAGGATTCATTTACATGTCATCGTTGCTTGTATACTATCTTGATAAAGTAGTGGCACCATTATAAAACAAAGGTTTAATTTCAGATGCATGTTTGTAGGACAGAGAAGGGCATGAGTGGATTATTCATCTTCTAAGCAAAACTCCATTACGACGAAATTTTTTGTAGAACAAAATATTTTCCAGCACCAACTGGCAGTCCACTTATTTAAAAGTGGGGTTGAATATAAGCAATATTGCTGCAAAGAGAGAATTTAGAAAATTCCTTTTAGTCACTGGTTGGAATTTTACTTGGAATGGTAAGGAATGCATAAATATTTGAGGCAGAGAATATATATTTATTGTACTAGTGGGCAAATCAACGTTGGCTAATAGTCAAAGGGCTAAAAAACAGCTTAATGGTTGAGTGTGAGTTTTGAGGTCAGGATGCCTAGGTTTAAATTCTGGCTTTCCTACTTAATAATTATGACCTTGAGTATTTCATCTATATAATGGGGATTTGATGAGATAATGAATTAAAAGACCCAGCATATAGTACTTCAAATAATAATTATTAACACTTATTTTTAACAATTTCAAATATGCAACATTTTAATTTCACCCTTGGTTGTTACTCTCATTTTTCAATTCTTCTACCACATCTTATTTGTAACAGTGTGTAATAAATAAAAGTGATATAGTAAAACCTAAGTTACCCAGAATACTTGGGAAATGAATTGTTCTAGTTAGGTAAATTTTTCATAGGGTAGCTTTATAGGTCTCAAAAAAAAAAAAAAATCAACATATTGGATAAAACAATTTCCTAAACCTATTACATGCCTTCTTATAGAAAGTATACTGGTGGTAATTAAATGTTTTCTTGACGAATCACTATTGCTATGGATAGGAATTAATTCTGTTTTAAATTTCACAATACCTTCAAGGCTTTCCAAAAGGAATAAGCCTACTTGACTCTACCTAAGGTTTTTTAACACATAGTTCATGAATAGAAATCAGGGTGTGTGTGAACTTGGATATGAAAACACAAATTACATCTTTGTTTTTACTAATCTCTAACTGAAATTAGAATGTAATGTTGAATGTAAGCAACAAACAACTAGCTGTATCTATGTCTGTGTCACCAATAGGAATCACAAATACTTTTATCACAAATGTTGCAAAATCTTAAAATATTTATGTTCATCATTATTTCAAAATTTTGGTCTTTACTAGACCATCATTTGATCTTACTGTGTTAATAAAACACATATATTCCTATGCCAAAAATGTTTTTCTTTAATATTTGAGACTCTATTTCAAAATGTTTTTTTATGATGCTATGAATTTTATTTTATACATTTAAAAACATTATTCTAAGATGAGTCCATGGTTTCACTAGACTGCAAAGGCAGTTTGTGGCACCAAAAATATTAAGAACTCTGACCTCAAGTCTGTCTCAGCCTGCTGTGCTCTGTTAATTCAGAGAATTAACGTGTTCTGTTATACTTTCATACTGAAGTTTGCTTAAATTAGGGTAATACAAATGGGGTTCTTCAGCACTTTTCTCTTGAATATTGTGAGTTCCCTCTGGGTAGGTAGGAATGTTTCCTACTATGCCTGAATCTTGGCTTCTGAAAGAACAAAACAGAGGGAGAAATGCGTCAAAATTAGATTCGAATGGCACTGAAAGTAGAAATATAAAACATCCTACTCTCCTACTTTCTAAATTGAGACAATATACAACTCCATTCAATATATACTCTGCCATTTATTAGCTTTGTGTTCTTGGGATAGGAACTTAATCTCCCTGTGTATCAGTTTCTTTATTTGCATAGGGGGTTAACAGGCACAGTACCTGGTACATAGTAAGTGTTCCATAAATATTACCTATGTTGTTATTCTTAGATTTGTTTTACACTGTGGCCTGTTAATGTCTGGTTAGTTTATTAACTTACGTTTATACAGCACTGTAGCCTGCACTGCTCTTCCACATACATTATGACATCTGAACCACACAATAACCCTGTGAGAAAGGACATCTATTATTATGCCTAGTTTAGCATTGAAGAAACTAAGAAAAGTAAGTGCACCCTATCACACATATGGGAATAGAGCCAGAAAACAAACTTGGATTTCTCCCTCCACTCCAACTGCCGAATCCTGTATTTTTACTATATTAAACTGGTTAAAAGAAAGAACAAAGGAAAGATGGAAGGAGGGACAGAGGTATCCTGTAGGCCATGAGGTGAGCACTAGAGTGCTTTGCTACTCACAGAGAGGTTCTCTGAGCAGAATAATTTGTATCACCTGAGAGTTTTTAAGAAAGGTAAAACTCAGGCTCTGCCCTAGAATATTAAATCAAAATCTGCATTTTGAATAAATCCCTAGGTGATTTGCACAGATACTAGCTTGAGAAGCACTATTTCACTGATTGCTCTAGTGACACTATTATGGTCACCTGAACAGTATACATTAGCTCATTTATCGCAGACCTATGAAGTTTTAATTAGGTAATGCTTTCTTGTAACAGGAAATAACTTGCTACTTTCCTTTTTTAAAGTTAAGTATATTTTTAAAACAAGTTTTTATTTCCATTTAATTCTTAAGTAGGATCATTTAAAAGAATGTTAGAAAACTTTAAGCAGGTCAGTACTTTTAAATTCCTTTAAAAAATTAATGTCTTACTAACCTTTGCCTGAAGGAAACACTATAGAGCGAAATCACTCTCTATACTTCGCACTCGGCAGATTAAAACAGGCCAATCCTATCCTCTTATTTCTTCCCCTGGATGTTTCAGTAAGTATTGTTTCACAATGTTGTGGCTCTAGGAACGGAAACAAAGCAACAAGAGGAAAAAAGTATTAACTCTATTCCCATACTTAAACCTAGGCGGATGGTAGAGGTTGATTAGAGAAAACAGCCCGCACCTATCTCCCTATTCTGCATCGCCATATATTCACAGTTGAGCTCGATTCCTAAAATGCTCTAATTCTGGGAACAGGTCTCAGGTCCGCTCTTCTCAGTATTCTTCTCAGATCCTGTAGGGTTAGAAATACACTACATTTCGGCAGGTGGGCGCACTGATTAGCGGTCCGCTAGGTTCTACTTTAAATGATTGTTCCCATTCGACGAGCGCTTCCTCCTACTGGTTAACCGGCTCAGATCCGCAGGCGAGTAAATACCGCTCACCTGCGACACCGGAAATTTCAAAAGCCGGGTCAACCAGGACTACAGGCATCTAGTAATTAATCCATGGTACCTCCCACCACACATTCCTGATTGGGTGCGTGAGAAAAGGATGTGCCGGCGCGCGCTCCTACCAAGCCAGAGAATTACATTTCCTCTTTCCACCAGCATAAGCACTCATGGGCGGTGTTTCTCCGGCGAGGCCCGCCCCAACACGAGCCGGTGCCTCATTACCTCTCGCGAGAATTTGAGGATTTGGGGGCGGGCCCCCACCCGGAAGACCGCACAAAACTGCCCTTAAGTCATTGCAGACCTACAGCTCCTGTAAACCAGCCACGAGGTTCTCGCGAGACCCGCCTCCTCGATACCAAGTGAGGAAATTGGGGGACTCTGTTGGGAGGGGCGTGGGATTCGATCGCGCAGCTGCCGTTTCCATTACCTTCCTCCCATGGTCCCCTTCCGGTTCTCGATGCTTCTCTGAGTCTAAGAGTTTCCGCCGCTCGTCTACCCTTCCCCCCAGCCCATGACCCGCCTCCAGCCCCCGCCCTCCCAGTCTAACCTCCGATCTATTTAGAAAGACGGTGCTGTTCTGAAAAAAAGGAAAAGGGGGTAGCACAGACACGCTGTACTGGAAGTGAGAAGTAAACCGTTTTCCAGCATCCTTAGATTCGTCCTGTGCTCGCGGCGGCGGCGTTGGCGGACTGATACGCGGCGGTGAAGAGGCAGGAGGAGGGGGGGAGGGGCGGAGCGTGGCAGCTGGCAGTAGTTCCGTCAGAGCGGACATCTTGTGGCTGTGTCGTGCGCGTGAGCCCCGTAGGGCCGGGGAGGCACCAGCTGCCGCGCGGGGAGGAGGCCGAGGCCGCAGCTTGAGGGAGGCCCCGGCCCCTCAGTACGCGTGGGTGTGGACGGCTAGGGGAAGGGAAGGGTGGCCGGCCCACTGGCCGGCCGGGTAAGAGAGGAAACACAGGCCCTGGGTGGCTTGAGTGACCAGCCTGTTGGGTGGGGTAGGGTGGGAAGGCTGGAGAAGCCGGAGCCTCTCCTGCTTAAGGGGGAGGGGGAATGGGCGCGTCCTCGCGCCTAAGCCGGAGACTCTGGGGCGGCACGGGCGCGTGGTGGTGGTGGTGGCTGGCTGGGCGGGCGCGCGCGGGAGCGCGCTGGAAGGCGGAGTGTACGGTGGCGTCAGGGACGACACAGAATAGCTCTAGCTGCGGGGACAGCGACATACATCAAGCCTCTTCTCTTCATTTCCTTTCTCTCTCCTGCCGCACCTTTGAGTTAGAAACCGAAAGAAGCCCGGCGTAAGCCCGGAGCCTCCTGTTTCCCCCTCCCCCCTAGCCTTTCTTTGCCCTAGTGACGCCGGCATACGCCAACTAGGCCCCGGCTCCTCCTCTGCTGGGCTCCGGACCCTGCCCCGCACCCACCCCTTTCTCCTACGCCTCTTCCTCTCCCACCCGGGTCTCTTCCTTTCGAGAGGCCGG
>NW_006441953.1:2472642-2517243 GCF_000325575.1 Pteropus alecto | reverse complement strand
GCTCTTCCCGTCACTCTCGCCCCCTCTTCGGGCCGAAGGACGGCATAGAGGCTGTTGGTGGCCTTGCCACGCCACCCCACCCACCCCGGATCGCGACCGTTTTAAGGGACCTGGATTCATCGGGGCTCTCCGGGGCCTGTGCGAGTGCTGATCTGCTCCATTTTTGCAAAAGGCGCCTGTGTCTGGCAGAGCCGGTGTGAGACGAAGAGACAATCCTTCCCTGCCGCCAGGATAATCAAGAGTTTTGTCCGGACCTTTGAGCACACACCGAGATAGTGAACCAGACGCAAAGCACAGACTATGGCGCTGAAACGGATTAATAAGGTAACTCATGGGACTGAAGGGGATGGGGTCATAGGAGGAAAGGCTCAGGCCCGGAGGAAGAATCGGGTGGGGGAAGTATAATTATGAAAGTGTTTTTCCTTGCGTCGTTTCTTCCATTGGGGGATGGGGGGCGCGGATATATTTTGTGAAGAAATGAGATTTAAAGCTAGGGAACAGAACTTGTGGCAAGTCGAGTGTTATCTTGAGTATTTCAGTGGAATCGATACAAATTCGGGGTGAGGGGGAGTGATTTCAGGGGCCTTGGTTTTGCTTCTAAAGGAAGAGTTAGTCCTCTGTGGGTCAGAATTGCGGAGAGACACTCCGGCAGATGTCATGGCGCTTCCTATTCGGTGCTTGAAAACTTATTTTAGTTGTAAGATCAAGGTTCCAGGCCGTCTAGGGGGAAGAAAGGTAGGAAGCAGGGAGAGGATAACAAATCCGGCGAGTCCCGAACTTTATTAGGGCTTGGGGTAGAAGTCTTTTGCCAGCCGAAGAGTAGTGAATGAGTCAAGTCAGAAACTTCATCACTGGGCGAGTTATACAGAATAAGTGGGATTGGGAGGAGATGGGCTGACACAGTGTTGCAACTTACTTTGGTTCAGGTTTTTCACCCGAAGCTATCAGAAGCACACTGGGAACTGATGTAAAAGCTTTCTGGAAGCTCCCTTTCTCTTTTGGCGCGGGGGGTGGGTGGCGGAGGGGGGAATTGGAGGGTGGTAAGGGGTGCGATGGCAGTAAAGCTAAGGTTAGGTGTACCTATTTATGTCTTAGCCCATTTAATAATACCCTCGGAGAAGGTTTTTTGGCTACTTAAAACGTGATACTAAACTATCGACATAAGTTGAAAAAAAGGATATTTCGAGTCTCGGGGTGAGCGGAACCTCCACCTCCGGTGGTTTAGTCTCATTTTCTTGCTCTAACTTCTATCCCGCATTTTAAGATGGCGGCTGCTTTAACTGGTTCAGGCTCTTTCCGGCATATCCTTTCGTAATAATATAAAATAATATTCTTTGTTAAATGTTAACTTTTATATCAGGTCGTACACTAGATCTGAAACCTCCTGCTCAAGACTTATCTATATTCAAACTCTCAGACCATATTTCCCTTTTTTGTAACTTGTGTATATGTGGTGTGTTTGGTTCTTGCACAATCGAGGAGGGTGGAGTATTTACAGCTAACTTGAAAAAAATGTCATGGAATAAATTCAGCCTTACTAAAACTAGGAGACAGGAGATTGTAAGTTAGAATCTTTGGTTTTGATAGGTTACTTTTTTAAGGAGTGTATACATAAAAGGAATGGCAAGGACTTAGCTTTATTTACCAAAATAGACCTGATGCTTCATTTTCTATTTATTTAATGCGTGTAACTTTGATGTTTATTGGTATTTTATATAAAAATGGAGGTTTAGATCTTCAGTGTATTGATGCTGAAATCTGGGATTTTGTTTTAGGCTATCATTGCATTGTCATTGTGTGAAATATAAACTTAAATCTTTGTATTAGAGAAGATGGAAAATGAGAGAAAGAAAAACATTTTAGGAGTTAAGACTTAGGGATTACTTAAACACCCCTTTCTGTGACCACTTTGTAGGCGAGCAACACATAGAAGAATAGTTATATTTTATGTCATAGTTAATACAAAAAACATAACATTTAGTACAAATCAAAACCTTTTTTATCTATGGGAATTAATTTAGGCCACTAAGATGTGGAATTATTTAAATCCATAGTTTTTCATCCATGTGGAACAGAATACTTTAAAGGAAGGTCTCATTGATTTTTTTTCTTTTACAGGTGATAACCAAGCTGCTGTGACACCACTTTAATGATTTAAAAGCTCTAGAGAGACAGTATAATGGTTAAGAGTGTGAACTTTGGAGCAGAAATGCTCCAGTTAGAATTCTAGGACTGGGCAAGTTATTTGTGTTCTATAAAGTGAACGTTTGTGTTATATGAATAATAAACAGTTGAGTACCTAGTGTATACCAGACACTATTCTAGACGTTAGGGATGCCCAGTGAGCAAAACAAATTTTAGTTTTTGGTTGGTTGTTTTTTAGGATTAAATAGGTTAATGTGTGGCTTTGGACCCTCCCCCTGACCCCGCACATGACACTCAGATTACTACTACTGCTATTTTAATATCACTTTTTAATCTTCAAAAACTTTTTCTAGTCTTCTACTCTTTGGTAATACTAGATTTTTATAATACAGAAACTTGACATTATGACACTTTCCAAATTGGAAAGATGTGTTTATTTCGGACTTAATTGATTTAATCTATAGAAAAGTTTTGGCACGTGTTGTTTGGTTTTCAGCAGTTATTGTCAGAATCACACCATTAAACTTAAAAAAAGAAAAAAGAAGAAAAAATTCCACGTCCAGACAATTTTAGCAAGTGAACAACTGATGGGAGATGCTTTTTATTTTAGGCACCTCTGTTCTAGAAATATGAAGTCGAGTAGGCATTGATGTTCTTTATTTTGAATTATTGTTTGCAGCCCTCAAATTTCAAATATTAAGACATGAATATTTCTCATTTTAATAAAAAGCTTTTCATTGGAATATCTCACTATTGGTTGTTCATTTGATCAAGGCTTTGAATTTGTTTTTTCTAAAGTTTATTTTTTATAATTTCTTTTTTGTTTGAATAGTTCTTAGACCAAGCAGCCTTATCAAATAACATTATTATTATTTTGTTTATTTTTTGCTGTATTCTTCATTTGGATAAGCTGTAGTTTGGTCTTACAAGCTATTTGTTAAACACAATAATTAAAAATACTCCCAAGTTGATTGGTGATGTTTGAGAGTCAGAAAATTTTACTACCATTAAAATAACTACAGCATGTGAGTTTGGGGAGACATTTAAAGAGAACTTTACATAAAATATAATGTGAACCAAGCCTAAAAGAACAGCTCATGCTTTGAGTGCTTGCAGTGTGTCAAAACTGTTTGAAACACTTGTATTGATTCATTTATCTTACAACAGTCCAGGGAAATAGGTACAATTATTGCCCCCATTTGGAGATTAGGAACTTTGAGATGCAGAGAGGTTAAAAAAACCACCCAGGGTCATATCATGACAGAGTCGGGATTGGAATCTAGGCAGTCAGGCTCCACAGTGTGTTCTTAATCACTACACTGTCATGTCACATTTTTGGTATTCAAAAAGAGTGGTTTTTTTGTTTGGCATGTATCATTCTGCTTCTAATAGCTAGATGTTAGCATCTATGTCCTAAACACTTTGTAAACTCTTTATGAATATTGACTGAGTCTCAATCCTCACAACAATCCTGTGAGATATTCTTACCATTTTATTTTATGCATGTGGAAACAGGCACAGAGAGGTTAAATTACTTGCCTATAGTCGCACAGCTAGTGAGTGACTGAGATTCAAATCAGATAGTCTACCTCAAGAGCTCAATCTCTTAACCTCTATTCTGTACTGATATTTGAACCATTCCACTTCTTGTTTTCTAGTCAGGTAAGAGAATGTCAAGTAGCACTCCTGGCTACCTGAAGTAAGCTCTGCTCTCCCACTTCGCGTTTAAATGGGATTTAATTTTGCTCTTAACGTTATAGTTAATTTGTGAATTAAGATTTTAGGTAACAAGTTTTGAAAGTAGGAGTGCGTTTCTTTTTGGCTTCTCTCTTCAAGGACTTTGGGAACTACCATGTGACCCAGCTGATTGCTAGGGGTATCTTAAACTTGTCCTCAATGAGCCTATAAGCTAAATACACTGTATTGGATGTGTTTCTTTTAAGATCCTCAAGAACCTACTTAATTTGTAGGACAGTTTAGTGGTAGGGATGCTGATCATATAATGACTTCGATATTTAATTTGAATAAGGATGACAACTTTGACACCATGTGCTTTGGTTTCATCATGCTCATCTACAGTGTTAATTCTAGTTTTTCTTGTACAAAAAGTTGAACACTTGCTAGCACTGGGGGGAAAACTACTTAGATATACTTTGCACTAGATTATATGTTAACTCATGAGTTCTAGTGCCACTGGTTATCCAAGATACAGTCAATTCTTAAGAATTTCTCAGAGCATTTCACTATGTCTTTCTATCAAAGAAAACAGTACCTAGTACTGAGATAAAAATAGTTCAGATTAAATTCTCAAATTCTAGATTGGCTTTTGCATTCTGTTATATGTGTTGTGTATATGAGTTTTGACATGAATTATCTTTATACATTAGAACGTTTAGCAGAATTTTTGAAGAATATGGGTACATGGGGTCTTATCAGACTTGCTGAATTATTTTATCTGGGAACAGGCTTAGTTTTGAAATGTCCCTTAGGGATATTTCTGAAGCTTCCCTCAGGTTAAGAACCACAGACATAGGGGATAATCATTTAATCAATACTTACTGAGGTTTTATTCTGTTTGGCACAGTAGTCTAGTCCTGGGGGATAAAATAAATAAATAAATAAATAAATAAGCCAGTCAATCGCCCATTAGAATTTCTGCTTTGAATGGAGGAAACAAGCATATAAACGTGAATAGGTGCACCTTATACAACTTACCTTTCAAGAATTTTATAAACCAAGTAGGGGAAACGATTATTTGAAAAGTTAAGGGGACTCTTCATTCACGTATTGGATGTACCCACAGTTTATCTGAATAGCTTTCCTGCACTACATTTTGTCATTGTTATGGTGTGTTTTTTCTTTTATAACTATACTTATTTCTGTTTGCCAAAACAAACCAGCATTTTGCCATTAGCAAAATTAAATGAACTTTTGTTTTTTTACTGGAAATTTTGTGTTCTTGACTTGGTTTTGCTACCAACGCAGTGATCTTATTTCAGAATTGAACAGTGTAATTAAGAACGGATGCACTTAGTATCTTACTAGTCAGTTTACCTTATTATATGAGATTATGTCTCAAAACAGTACCCTCAACCTTGTTACTTAGGGGAAATTTCAATAGTGTTTTATACTTTGCTCATTCGATTATCTTCACCTTTGAACATAATCTATCATTCAGAGCCCTCCGAACAACTTCATAGTTGAATTTGTTGTATTTGACCTTTTAGGTCTATTGTGATTCACTACTTCTTGGTCACTTGTTCATTTTCAGGATGGAATACTTGTTCACATTAATCTTAGCCTAGTTATAATTTCATGGATAATATATAATTGGATGTTTTCAATCTTTGGACTGCTCTTAATTTTTGTTTTTCGTATATATAAAATGCCTTATTTGCATTTATGGATCAAAGCTTAGAACCAACATTTGGCTTTTTGTCTTTGCCCATTTAGATAATGCTTACGAAAGAACTGCTTTGAGTAATCTTAAATGGCTTATTTTTAATGGTGATCCGAAGAAAGAAAATGGTAGCATTATTCATTCAAGTCATTGTATCTTGTCTAATGAACAAGAATGCTTGTCACACCTATAATTAACAACTAAACAGGAAGTTAATATCTTGTTAGCGATGTAATGAGACATGGTGTGCAGCACCTACCTCTTAATCACTAAGATAAATTTCAGGATTTCTCACCAGAAATTAGAAATTCCAAACTAAAATGATTTTAAAGGAATTATTCTTTCCCATTCTTAAGTGTACAGTTTTTGAAATTGTTCAGATCTCAAATCTTTTTGCCAGCTTCCCTTTTGAAATAATGTCTGGTAATCATATGTTTCTGAGATGTTTCCTTTTTTTGCCATTTGTATCTACATAGGATATTTAGAAATTGTGCAATGTTAAATGAATTTTTGTTTACTTCATGGTAAACTTGATGATATAAGAATTAAAGCAGTAATTTCCTGATTGGGCAATTATCATTGGTTTAAATATATACCTTTATATTGCTTGGTTGTAAAGGGTCCTTGAGGGTGACTGATCTCAAAATTTCTGAAAAGGCACTTATTCTCATTTCCCGCCTCATACTCTCATCTCATCCAGCCCTCAAGGTAATATTTCATATTGCTCAGTATAGGTTTAAGAAGCAAGGCTGTCTTTATAGCACTGCCTGACATATAGTCATACATGTCTTGCCTTTAATTCAAGTTGAATTTTGGAAAGACGTGGACTGTTAAATAAAATAGAAGAAATTACCTTTCAGTAATGGCATGAGCTTTAAATTTTCCCAAAAGCAGTGATAGGAAATGTGTCTATACTACTGTTATCGTTATGACCTTTGTGTGATATGCAAGATGAGTGGCAGAGATTGAGCTAACAAATGATTTTGGAACATTGTGATAATTATTGTACTTAAGGATGGGATCCATAAACTTGGCCTTATAACAGTGATCATCTTGAGTTAAATTTTGGCCTTTGGCAGAATGAATTTTACAAACTAGAATAATTTATTTAGGGAGTTATACTTTAATAGCAGGACTGATACTAGAAACTTTGTTTTCAAAATGCTGGCTTTGATTATGTCATATATAAGCAGTGGTTATCGTTGAAAGTTGAGAATGCTTAAATGATATTGAACACATTAAATCTTACAAGAGGCTAATATAACATGGCTGCTCTGTAGCTTTATTCATAAATAGTTCTTGTATTTATATATATAGTTCTTGTATTTCCGATATATAAGCTCTTTAGAGGCAGGAAACATTGCTTACATATACTTCTCTATCCCCTCAGGCCTTTAGTGTAGTCAGTACCTTGGCTTCCTGCTCTTTGTAGTCTGTGATTAGTCACTTTGCCTCATTGAATGAGGAAGAGTAGAGAGGATAGAGAAACAAAAAAAACACAAGTATTTATTTAGCAGTGTGTTTAGACTTCTAGGCCAGTGTCTCAACCTTTTCTTGTTTTACCTTTAACAATCAACTGTCAGAGAGACCCTGTGTCCCATAATGGTCAAAGCAAATGTCTTCCTCAAGATTAGCTGTAGGTTTTCTGAGTCCCCATTCCAAAAGGAAGGATCAGACTCATTTCTGTTTAATCATGTACCTCCAGATGAGAACACTCACTGGCTTGAGCTATATCTGTTGGCTGCCTTTTAGAGAGATTCGCTTGACTCCTTTTCCTATACGTGTGTAGGCTTTTAAAGGGAAAGGAGAAGCATATTTCCCAGTGGAGGATTCTCACACTAGTCAGATGTGCAGGAGGTTTAAGGAAATGTAGTGCAGGAAGATGATCCCAAAAGGAGAAAATTTCCCCCCAAAGAGCATACCATGGCAAAGAAATGTCTAGCTGGTGGTTTCTTTTCTTTTTTTTTTTTTCTTTTAACGGATAGTACAGTTTTTAACATTGTACCCAAATTATATGTCTAAGTGTCAGTCATGTCAAGGTGAGTGGAGCCTATAGCAATTTCCAGTGTGTACCAGTCTCCCCTGCCAACTGTTTTCCTATTTCTGTGGTCTTCATCGTTGGCCACGACCCCATCTGGGTAATGCTGCTCCCCTTGGGGGAGGAGTAGTCAACAGTGTGAAGACTTTAAAGATCTCTCACATGCGTGCTATTCTTTCAGGTCCTTGCCACTGTTCTTCTCTACTGAGAAGTGAAGAATTAATTTCAGTACTTTATATAATTTTGTAAGTTGTTTTTGTTCCCGAAGCCTGTGAAACTTTTAGGCTCTAAAGTCATTTCATAAGGTGAAAACTGAAGACAAAATTACTTTTGAAAATTCTTTGAGAGGTACCTCACTGGAAATTGATCTCAAGTCCAGTAAATAGTTTTATTTTGCAGTGGAAGAGATAATTGTTTTTCATTTGGCTTTCATTTAAAGGCCATGCAACTTGAAATGGTAACACTAGATTCACAATGAGTGTGGTGAGGTGCGAATTAACAGTGAATAGTTACAGAGGAACTGATCCTAAGAAAACATCGGTTTTCCATATTTTGTACAATCTAGGGCATTTATTTCTAAAGTAGAATAGAGTCGGGTTGATGCAGTTGAACTTTTTTTCTCCAGTTTGCTAAATGCCGTATCAGATTCTTTAACTTGGATACATCTTTTATGTGAGAACACCCTTTTGAGAAAGTAGTCTTTTTGCAAACTATCTCTAGACCTATTTTTCAAGTTGTCTGGTAGTTACCCTGCTTTGCTTTCCTACTACCCATCCTGGAGCTTAGCATGTCCTACATAAACTCAGGTTTTCCTTCCTTCTAGTAAGGACCTCTAATGTAAAGTGGAAATAAGGCCTATTTCCATAAGGTAGTTTAAGGGTAAAAGGCTTGGTATTTAAAATTATTTTTTATCCCCAGTGACTTAGTTTATGTTCTTTTCTCAACTAAGTTATTGTAGTTATCTACTCTTCTGTAGGGATTCCTACAACATGGGTGTGAGGAGGGTCTGATGCCCCACAAATTAAGTAGAGTTTTGTGGGGGCATATGTGTATTTTAGGGGATAGAGGGTTGGCAGTTCATCAGATTCTTAGAAATCCTAGTTACAAATAGTGTTAAGAGCCAATGTTCTGAATGATATGTCTAGTTTTATAGTACTTAAAATTTGAAAACCTGCAAAACAATGCTATATGTTCTTAGATATATAGTAGTGTATGAAAGTGGAGAAATGGCAGAAACCAAATTCGAGATAATCTTAGGGAGTACATGAGAGCTATTCAGTGATATCTGCAGCTTTTCTTAAATCTGAAGGAAGTATAGTGAAAATATTAAACTTTACTTAATTATCAAGCTGAATACACAGATACATGGGTGCTTCCAGGATATGACTTAATTTAAAAAAAATAAAAAATCACTTATGGTGTAATACTGCTAGTATGTTAAAAAAAAAAAAAATCTGATTTGCCTTATTCCTGCTTAAAAAGTATCACTGATTTCTCATTGCCTTAGAGATAGTCTTTGGCATAAGTCAAGGCTCTCAAAAGATCTAGCCCTGATTAACTTTTCTGGTTATATCTGCTACTCCCTTACCTGTACCCTGTTGTGTCTCTGGTATATACTACACTACAAACAAATTTTTACAACTTGTGTTCTTTTACACCCCTACCTTTGAATGAGTTTGTCTACTTAGATTGCTTATTCCTCCATCAGGACCTAGCTCTAATGTTACTTTTAAACCCAGGCAAAGTTAGTGGTTACCTTTTCAGGATTCACAAAGCATTTGAATACCTTTGTTTTAAGTATTTTAGGTAGTTGAAATATTTTTTGTTTTTCCATTATGCCTACTTTCTATCAGCTCAATATTTTTTGTTTTTCCATTGTGTCTACTTTCTATTAGCTCAGTCTGTTGGGGGAGGCATTGATATTTTAGCTTGGTATATTCAGACTAACATGCTTGACACCAAAAAGATAGTCTTTATATAATGAATAAATGTTTTGATGGTAAAACTTTAGTAATAACTTTACATTTTAGAAGTAGATTTAAGTTAACCTATAGTTTCTGTGATTAGATTTAAAGTTAAATCTTTTCCTAGACACATGACTTCTCCCTGCTCCCTCTTGTTTAATTTTAAGACTTCATTTAGATTTCTTACATGTTTATTTAGCCAGACTTGCACCTTACATTGTGTTTTAGTGGGATAAAATATGGGTCCCAATAGCACTCTGCTTACAGTGGGTCTCTCCTCTTGGTTTTTTTTTCTTTTCTTGGATTTATTGGAAGGAAACTGGAGTAGTTAACAATTAAGAGAATAGCTAGCTATAGGTAACCATAGCTAGCAACAACCTCAGGGACTGAACTTGCCTATCTATTTGCCAAGTCAGCTCTTTGCTATCTCTGCCACCCAGTGTGATCTCTCTTTGTTTGGATTCACCATGTAAATTCAGGGTACATGCCTGCCAACAACTCTTGGTCACATCTTTACAGCTCCTAATTAGAGAAGGAAGAATTGTCCCTTCCAGCTTCATTTTGAAAAATCTTGGGCAAGGATGGATGGAAGACTGATCAAGTCCCATTCCAGCTCATGTTACTTTCCAACTCAGGGCTAATCATTGAGGCTGAAGGAGCAAAATTATATGATTAGTCCTGAGTAACTGGTTTTTGGTAGCTGACAATCACCCAATACTACAGTTACATGTTTGGAGTAAAGGAAAAGTATTTCCATGAAAGCAGGGTAAAAGATGGTTTATTGAGTAAGTGAAATGTCTGCTACATAGAAGAGCATCTAAGATAACTCATTACTGTGCTTTTTCTCGTATTTTTTTTTCCCCTGCTAAGATATTCTTGTATCTTATTTGCTTATGCTATGGGTGTAATAATGTCATGACAGTTATTTGGTATCTTAGAAGAAAGTGCTGGTACCTGATTTAAAAGACCTGTTTTGATTCTTAAAGTTACTTAGGTCATTTTTCAATGTTGAATTTAAAGTAGATTTTAGTACATAAGTTAATTGGCCGGATTTTAATTTTTGATTATTACTTCAGAGATGTCTTGGTCATGGAGAACTTGGAAAATAAGGTATTTAGAAATTATCTGAGAGATAAAAGAACCTGCAGTTACAAGAGTAAAGAGCTGAAATTCGGTGCTAACTAGCGAAAATTATACCTTCACTCTAAAAGAGTGATGATGCCAACATAAAGGCTTAGTGATTTATAAATATCAGCGTGCAGGAAAACTCATTTCTTTTATAAGAACTATTTTCTTGGATTCTTCATAATTAAAAACGTGTAAATTTCAAGTAGGATGTAGGTCAACTTTATAGATTACTGAACTTTTATTTGTAATGACATCGTTTCAATATCATTTGGGTATTTTGTTAGACCAACCATCATCAAATTGGTTTTTAATTAAAAATAACTGCTATACATATATACAATGGAATATTACTCAGTCATAAGAAGAGATGAAATACTGCCATTTGCCACAACATGGATGGACCTCGAGATAATCATACTAAGAGAAATAAGCCAGACAGAAAAAGTTGAAAATCACATGAGGTCACTTATATGTGGGATATAAACCTAAAAGCAACAAAGGAACAGGACAAAGATTCATGGAAGGGAGTGAAATATAGGGTTTAGGGGGAAGATGAAGTGGGTAAAGGGGATCAAATATATGATAGCTGAAGAAAACTGGACTTTGGGTAGTAAACACATTAGAATATACAGATGTCAAATTTACAACGTACACCTGAAAATTATATAATTGTATTAACCAATGTTACCCCAATAAACTTAATTTAAAAAAAAAACTGTTAGATGTTTTTCTTTAGGAATTTTAATAAGTCTGTTATATTGAAAACAATATAAGTATTGAGTACATAATTTGGGGTAGATAAAGGTAGGAAATTCATTTTGGTAATGTTTGAATTCAAATGCTTACCACACATTTCTAGGTAGGACCACATAAAATTGCAGTTTCTATAGTTCAAAAATAGTCAAATATTAGTAGTTTCATATGACTCAGGCTAATAACGTGGTTTCTTTAAAACCTCATCCACAAACATTCCTTGAATTGCTGATCTTGTGTTGCTAGTGTATAACATGTCATGGTAGTATAGTTGCTAGATGACATTATAGACAGCTAAGCATAAATATTTGTCACATAGGCAAAAGGTTTAAATGGGCTAAGGCTATAATAGTAGTTTATTTGTGAAGCAGTTTTTTTTTTGTTTCATAAATGATTTGCCTACGGAGGAAATCTTGCCTTCCAGACGGGTGGTCTACATGTTTGCTTGTTGAGTAGCTAGTACATTATGTGCTAAATTGTATGCCAAAGTGCTTTAACTGTCATTCATCTTTTCAAAAATTCTGTACAAATAGACATTGCTATTTTAGAGATGAGGAAGTAAGCATAGGAAATAGTGGGTCTAAGTTAAATTAAAAGTGAGACTCCAGACTGAAATAATATTGAGGGAGATATATACTCAGTGCCCTGATTTTATGATGCTATGTTTGAGCATTTGAATTGGGGTTTTAATAGCATTTATATTTGGGTTTTAATAGCATTTTTGAAAATTCAGATCTTTTGTGGGAAAGGAGGCAGGGTGGTTTAGAACTGGTATGTTTTTAACCTTAAAATAGACTTTTTAAATCCAACTTCCTTAAGGAAAGAGAATTAGACTGCCTAAGTTAGCTTCTGGTTTTTCTTTTTGGTGGGCCAGTTACACAATAGAACTTGTTATGAGTTTCGGAATGTGGGAAAATTCTGTTCCTATCAAGACTGTGTTTGTTTCTTATCTAAAGTATATATACCTTGAGGTGGTGTTAAAGTAGATTGCCATTATAACAAAACTGGCTACTCATGGAATACACGTAATTGCTGGGTGAGATTTGATCTAACCTATGAAAAAATCATTTGCTCAGTAATGGATTGTTGATTAATTCATGTTGCCAGTACATTTCTTTTTTTACTCAAAAAACGTAGTTTTTCAAATACTTGATTGTTTCACAATTAATTGATGTTTTCGTAAGGGTTTTATTGTTTCGTTTTTTAACTAAAGCCATGCATAGTTTCTTATAACCAGTTGTTTTACTCTGAGATGAGTTTCTGTAATTCCTACTGATTAGAATCAAAAATGTTTGGAATTAATTTTCTCCTATTTAATATGTTGGACATACAAGGATATATTTATATAGGCAAGCGTACAGGTCTGCTCTGATCTTACATCATCTTAACATTGTGAATCAGGGGCTCTCTAGCTGTTTTGATAACCTATAAGCAGTTGTGGTATGAGTTTCAGAAGCAAATGGGCACTGTTATCAGGACAGTTTTTTACAGTTTTATTGAGATATAATTGACATACTGGATTTCAATATACAAGTAATGATTTTACATATGCATATTGCAAAACGATTGCCACAAGAACAATTCTTTGTATTGATTTTTTTTTTAATGGAGTGTGTCTAGACTGACAGTCTTGAACAACTGGCCAATTTCTGAAGTACATTTTGACCATTTGATAGAGGCAAAAATTTGCTCTGGTCTTCCTACAGTGTTTTGCATTCCTTGCATTTTCTTAGAAGCCCATTATTATCTCGGGGGCTATATGTTTTTATAGGCATTTATATGTAGTATATGTAGATTTAGCTTTTATCTTAAATTTGTAAAGAAACTAGTGAAGAAATTACTTTCTTACTAGATTAATTATGCACAAGTCAAGGAAGGACTGAGTACATATTTGTGGTAAATAACAAGGTCAGGTAGAGTTGTGGAAACAGCCTGTTCTGCTAAGAGCAGAGTTCTGTTAGGTTCTTCCAGAGTTGCAGTTTTCCTCAACATTGAATAAAATTAGGTTGAATTGAGGGACTAAGGAAATCAAAAAGGGGGTACCTACCTAGCTAGTACCATGAGATATTTTTCGAGTGAAAAATGAGGTCAGTGGATAATTGGTTCAAAAAGAACAGGATTTAAGACAGTAAAAAAGAAGGCCTCTGAGATGGTCTGAAAGTTCAGCAAATATCATGAATGTTGAGAGCCGTATTGTCTAGGTTCTTAAGCTATGAAAGTATCTGATTACCACTTTTTTGGTATGTTAAGATGACAGCTGTTAATATAATAATTTTCATATCGATGTATGTATATACTTTTGTGAACCCTAGCCAAGATGATTGTCTTGAGTGTGTGTATTAAATAACTACACTTACTATACCCCAGAGACTGTGCTAGGGTTACTTATGTTTTCTCTTTTAATAAACATATTGTTAAAATATGAATTGTGATAATATGTTCCTTAAAGAATAGGGCGAAAAAAACTGGAGGTAGTTAACTCTCTTTGCTTAGTTTTGTTTTCTCTTACGGTTACATGACCCATCATTTTCTGTCTTGATGTAGGAACTTAGTGATTTGGCCCGTGACCCTCCAGCACAATGTTCTGCAGGTCCAGTTGGGGATGATAGTAAGTAACTCTCAAGTTGATTTTTATGACTAATTTCAAAAAAAGGCTTGTACAGTTTCACATAATAATAAGAGTTTTTTGTTTTTGTTTTTCCTAGTGTTTCATTGGCAAGCCACAATTATGGGACCTGTAAGTATTAAGAATTAAAAATTTTTTGCTTTTAATTGAAAAATCCAACATCTAGTTGTAATTTATACCTAATATTTAGATTTCTTTCATTGTGATTCTGTTTTGGATATGCCAGTTGTACTCTTCTTTTGAAAGAAAGAATAATTTAATGAATTAGTCATTTGTTATGGATACTGTATGTATCTGTTACTGTGTTCAGGTTCTAGAGTATAGTATCTCTGACCTACCAAATATCTGCTCACCTCAATTTAGTTTTCTTTAATAGCAATATAAAGCATTGTCACAGAGCTTCCTGTTGTATTTGTAGAGCCAATTAATTTACTGGCTCTACCATAATGTTATTCAACGATCTTATTCCATTTGGGAAGTTGCCCAAAATCTAGCTTTAATTGTATTATTTCGTTATTTGATTCTTTATAGAACTTTAGTTTTATGCAAAATTTGAATATTTTTAGGTAGAAAGTGATATTTTGAATACAGCAAAATTCCTTTCTATCCTGGGTAGATAAGAAACTGTATATGCTGGATAATTGAATATTCAGAATTATGGATACCATCTAAGAATTTCACAGAATTAGAACGCAGTAAAACATCCTGGGGTAAGACTGTATCTTGCACAATACTTAACGTTTTTTTGACTTGCAAGGCACTTTAGGATTTCTATTCTAAGTTATATGTGTATCTTACTGAATTTTCTGCTTTCTTTTTTGATGGTTTAATCTCAACATAGATGGTGATAGTGTGCTAGGTGAGATAATGATCAATAAGTAGATGTTTATAAGTCTGAACGACGCAATGCCCTTGGAAAAGTTAGCCAGCAGATGGGTTATCTACAAGTGTTTGTTCAGCAGTTCAGATTTTGGTAACTTTGATCTGTTTTTTCTGTCTCAACCAATGTGAGCCCTTGCTATGTGCCAGCTATTACAGATAAAAATGAACATAATAGGCATGAATCCTCTTTATTTAGGGAGCTTAAACCTGTGAGAGACAGGAAATTAAAACAAGTGTGATAAGATGGGCAGTAAGTGATATGTTAATGAAGTGCTTAGTAGGAGAAATTTATGGGAAATTATAGTAGGGATGATTGAGTTAGAGTAAATGACCTAGAGGTAGGAAGATTGTGAATTAAATTAGGACATAATTTAAATTATGTCTGGATTATTCCGAATAAAAACGAAATCAGGATTATTTGTTTACATTTATCTCAAGAACTATTTTTACTGCTTTAAATTTTATTTTGCTAACAAAATTGTGATTTTTAATGTTAACTAGTGGCTTACCTAGTTTGGTCCACGAGGTATTTTAAAAGTTGGCAATCTTTGCATAAAAACCGTCTGAGTAGGCCCTCATTCTCACAAGCGATAATGGCTTGGGATAGAGTAGCAGCTGATTCTCTTTTTTTTAGGTGGAGTTTGTTATCTGCCACAATTCCTACCAGGTACACTTCATTTTGCCTACCTAGATTTGTAGGCACTTGAAATTGCTTGGAACTTTTATTTTAGACTTTTCCCATTATATAGATCACGAATTTTTAAAGCAAAGAATTCAATAAAATGCTTTACAGTGTCTGTACCAAATAAAGTTCATCCTTGATTCAGAGAGTGCTTTAAGATAGTCTCATAAAAAATTAGTTATCAGTACTAATAAAGTATGAAAGAGCTGGTAATCAAGACTTCTAATTGGATGGTGTACATAATAAACCAGCTCTTAAAATTAGTGGTGTTTTCATGCTTGACTTTCGAGACTTTAATTGAACTGTTCCTTTCCAAAAGGTAAGGAAACAAATACCTACAGTATTAAGAAAATATTTTTTGTTTGTTTTATATATATTTCAGATTATGGCCATTCCTTGCTAAGTTTTTTTCCAGCAACCTTTTAATGCACATTAATGACTAGCAGTTTTCTACTTTTAAAAACAAATATTTGATTTCAGAACTACTTAAATATTATATTCTCTGATTAACAAACACAAAATATATATTTATACCACAACTGCAGAGTTTTGCTTTGGTTACCATTATTCCCTGAAATGTATTTGTTTTCTAGGAAAGTTAATTCTCACTGTTTGGATAATTTCAGGAAGGAGTCAAAGGTTATAAAAACTTACCCAAAATACAGATTTTATTGTGCTCTTTATAAGTAAGCTTGTCAGCTTGTAAATAGCTAATGATTATCTTTACTGTGGAATTATTCATGAAATAACTAATGTTCTTTGGGCTTTTGATTGCATCTTTGTGTCAGAACAGCACCATTCGATTAGATAAAATATTACCTCATTTTGGTAGTATGCCTATCCTGTGTGGAATGCATGTGTGACCCAAAACAGGGCCACTGGTGACGTAACAACCCATAATTGCAGATTTGCTGAAAGAAAAGTGGTAACAAAATTACTTTTGCTTTGGAGTATTTCTTAGGTCAAAGTGATGGCAGTGCTACAGAACTAAAGATTCCTGACTTTCTAAGGAATGGAGCATCTAATTTAAGTTTTAGTTCAGAGTAACTTGAATTTTAGTTGATTGTAGTCAAGAAATGGCTCTTGATCATTAAAGTTAGGAGGCAAAAATTCTTGGTTGTAATAATCGTATATGCTGGCATTTTTGAATTTAAGATACTTTGGAAGCACAAATACTCATAAAAACTAAACCTTTGAAAGAATTGACAGCATTGCTAGTATGTCGTTTTTAAACTATTTGGTTTCCTGTACTATATTAAGGGCAATTCCTGTTGAGAATTGAGGCATTGAGGAGAAATTCCTTACCTATTATTTCTGATATTTACCTGCTTGGTTTTTCTATAATTGGAAATGGGAACTGGCAAAAAGATATTTTGAAATTATTTGGAGAACCACATTAACATAGATTACACCTTATCTATGACCATAGAAGAAAGTATATGCATATCTTGGAGGTATTGCAAGTTCAGTTCCAGACCATAGCAATAAAGCGAGTATTGCAGTAAAGTGAGTTGTAATCTTTTTGCTGGTGAAGGGTCTTAGCTTTGTTTAAAAAAAAACTTAAAAAGGCAACATTGTGAAGTACTGTGAAAAGAGTTATGCCTGTACCATAACTGTGAATAATGTAACATTTAGCAGCCTAGGCAAATCAGATATTAAAACCATCTGAAAGGAAATAATTGGTTCATTGGTATGTTTTATTGGTCCCTTAAGTGTTATATTTTTCAATTTATGTTAAGTGTGTTGTCATTTCCTGCAAAGTCTAATGATAGAAAAAACTCTTACCTTCTGTACCGTACTCTTTAAGAAGCATTGTGGTCTAGTAGAAGAGTGAAGTATAAATAATAAGTATGTGAGGTAATAGTAACTATACAGAAGGGGAGATATAAGAGGACAGCCAGCAGATTGGACTAAAGAGAAGGCTGTATTTCGGTACCATCCTGAAGGTAAAGAAGATGAGGACACAGATAAGAGTGTTTCAAGTAGGGGGAAAAATATAGTAGGGAAAAAGAAATGTGAAACATACATACTTCCTTTATTTGCAGTGAAGAGAGCATATTCTGGTGGAAGATGAGACTAGATTGGTGGGAACCAGATCATAAAGCACCTTGTGTGCTTAGGAGTTTGCCCTTTTATCTTGAATGCTGTGCTAGATTTCAAGCAGGGGAGTAATTTGTATCTTAAAAAGACCACTCTAACAATAGGGTGAGGAATAAATTGGAGAAGAAAGTCAGTGTAAGCAGGAATACCAGTAGTAAACCATTGCCATAATGGTGGACAAAAAATACAGAGGCGTCTCACCGCTTATCCATGGGAGGGGGATACATTCCAAGACCCCCAGTAGATGCCTGAAGTCATGGATAGTACCGAACCCTATACATACATATCTATGATAAAGTTTGATTTATAGATTAGGCACAGTAAGAGATTAGTAATAATAAAATAGAACAGTTATAACAGTATACTGTAATAAAAGTTATGTGAATGTGGGCTTTCTCAAAATACCAGTACTATACATACCTTTTTGCTTAAAAGGAAATGCTTAATGGCTTCTCTCTGGCATATCCGAATTGCCATCATCACTACTTTTGCCCTTTGGAGTCGTTATTAAGTAAGGGTTACTTGAACACAAGTACTGAGATCCTGTGACAGTATCTGATAACCAGAATGGCTGCTAAGTGACTAACAGGCAGGGAGCATACAGAGCCATTGTATGCTATACAAAGGGATGTTTCACATCCCAGGTGGGACAACATGCTACTCAGAATGGCATGCGATTCTAAACTTATGAATTGGTTGTTTCTTGAATTTTCCACTTAATATTTTCTTACAGCAGGTAACTGAAATTGCGGAAAGTGAAACCACAGATAAGGAAGGACTACTGTAGGATCTTGAGCTAAGTTAGTAGTGGCAGGCATAAAGGAGAGGAGGCTAGTTCAAGAGACTGTAAAATTTGGGTCGATTTAATGATCAAAATGATCAAATGTTTTGTTTTTCTTTGTTGTATTTTCCCTTTACTGTCAGTTTATGGTAGATTTGATAGAACCTCAATTTTTTAGATGGCGTAGTTTAGTTACTTCTGGATCCAGTAGTTTTACCAGTTTTTCCTCTTTGGAGTTTTAATGTTAAATTGTAACATTTGAAATATTTTTATTTTATCAGTTCTTTTTTTGAACAAGCGAAATGAAATTTGGCTTTGCTTAAAATCTCATTAGATTGCCTTTATTCAGAAGCAGTTAGATATAACACTTGACAGTAGATAACATTGAATGAAAAAGCTTAAACAGAACTTTTGGAATTGGGCTATAAAAAAGTTTTTAGGATTACTTTTAAGTTGTTATTTTACGCAGTACAAATACTGATCTTCAGTATTAGCTTATTTTATAAAACTATGCTGTTTGCAGCATCTATTCCTAGTTAATGTAGCTGTCTGATAAATCTGTTTCACATTCTGGTGCTTTGCTTTATTTTTTCTATACTTCTCAGATGCTGCTTTCCAGTCTGTTTTTTGAATTAAAATTCTATAGACGAAGTGAAAGGGAGTTTGGAGTAGAAGGGACTCAATTTAAATTCTAGCTCTTCCATTTCCTAGTCGTATGTTTCTTTGAATTTAATTCATCTGTAAATTGACCTTTCTCTTTTAAACACAAGTACACCCTGTTTTTCATATCTGTAACATTTCATTGCATATCTCTACCAGACTGTAAGCCCATCAAGATAAATTGTTCTGTATGTCCCTTATATATATACACCTAGCATATAAAAGGGGGTTAGATTGATTGAATTAGTAGTGTTTCATTTTATGGAGGGCTGGGGATTAAATGAGCTATATTAAAGTGTCAGACCTATAAAAGTTTTTGTTTGCCCGATATCCAGAATGGGCATATTGAAAGGTTATTTTTTAGCACTATATACATATTCTCTAATGGAGTGGGGTGGATAGGCAGTTAAATGATTTCGTATTTTCTTAACTAGGTCACTGACTTCTGTCATCACTCTTTGGTGTTGATCAGTGGTTTTCATACAATCTAGCTTGAATACTGGTTCTGTCATACGTCATTTGTACACCTAAGACACTTCTTTAAGTCCCAAATATTGCTTCATGCTAAATTATATAATATTTATTTGCTAAGGGAGTTCTTTATACTCAAATTATAATGAGCAAAATGGCAAAAGAGAAAGAGTATTGCTAGTTTTCTGTTGAAATGGAAAAACATTCCACGTTGCTTTCCATATCTAGTAATCTGAATTCAGTATGCTTTTGAAGAAAAAACTTCCATGGTTTTGAATGAGAATTTTGAGGAGCCAATTTGGGAATTAAACTGTCTAAAATCCTATTTGGTTTTTGTTCTCTTTCTCCTGTTGGTTTGCCAAGTGGCCAGAATGTCCTATTGAGAGGTACAACGCCAGTTGTATATATTATATGGCTATCATTCTACAAATGTAAGAACTTATTTTGAAGTTATAGTTCGATACATAATACTGTATGTAGATTTTATTGCTTAGTATACTTTTCCTTTGTGAGAATGAGGAGCTAGAACACTGTGTTTCTGGATCATTTTTAAAATTTTTCGGTGACTTATGTAAAATGAGATCTAAGTAAATTAGAGTTCGTGTTCTACAGTAAATTTTGATTGTTTTTTCCATTAACATGAACTGAATTTTGGAGTAATTTAGACCCTTATTACAGTGTAAATAGTAGGTAATTTTGGTTCATGATAGGGAAATACTTAGAAAATAGAAATGTAATGGATTATTTAGCAATAATATTTTAAGTATCGGTTAAGCATATTTTTCTTTTCACAGAATGACAGCCCATATCAAGGTGGTGTATTCTTTTTGACAATTCATTTTCCTACAGATTACCCCTTCAAACCACCTAAGGCAAGTATTTTCTTCCAAAATCTGTTACTATAGATTTGTTCTTTATTTCAGAGGAATAGAGTATTCTTACAAATTAGGCTTCTGCATAGTTAAGATTAAGTTGGTGTGTGTGTGTGTGTGTGTATATGTATGTGTATATATATATATACACACACACACACATACCAACTTAATCATATTATATAATGAATAAGAATAATTGAAGCTGGTTACATATATTGAATTGAGTCATTGATATGGAATGCTGACTTGACCTTTAGTTAAAAGAGCAACTAGATCTGGATTTGACCTTTGTAAATGGAGATAAGAATTGCCTTATCCTCAATGTTGCAAAGCTCAAATATACTCTGGATTCTCTCCCTCACTTTATTACTGTGTTTATACAGATTTGGATTATTAACCTTAGTGTCTTGTAATAGTAGGCTTCAAATATTTGACTTCAGTATGCATTTGCACATATTACTGCAACTTAAATTTGTGTT
This sequence comes from Pteropus alecto, assembly GCF_000325575.1. NCBI lineage: Eukaryota > Metazoa > Chordata > Mammalia > Chiroptera > Pteropodidae > Pteropus > Pteropus alecto. The sequence continues at coordinate 2,496,259 of NW_006441953.1, read as the reverse complement.
GAGGCTTAGACTAACCATTTTGAGGGTTGAGCTTGCATACATAACTGAACAAATCTATCAAAACTTAGAGTTGCTTAATGCACTGAGGTGGACTGGTTTACAAGTATTAAAAACATGTATATGGTCCTTGACTTTTCAGAGCAATATACACAAATTCAACGTATGTGAATAACTAGAAGGTAATATATACATAGAACATTGGCACTTCACTATAACCATCTTCACCATGTACAGTAGAAATGTAGACTCAAATACATACCTTTGTAACGATAATCTTAAATGAACTGGTCTATAAATTTTGGTTTACATTTAGCACTTTCTTTTTTAAAGATTTTCTAGATGAATGTTACAATCAAAATACCCTTCCAATTGCTCTGTGATAATTTTGATGTGGTAGGGCCAAAGTTAACCTTCAGAATATTCCACCATATCATTGAGAATAACATTTTTGCCCTAAAGTTATATTTTCTATTTTAGTTAAAAAGAGGGGGCCCCTGGGGGACTTCGGTCAGAATATAAAAGCCAGTTTCTGTAATTTTTGTTTTTTTTATATGTATGAATTAGGTTTTAGCTATTTGACTTTTTAATTGTGGCAGTTATTTTAAACCTTGCTAGAAGTCTTCTATAAGTTTAGAATGCTTGTTTTCATTTGGGAAAAATACCTAAAGGTTTTTTTTTTATTTATTTTAGGTTGCATTTACAACAAGAATTTATCATCCAAATATTAACAGTAATGGCAGCATTTGTCTCGATATTCTAAGATCACAGTGGTCTCCTGCTTTAACTATTTCTAAAGGTAAAATACTTTTAAAGAAAGTCTTGAGCTGCTCTGATTTTCTAATAGTTAAAGGACTTTCATTGGGGGGAGCTACTTTGAGTATTATGCCAACTTTTCGGGGAAGGAATAAAAAGTTATACCATTTTTGCTATTTTAGCAGTATTGATTAGAGAAATTTGTGGGCAGCAGTTAAAACTAGGGTATTGGTATTATTTGCAAATAACATCAAATAATAAAAGCAAAGTTTATTTTAATTGATTTCTGTAGTAGTTTTTAATCCCAAGCCATTTGCACATCGGGGCTGCTTTTTGTCTTTTAACTAAAACAATATCTCTAAAGTTAAATTTTTAAATCTTAAGGTTTCCATTGCAAGAAATTTTGGTTTTGCTTTTCTGTGTTTACATGTTTTTTAGATAAAAAGCCATTTAAAAAAAAAAACCTTTAGTTAGGTGTTGTGTGAACATGGTATGTTGTTCCTACTTAATAACAGTCTAAAATTAGTCTTGGAAATGTCCTTAGAGCAATACTGCTCTTCTACTTTTAATAGGGATCCATTTAAAATTACCACCACAGAACTACTTAATGGGAAAGAAGTCTGCCTTCAAGTATTTCTTGGTATTGGCCTAGCATTCCTTAGGTACACAAAATTAGGCTTTTAATGTTATTGATTATGACATTTATAGACATTTGAGGATAGCAGTTAACTTTAGCATCCTCACATTGTTTCTTGGAATAGTTCATGGTATTTTACAAAAAAAACTTATGATTTCTATAAGTATGGTAAATTCTAAGTGAAATAGGGTTCTAAGGCCAGGACATTTCTTCCATAAGCTTGTACAATACAGTTGAATCTCCTAAGGGGCAGTGTAGCATTTCCCAAACTTTTACTTGACTAGAACCACTTTTGAGGGGAGAGAAAGGGAAACTGAGTAATGCTTTCATAATTGTTCTAAGTGTAACATAATTTTAGACCTGTTTTTCACTCTCTTGGATACATTTCAGTTTCCTTTCAAATAAGACTCTTAACACCACATACCTAGTATTAAGAATACCTTAATACTAGCTAGCCTCCAGGTGTTTTTTTGTTGTTGTTGTTGGTTTTTTTTGTTTTTGGTTTTGGTTTTTTTGTTTGTTTGTTTTTGCTGGTGGGAATGCAGTATAATACTAAACACTGTTTCTGTAAGTGTAGGTTGAGTTTTATGCATCCCCCCACACTTGGGTTTAAAATATTTGCTTGTAATATGTTACATTAATGTTGTCTTATTTTATGGCATGTTTTGTCTTCATCTGAAGATTGTCCTACCCACTTGAGGCTTTTATAACTTAAAATACGATAGCACCTTGTACAATGTCTGGCACATAAAAGGCATTCAAAATGAATTAGATACATGTTCCATGAAGCTTGGCATCTTTGTTGAATAGGTTAGGGTAAGAGCTAGAGTTGAAGGCTCACTTGGTAATAGATGTTGGCATTTTTTCATTTTGTCAATACTCTTGGGGATATTGCCTCTATCTTATCAATTCAAGGAAATAACACAGTCAATGGAGCAATTGGGAGTTTTTGTGAAAATTGAGAGCAGGATTATCTCACAGCTAAGAATATTATGGTATAGATATTCCCCAAATGTTCTTTTAATTAAAGTTTTTTTTTTTCCTCAGAGTACCAAGAAACTCAAGTGATTAAATTCTAATGCCACTCGTTTTTTAAAAATAACAATAAACTACTATGGCATTATTTGGTGATCTCAGAACTCTTGAGTTTGGCAGTATTTTTATAACTAGTCAGTACTAGACCCAACAGAGCTCAATTTGTAGCATTTCTTATTTACCAGGAGCTTGTCTCCTATGAAGTAAAATCTCTGTAAAGCTTTGTCTTGTTGAAATTAAGATCTAAACTAATAAAAAACTTTTGAAGATTGAGGTTATAATATGTGGTTTTACTTGATTTCTAGTTTTATACCATCGCGTTTGGAAAAGATGCTTGATAAAATTTCAGTCTTGAATTTGAGACTGTTCTTGTGGCTTGACATGTAATCTGTCCTAGAGAATGGGCCATGTGCATTTAAAAAGAATGTATTCTGCAGTTTTTGGATTAAACTTTCTGTAAATATCCATTAAGTTCATCTGACTAATATGACATTTCAGTCCATTGTTTCTTACTGATTTTTCTATGTGTATGATCTGTTCATTGATATAAGTGGGTATAATTTGTGTTTTTAAGTACTTTTCTTTATCCAAATTCTCGATGCTGGGTAACAGACATTTATTTTCTTGCAGTTCTTTTATCCATTTGTTCACTGCTATGTGATCCAAACCCAGATGACCCCCTAGTGCCAGAGATTGCACGGATCTATAAAACAGACAGAGATAAGTAAGTATGTAGTAGTTTTAAGGAAATAATACAAAAAGTTGTCTTTCTTAATGAGTTAGGCTTATACTTTGCTGTAAGTTATGGCAATGCCAAGAAGCCTTGATGCTTACTTTTGGTAAGATAATAGTTTAAGTAATGCAGTAGCTAGTTACTGAAATGGGACTATTTTTGAAAATTATTAGGTTTTAGTTTTGTGACAATGAATAACCCCTCTAAAATGTTTTCTATTTCTAACATGTTCAACACTCTGTCACTTTATTATTAAGTTTTGGAGAAGAAAGCAAATTATTCACCTCAGTTAAGTTTTTGAAAAAAATATAGGTACTATTGTAAAAATTTGGTCTAAATTTCTCAAATATTTGAATTGTCTTTATATACAACTTCACTATTATAACTTTCATATTGTTATAATTAATGCCAAGTATACTTGTTCAATTAGGTACAATAGGTTAGCAAGAGAGTGGACAGAGAAATACGCTATGTTGTAGGGTAAGAGGATCTGCACTCTATGGTGCGCTTATTCATGGTACTGCCAGCACTTGAGTGCTGCATGCTTTAAGGCACTGTATTAACTAACAAAAGGTAACCGATGTCGGCAGTTTTCTGAAAACTATTTAACTGCTTGATCTCTGTTTAGCCTGAAAGTATACCAAGTAGTCATTATTGCTTGAGAGTATTTTTGCATGATAAAGCAGTTATATAGCATTAGTAAGAAATGGAAATTTAAGTAGTATCTTTCAAACCACCATGGTGTTTAATTTTAATGTTAAAATTGGTATATTTTAAGCTTTATACCAATGCTATATGGAATGTGGTGGTTTAGTTTAAATTTTGCCAAGGGATAATGTATAAAGGGAAAACTTTCAATTAAGCCTAAGCATCTAAACTAAATGTTTATTACTGACATGCATGCATTAGTGTTAGCTCTACTTTGTGGCTCCCTGTATGCTAAACAAAACCTTTGTTTTAAAGCACTGGCTTTTTGAGAAGGTGTCCTTGAATGTGGTAACCATGAATTGGTAGAAAGAACTTCTCTATGTTAAAGTTTAGAAAAATGCTTGAATCATGTTTAGTCCTTGGTTTGAAATGAAGCTAGTTTAAAATCTTAGCAAGTTCAAACTATAAATAAATATCTAAAAGTTCTGCGCCTTTTGATGTATATTCACTTCTTAAGGTTAGCACTATATTTTTTGTTGGTAAGTAGACCAAGGCATGGGTGTAACAGGGAAAAATTGATATCATTTATCAATATTAGTGATATTCCCCGGTGATAAATAACCTTGCTTGTGTGTCTGTTGCCCTCGGTTGTATTCCTAGAGATTCCCATTCATTGGTCTCAAATGGGGTTTGTTACAAGCTCCAATTACCATACTATTTAAAAATAACACATGTGGTTCTAATTAACACAGTCCATTGACACCCACCTCCTCTTGAAAACTACCGCTCTTTTATCAGTAGTTTTAATGTCTTAATCTTCTGCCTGTGCCTAAGTTTCAAAGGCATTTTCTCTTCTGGTATTACCCGAGGTCAAGTAACTTCTCAAAGTCTAGGAGTTAGATAAAATGGTTAGTTAACTGGTGTTATAGCTGTAGGTATACAGAATGTGTATACTGTTCTGACATAAGTCCATGGTGAACTGTAAAATAATTTTTTATATGTTAACATTTGTTGGAATGGATACTAATTATAGATTTGTAATAGAAATTAGCTGAGTGGTAGGGGAGAGAAAAGGTCTTTCTGTGATTTTTGCTAGCCTCCCCAATCTCAGTGTCACTTTATTGTTTATTAAAATATTTTTAGTGTTTTGGAAGCATAAGGTTTTCATTTCCCACATTGCTTTGAGTACCAATGCTGTTTCTTCCTGTCGGCTTTATTCTAACTATAGCCATTAAATGACCGATGAGTCAAGGTAAAATAGAAGTCTTTCATTCCCTTTTAAGTAGTAAGTATTCTTCATTTTAACCTTTTGAATAACATATTCTTTATTTACAGGTACAACAGAATATCTCGGGAATGGACTCAGAAGTATGCCATGTGATGCTACCTTAAAGTCAGAATAACCTGCATTATAGCTGGAATAAACTTTAAATTACTGTTCCTTTTTTGATTTTCTTATCCGGCTGCTCCCCTATCAGACCTCATCTTTTTTAATTTTATTTTTTTGTTTACCTCCCTCCATTCATTCACATGCTCATCTGAGAAGACTTAAGTTCTTCCAGCTTTGGACAATAACTGCTTTTAGAAACTGTAAAGTAGTTACAAGAGAACAGTTGCCCAAGATTCAGAATTTTTTTAAAAATGGAGCATGTGTATTATGTGGCCAATGTCTTCACTCTAACTTGGTTATGAGACTAAAACCATTCCTCACTGCTCTAACATGCTGAAGAAGTCATCTGAGGGGGAGGGAGATGGATGCTCAGTTGTCACATCAAAGGAAGCAGCATTATTCTAATTGCATCCATTCTTGTTTAAGCCTTCCACTGTTAGAGATTTGAGGTTACATGATATACTTTATGCTCATAACTGATGTGGCTGGAGAATTGGTATTGAATTAATAGCATCAGCAGAACAGAAAATGTGATGTATTTTATGCATGTCAATAAAGGAATGACCTGTTCTTGTTCTACAGAGAATGGAAATTGGAAGTGAAACACCCTTTGTATTCCAAAATAGGGTCTCAAACATTTTGTAATTTTCATTTAAATTGTTAGGAGGCTTGGAGCTATTAGTTAATCTATCTTCCAATACACTGTTTAATATAGCACTGAATAAATGATGCAAGTTGTCAATGGATGAGTGATCAACTAATAGCTCTGCTAGTAATTGATTTATTTTTCTTCAATAAAGTTGCATAAACCAATGAGTTAGCTGCCTGGATTAATCAGTATGGGAAACAATCTTTTGTAAATGCAAAGCTGTTTTTGTAAATACTGTTGGGATTTGCTTCATTGTTTGACATCAAATGATGATGTAAAGTTAAAGAGTGAATATTTTGCCATGTTCAGTTAAAAGTGCACAGTCTGTTACAGGTTGACACATTGATTGACCTGATTTATGCAGAATTAATAAGCTATTCGGATAGTGTAGCTTTAGTCTGCTGCACCTGATACTGGCAGCCCTGGAGTTCATAGGTGGACTTGGGACCCAGCAGTTTTGAACATGTATATGAAGTTTAAGAAATTTATTTTCCAGGTGCAACCCCCATCTAACTAAATTTTTTCTTCACCTTGTACACTTGACAGATGAAAAAACCATAACATGGGAGTAATGATGGGTTAAAATTTACAAAATAAAGTACTGTTTTGGTGTGGGAGTTGTCATGAGGCTGTGTTGAAGTGACTTAACTATGGTGGGATATTGAGTATCCATTGAAATGGATTTGTTTAGCCATTTACATTAATGAGCATATAAATGCAACAGATATCATTTCAGGTGACTTAACATGAATGAATAAAAGTCAATGCTATTGGATTATTTTTTGTTTGAAAAGTGCTATGTGTGCCACTAATTTAACTTCTGTAGTAACAAGGGCATTATCATTCTTCACCCTTCCTAATTCTGACTGTATAGTTTCACTTTTTTCCCTAGTTATTTTGATTTGTCCATTGCTTTCTTACAATCCTGTATTCAATTTCTAGCACATCTGTGACTTTTCTCCACTTCCACATTTTGCACTGCTTACACTTATGTGCAATCTTAATCCTTGTCTGCACACAGATGTGGAAAGCTAGATATAAAATAAATGTTAAAGCTTGATTTTTATAAACATTTTAATAATGTAGTTTGGACATGATTTATTGACTTAAGGTTCTTCTCTAAACTGGAAGTGAAATGCATGCCTTCCAAAGATGTTCTGGCTTTGTTAATTCTGTAATAAGCATTTTATTGAGAAATATCAATCCAAGCTATACAATTTTCCAGAGTGAACTTTTTTTCATCTTTTGCTTTAAAAATGACTCAAGGATAAATGTCATTGTCATACTGTTAAAACTATTTTGGATTGAAATTACAAATGAGAAATTAGTAACATACCACTCTACAAGGTAAGAAAATCTGTTGTTTGGCTATTTTCAAAATAATTCTGAGAATTTTACACTCAAAATAACAGCTTTAGTAGACATTTCTTGAAAGCCAACCGTAAATAAAACTTGTCAGAACTTCTGGATCCCTAACTGGCTTTCAGATTGACCTTTTAGCCATAGACAGCCCTTAAGCGTTTATAAAGATGACTTCCTTAAACCATTGATTAAATGATTAGTGCATGTGTCCAGTTCTCTATATCTTTGACTTAATGCTTTCTACAACATTTCTGATGTCACTTACAAGGGAATAAGCCATAAAGGCTTCTCCAGGTTTAAGAGAACAGTAAAGTACCTGGAAAACCAACATATATGAATGTATGGACACAACTTGAGATCATATCCAATGAAAACTTCAAAAGAATCCAAGAATTTGCCCTATTTCCCCCATATGCATTACTAGTGCCATGTATAGGATGCTAGTAAATGTTAGATTAAAATTTGGTTTTGGTTCTATATATTTCCTATATCTTTTAATGCATAAACACATTTTAAATAGTTTCTTTTAACCTATGAGAATTACAGTCCAGTTGACTTGTTAATGGTAAATTACATTTTAAGTGACTCTGGGCAAGTTTGCAATGTGATAATCATTTTTAAAAAACTTTGCTTTCTTGTGTGAGTGTACTCACAATTTTTTAAAGTATGAACCACAGTTAACTAGTGGTCTCAGGGGTAGTGAACACTCACTTTTTTTTTAATGGCTTAGTTGAAATATGCTTCAGATACTGATTATGCTGTTAGTGATTTTGAGGGTGACTCAAATTAGCCATGTTTTGTGTTGGCATAACAAAACTGTTAAATGATTGTTGATTACACTTTTAAGTGAATTTGTCTTATGAGGAACCCAGTGCAAGTCACTAAATATTGTCTATCTGCATAACACTTGTAATAGCTAAGGTTAACTGAGCTTAAAGGAATTGTTACCATTAAAGTCTGTGTTTAAAGACACTTTGGTCTTACTCAGTAATTCCAGCCAATGGGAAATCCACACTTTAACCTAATGCTGTGGGTAAGTTCTCTTTTGAACTTTTTAAAACAAGTTAAAACTCATCTTTCAAGAACTTAGGACAGTGGTTCTCAAAGTGTGGTCTCAAGATCAGCAATATCAGTATCATTTGAGAAATTCTTTACGAGGGAAATTAACAGACCCCTCTCCAGGCCTACTGATACCGGAAACTGTGGAGTGGCACCCAGTAGCCTGTTAAACGCCATCTAGGTAATTCTCAAGTCTGTTTCTGGCTCTCCCTTTAGCAGACTATAGCAGTAATCCTTGGGCCCTATTTTACAAGTCTTAGTGTTCCATGGCAATGAGTTACACTCTGACCAAGTACTACCTTTCTAATCTGACAAATTCATAGTACTTAAAATTGTACTGTAGGTTTATTTACACATATAACATTAACATCCTACAATTAACTAATTTTAGTAGCAGTCTAACATTCAAATTATAATACTTAGATTTTTGGGGGTGTGTGGGGGGGAGGTGTTACGTCATTCAACCAATGGCCAGGTATATTTAAAAGTAACCAGATACAAAAGTCTGCTAAATGTTGATAGCTGAACAAAGATTTGAACCCTGGGCCCATTTTGTGATGTTACATTAAGCACTTTTTCCCAGTGTAATGAGAAAAGTAGGTATTTAGAAATGGGATTCAAAAAACATGGTAGCCGCCTGCCACTGCTTTCCCCTCCCTGCAAAAAGGAGAAACTACGTTAAAGATCAAAACTAAAATTTTCTAAAAAGGTTAGGAAGATTGAAATTAGTGAAACATTTGTTTTCGTTAGGTCCCCAGTAACTACCATTGTTGTGCATTCTTTCCTGCTCCCCTGTAACTACTTGTTCCTTTCTTGCCTCATTTTCTAGAAATTTTTATAATTTACTCTGGTACACAGTGTTTCTGATAATTATATCCCAGTTATACACTTTCTAGAAGAGTGTTTAAGAGCCCTCTTAATTTTTTTCTGTATTGTATAAAACATAAAATAACATTTTCATTTTTATATCCTATTGTCTAAGCCTCTATATAACCTTGATTTCTTGTTTACCATATCAAATTAATTTGAATAGCGTCAAGGCCAAACAATGGGAGTACTTTCATGCTCTAGTTGCTTAAGAACAGTTAACCACTGTCATTTGCCGACCTCCCAGCTGTCCCCTGAACTATATAGCTGCTTATTCATTATCTGCCTAAAAGGTAATTTTAAGATATCTAAAACTGACTTGATTTCTACACACAGTCATACACACACCCTTCCTGTTCTTGGCCTCAGTGAATGTAAACATCCAGTTGCACTGGCCCAAAACCTAGGCATCAACCCTGGTGTCTCAGTCCACTTCCAAATTAAAAAGCAGTCTTGTTTGTTCCACCTTTAAATTTTACTCAGAATCTTCATATATACTGCTGCCACAATGGTCCGAAGCTCCATTATCACTTGGATTATGGCAATAGCCTACTGAGTGATCTCCCTGCTTTTTACTTTGCAGCACTATCCCACACACAACACCCAGCACAATCTTTTTAAACCATATCAGTTCATGTCATCACTTTTCTCCAAACCTAATGGTTTCCCATCTCATTCAGAGTAAAAGCCAAAATAACTAAAAGCAGTTTACAGGCTGTATTGACTTCCCACCACCACTTCATCTCTAATTACTGTTATTTGCCTCCAGTGTCTCCCCAACTTCCTCAGCTCAGTCACACAGTTTTGCTGAGATGAACACAGCAGGCTTTCTACCACCTTAAGACATTTGCCCTTGTTCTTCCTTTGCCTAGAATTACCTTAACTCAGATATCATATGGCTCCCTCTTGCCTAATTGTTAGGTCTCTGTTTAAATGTCAACTTAGAGTGCTTTTTCTCAAGTATTCTGTATAAAATAACAACAGCATCACCATTACACTATACACCATGGCATATTCAGTGTTAGCCACCTGACATGTAATATCTGTTTCCTCCTCAACCCCATGCCAGAATGTAACCTCTATAAGATCAGATGTTTTTTTTTCTGTGCTCTGCTATATTCCTCAATGACTAGACGACTGCCTGGCACACTGTTAAGTGGTCAAATGTTTAATAATGCCCATGAGCTAAATGGTAGACTTTGCCAAAGGTATTCCTTGCTTGATTTTTGACTCCAAAAATACAAAAAACAAAAACTGCAATATACTATAGAAAAATAATAAAGGGAACATTCTTTACTCTCTGTTACAAGTAAAATACCACCACGGCAGGTAGATGGACATTTCCATTTCTATCATGGATCATTACCCTGACCAGCTCTCCTGTGAAAAAGCAACTAAGTATCCTGGGAAAAACTTAAAAAAAAAGAAATGTGTCAATAATCTGTCAAGACAGAAAGGAGTAGTTTCAAGCCAAAAACAAATTGAAACCAGAAATCCAAAGAGGAAGCGGAATATAACCAGAAACCAGTTTTCATCTTGAAAATGCTTGGGAAAAGAAAACAAGTGAACTATACTTTAATTTTTGTGACCCTGACAAAGCCCAGAATGCATCCAAAAAGTGGTGTCAAATAGGAAAAACTCATCCCTAATACAATGAGGAGTCTGCGTGCCTTGAATTTTGGTGCTTGGTAGCAGAATATTCATCTCAAAGTTTGTAATTATAGTTTAGTCCTTTGTGGAAATTTGCAGCCCTGAATCTTACTACACAGGTGGTCCCAGAAAACTCAAGCAGAAGATTTAATTTTTAAAGTAGTTCCAAGTCAGCAACCAGGTGCTGGCAGGAGCAAACAAATACCCTGCAGGAATTCTAATACTTCACCGTTAAAAATTGGGGTAAATAATTTTAAAAAAAGAAAGTAAAAAGGCACATAACACCATGAGTGGAAACCGTCCAACTTGCAAATATTTTGGATTTTAAAAATATCAGGTCGTTCAAATTGGAAAGGAAGAAGTAAAACTATATTCACAGATGACATGATACAGAAAACTCATAATAATAATACAATTGTTAGAGCTAATTGCATTCAGCAAAGTTGCACGACACAAAAATCAACACAAAAACATCAGTTTTATTTCTATAACTAGCACGGAACAATCTGAAAATGAAATTAAAAATTCCATTTACAATAACATTAAAAAGAATAAAATATTTAGGAATAAATTTAACCAAGGAAGTGCAAAACTTGTACACTGAAAACTACGAAACATTTCTGAAAGAAAGTAGTTGTAAATAAGTGGAAAGACATCCTGTGTTCATGGATTAGAAGATTTATTAGTGTTATGATGTCAATGATCCTCAAAGCAATCTACAGATTTTGCGTGATTGCTGTCAAAAATCTTAATAATTGTTTTTGCAAAAATAGAAGGTTTAAAAATTCATATGGAATTGGCAGAGTCAAACAATCTTGGGAAAAAAAATGTTTGCAGACTCATACTTCTGATTTCAAAACTTACTACAAAGCTACAGTTATCAAACAGTATTGTACTAGCATAAAGATAAACATATAGACACATGGAATAGAATTGAGAGTACAGAAATAAACCCATATACATCTGTGGCCAGTTGATTTTCAATAAGGGTATCAAGACCTCTCAATGAGGAAAGAATAGTCTCAAAAAATGGTGCTGAGACAATTGGTTATTCACATGCAAAAGAATGACTTTGGAGCCCTACTTCACATCATATTCAAAAATTAACTCAAAATGAATCAAATCCGAAATCTAAGATCTAAAACCATGAAATTCATAGAAGAAAACAGGACTAAATTTTCATGACTTTGGATTTGGCAATAAATTAATAGGTCTGATACCAAAAGCACAAGCAATGAAAGAAAAAAATAGATAAATTAGACTTCATCGAAATTATAAACTTATGTGTGTCAAAAGACACTATCAAAGTGTAAAAACAACCAACAGTCATGGTAGGAGATATGAACAAATCACATATCTGATACGGAATATATATTCTGTATTATATATATATTTATTTATTTACCTGGAATAGGTAAATTCTGTGCTTGCCTCCTCCTCTGACCACATCAAAACTACAACTAAATTATATAACCACCACCCTTGAGAACCACATGAAGACTAGCTGAACAGAACTCCTGTAACTAAGGACAGGAGTCTGGTAGGAGGGGTGGAGACTCAAAACAGGCTGGTCCCACACTCAGGTGTGGTGGTTAAAAATCTGAAAGGATATCTTGCTTACAGAGGTCCCCCCTGAGTAGTCAGGGGTTTCAGTTCCACATCAGCCTGCCAGCCTGGACCACCAGTGCTGAGATGAGGAGTCCTATAACATCTGCCATGAGAATCAGCAAAGATTCCAACCAGAGGAGATGGAGGGCTGCTGGAATCCCAGACATCCCTCTTAAAGGGCCCGCACACAGACTCACTCACTGACAGATTCATTTAAACTCACTCACTCTGAGCTCCAATGCTGGGGAAGCAGCTCTAAAAGCTCCAGAGAAATGCAAATTAAAACACAATGAGATATCACCTTACACCTGTCAGAATGGCTTTCATCAATAAATAAACAAACAAGTGTTAGCAAGGATGTGGAGAAAAGGAAACTCTCTTGCACTGTTGGTGGGATTACAAATTGCTGCAGCTTCTATAGAAAACAGTATGGAGGTTCTTCAAAAAATTAAAAACTAAACTATCATATAACCCAGCAATCCCACTTCTGGGTATTTATCCAAAGAAACTTTTGACCCAAATAAAACCCAAACAATAATTCATAAAGATCTATGCACTGCTATGTTCATGGCAGTACTATTTATAAAAGCCAAGATATGGAAGCAACCTAAATGCTCATCAGTAGATGATTGGATAAAGAAGTTATGGTTGGTACATACAATGGAATATTACTCAGCCATAAAAAATGAAATTCTATCATTTGTGACAACATGGATGGATCTAGAGGTGATTATGCTGAGCGAAATAAGTCAGAGAAAGATAAACATCATATGATTTCATTGATATGTGAAATCTAAGGAACAAAAAGAACAAACAAATTGAAAACAGATGTACAAGTATAGAAGACAATCGGGTGATGGCCAGAGGGGAGGGCGTGGGGGGCTGGGAGAAAGCGGGAAAGGGTTAAAGACGTACAAATTAGTAGATGATAGAGGGTCATGGGAATGGGGAGCACGACATAGGGAATGCAGACAGCAGTAAGTTAATGGCTAGGTGTAGACCCAAAGGGAAAATAGAGTAATCAGGGGGATCATTTCATAAACTATATAAATGTTTAACCAATGTACTGTATAGTTGAAACTAATTAAAAAAAAAAAAAGAAAAAAAATTAGTCTCAAGGTTATGAGCCAACCTTTACTGCTCCTTTGTCTGTGTCTGTTTTCTAAGGCAATGTTGTAGGGATATCATTTCAAGAGATAATTCTATAAACTCTCAGATCGTGCCAGTGAAGACGCTGCCATCAGGGAAGGCAGAACACATTCAGCTATCTTTCCATTAAGATTTCTAGATTAATTCCATTGTGGTCTGATAGTATACATTGTATGATTTTTATTATTTTAAATATGTAAAGGTGTGTTGTATAACTCAAAATGTGGAACATTCACCTATTTTGGTGAATGTTCCACGTGAATTTGAACAGAATGTTGCGGGAAGTGGTCTATACATGTCTGTTATATCCAGTTGAATGACGGTGCTATTGAGTTAGTTCAACTATGTCTGAACTGGTTTTCTGCTTGCTAGATCTGTCCATTACTGATATATGGGTGTTGAAGTCTCCAACTGTATCAGTGAATTCACCTTTTTCTCCTACAGTTCTGTAGTTTCTGATTCATATTTTGATGCTCTGTTGTTAGGCACATACACATTAAGGATTGTTATGTCTTCTTGGAGAACTGACCCCTTTAATGCTATTTAATGCCCCTCTTTATCCTGATAATTTTCTTTGCTCTGAAATCTACTTGTTATGAAATTAATGTAGTTAGCCCAGCATTTTATTTTTGATTAGTAATAGTATGGTAGATCTTTCTCTATTTCTGTGATTTTAATCCATATCTGTCTTTATATTTAAAATAGATTTCTTGTAGACAGCAGGTACTTAGTTTTGTTTTTCGATGTACTATGAAAATCTCTGTCTTTTAACTGGTGTATGTAGATTATTAGCATTTAAACTGATTATTGATATAGCTGGCTTAATATCTACTATATTTCCTGTTTTCTATTCCTATTTTCTACTCGTTGCACTATTCTTTGTTCCTATATTTGTCTTCAGTACAAATTAATAAATATCAATGATTATTTTTAAACTTATTCAATGGTTGCCCTAGAGTTTGTAATAAACCTTTGCAACTTCACTGTCAAGGTCAGCTTTCAAATAATATTGTACTACTTCATGGACAGTGCAAGTACCTTATAATAACAAAGTATTCCTAATTCCTCACTTCCAATCTCTTGTGTCATTACTCTGTTATTTTACTGATACATAAACTATAATCATTAAAAACATTGTTGCTGTTATTATTTTGAACAAACTGCTGTTAAAGCAATTAAGAATATTTTTTCTTCCTTTTTTTTCTATGTAGATCCCAGTTTTTGACCTATATCATTTTCTTTCTCTTTGATGAACTTCTTTTAACATTCTTAAGAGACAGATGCATTGGCAACATATTCCCTCACTTTGTTTGTCTGAGAATGTCTTTATTTCTCCTTCACTTTTGAAGGATAATTTCACAGTGTACAGAATTCTAGTTTGGTGATTTTTTTTTCCCCCTCAGTACCTCAAATATTTCACTCCATTGTCCTTTTGCTTGCATGATTTCTGAGGAGGAACTGGATGTAATTCTTATTTTTATTCCTATGAGCAAGGCATTTTTTTCTTCTTGCTCCTTTTAAGATATTTTCTTTACCTTTGGTTTTCTAAAGTTTGACTGTAACCTTCCTAGGCGTAGTTTTGTTTTGTTTCGTTTTTGTCATTTATTCTGCTTGGTGTTCTCTCAGTTTCTTGGATGTGTGGTTTGTGCTCTGACATTAATTTGGGATGAATTATCTGTCATTGCTTCAAATATTGATTTTGTTTCTTTCTCTTTTTCTTCTCCTCCTGGTACTCCCATTAAGCATTTGTTACACCTTTTTAGTTGTCCCACAGTCCTTGAATATTCTGATTCATTTCTCCCCAGTCTTTTTCTTAGCTTTCAATTTTGGAAGTTCCTGTTGGCATATCCTCAAGCTCAGAGATTTTCTCCTCTGCTGTGTCAAGTCTATTAGTGAGCCCATCAAAGGCATTCTTTAGTTCCATTAGTGTTTTTGAGGTCTGATATTTCTTTTGATTTTTTTCTTCGAATTTCCATCTGTGTGCTTACATTGCCCATTTATTCTATCATGCTGTCTGCTTTATTCATTTAAGTCCTTAACGTAATTATAGTTATTTTAAATTCCTGACTTGATAATCTAACATCCCTGCCATGTTTGAGTCTGGTTCTTGCCCTGTCCCTTTAAATATTTTTGTTTTTTGTTTTTTATATTTTTTATTTATTTATTATTTTTTGTAAATTTTGTTGAAAGCCATATATGATGTACAAAAAGGAACCGTGGCCAATAGGCGTTTAGTGATGTGATGGGAGAGTTTGGAGAGAGAGGAAGCTTTCTATGGTCCTATGATTAGGTCTTAGTCTTCTAGTGAGCTTGTGCCCTGGACTGTGAACTTCACAAGTGCTTCTCATTTTTTTCACCCTCTTACGTTGGGCAGGATGGCTAGAGGGGTCTGGAGTTCAGTATTTTTCTTCTCCTAGGTTCTTTAGGCTCTGATAAAAGCCCAGCAGCTAAGGCTCTGATAAAATAGTTTCTCTTGAGGGCAGGCCTTGTTAAGAAGGATAGAAAGCTCTGATATATTTCAAAAGGGTTCCTTTCTCCCTCCCCTCGCTGACACTATGAGAGAACTGTTCTCCAGTCTTCAATGTGAGAGCTTGGTAGAGCTCCTGGAGGTAAAACTCACAAAGCGTGAGTGACCCCTTGAGACTGGGCTCCTGTGAAGGTTTTACCTGACAGACTTGTTCACACTGAGCTTCCAGTAATTTGTTAATTACAGTTTTTGGCTTTCCTACTGTAGTACTGGTTCCCGTGGAGCTTTCTGCTCATGGGTTTTTGATTGGTAAGTGGTGATTCTCTGTATCCACTTGTCTATCTTTCTAATTCTGGGGGCAGCAGTTTTTCCCATCATGTCAATTCTTGATGAACCTAAGAAGAACTGTTGACTTTGTTTGTTCAATTTTTTACTTGCTTTTAGGATGGAGTGACAACTTCCAATCTCCTAATGTGACGAGGTATTAACTGAAGTCTTTTATTTCCTTGACCCGTGTAATTTTTTAGAGTAACTTTAAAGCAAATTTTAGAGTAAATTTAGGTTAACAGCAAAATTGGATGGAAAACACATAGTGTTCCCATATACCTCCAGCTCCCAAACACTGCACAGCCTCTCCTATTATTAACATCCTCCACTAGAGTGGTACATTTGTTACTATCAATAAACACATCATTATCACCCAAAGTCTATAGTTCACATTACGGTTCACTCACAATGTGGTACATTCTATGGGTTTTGACAAATGTATAATATGTATCCACCTTTA
Source organism: Pteropus alecto (assembly GCF_000325575.1). Taxonomy (NCBI): domain Eukaryota; kingdom Metazoa; phylum Chordata; class Mammalia; order Chiroptera; family Pteropodidae; genus Pteropus; species Pteropus alecto. The sequence goes on along the minus strand of NW_006441953.1, from coordinate 2,479,465 downwards.
CGGTATTATACAGAGTAATTTCACCACCCTAAAAATTCTCTGTTCTCTGCCCATTCATCCCTACCTAACCACTGGCAGCTACTGAACTTTCTACCTTCTCCATAATTTTGTCTTTTCTAGAATTTCATATAGTTGGAACTATAATGTATGTATCCTTTTCAGATGGACTTCTTTCACTTTGTAATATGGATTTAAGGTTTCTTTCTGTCTTTTCATGGCTTAATAGCTCATTTCTTTTTAGCACTGAATAACAGTCCATTGTCTGGATGAACCACAATATTTTTACCTATTTACTACAGAAGGACATCTTGGTTTCTTCCAGGTTTTTACAATTGTGATAAAATTTCTATAAACATCCATGCACATGTTTTTGTGTAGACATAAGCTTTCAACTTCTTTGGTTAAATACCAAGCAGTGTGATAATTGGATTATACGGTAAGCGTATATTTAATTTTTCTAAGAAACTGCCAAAGTGTCTTCCTATGTGGCTGTACCTTTTTGCATTCCCATAAGCAATGAATGAGAGTTCCTGTTGTTCCACATCTTTGCCAGCATTTGGTGTTGTCGGTGTTTTAAATTTTGACTATTCTAATAGGTGTGTACTGGTACCTCAGTGTTCTTATAATTTGTATTTCCTTGATGATCTATGACGTGGAGCATCTTTTCATATACTTAATTGCCATCTGTATATCTTCTTTAGCTCATTTTTTAGTTGAATTCTTTGTGTTTTTAACTTGGAATTTAAGAATTGTTTGTATCAGCTAAATGGGGGATATTTATGGCCTATAGTTATAAGTATAAGGGATTAAGCAGACGCTCTGAGTCATTTTTCTTCCCCTTATTGTAATTTATGGAATTATCTCATAGGATTGGAACATCTATGGCTTTGGTATACCATGGCATTCTAGTGAGTTTCCCAACTTCACATATTTAGAGATGAAGGAAGCCTGGTCACATGAGCCAAAAGCCCTCATTGGCCACCTGCAGCAGAATATTGACTCTGCATGACATTTAAACTCTGTAGGCTTTACTTGTCTTTTTAAATGAGGAAACTATGACTTGATCTAAACAATCTGAATTCTGAGAAGCGTCAAAAGAGATGATCAAAATGAAATCCGTTTAAACAGTGTAAGGTTACAAAAATGGGTGACTATTTTTAAAATTGTATTTGATTCTGTGCCTTTAAATTATGTAAGCTGAGAAGTTTTATGACCATCTCAAAATAAGATTTATTCTTCTTGGAAATAGTGGACAAAAAATAGGTCTATAACAAAATGAAAATTTCATCACGTTACCGAACTCAGTTTCAGCTGCTTGCCGCTTGGGATCCAATAATCCAGAGACAAGACTTGCTGGGAGGAAAGCAGGTTTATTTAAGAGCTGTCACCCTGAGACCATGGCAGACTGCTGTCACAAAGATCATCTTGACACTTTGGTGCTGGCAGAGGTTATTATAGGGAGATGGCTGAGTAAAGGACAAGGGAGAGATTCCAGAGCCTCATCCTGGATGGGAGGGAAAATGTTTCTAGGCCAACTATCTTGTCTCTCAGCCTTGGCTCTGTTTCCCATGCCACCTGGAGTGGCCCGAGGCCATCTATTCTGTCTCCGGGCCTTGGCTTGTTTCTCAGGCTACCTGGAGGGGAAGTGAAACAAAGGAATTAACAAGGACAGGGTGAGGAGCTCCTCCCTTCTAGTGGGGTGCGAGTTAACTCCACGAACTGTCTGTCCCTCCCTGTATGCTCTGATAAACATCGTGAAGCAAAGGTCTGGGGAGGATTTTGTGTTCAGAATTATAGCACTGAAATCAAGCCAGATTCCTTCAAAGTCTGTTCCTAGGGTTCTCAAGCAAGCAAACTGTTTATCTACAAGTTGAGCATTAGTCAACAAGGCACTTCTAGGCGTATAAAAATGAGAATGAGAGTGTAAGGACAAAAACAGGGTTACAGAGTTACATTATGAGGTTACAATCATAAAGCTACAGTAATCTCAGTTACACTCCCCACTGTCGTTTCCTTATTTCCATTTCTATGGAAGTTTTGTTGATCTACCTGCAATGGACTGGTTGGGCAGTAATTTATCATGAGATGCTCAAACTTGCAATTAGACATGGTGTTCAGTTCCTCTAGTGGGAGGAAGAGTCCCGAGGTGCATTCCCTTTCTAATTGTCAAGGCTGGTCTGCATAATTTAGTTATACTTATGATTATTTCACACATTCTGTAAGACATTAATATAGTTGAGCATAACTTTACAATAGGACAGATTTTATTCCCGGTAGTAAACAACATAAATCGGAAAACCAGTCTCACATGTCTTGGAACAAGAGAGTTGGCATACAAAGGTGGAAAGGTAAAGACAGAAAAGACAAGCTATTATATCAGGTGAAGCCTGCTCGAATCAGAGAAAGAAGCTATATCGAAGAAGCGGAGCCTATGTGTGGTTAGTGTGGGTTACAATTCCTCCCCTTCTCTGGCTCATTCCTCCATCTTGAGGGAACAGGGGCAAAGACCACTCTGGCTGCTTCCTGTTTTAAGGGGTAGAGTTCGAGGATTAGAGAAATGAAACTGTCTTACAGTGGAAAATATTCTTTAGTTTCCACTTTACCATGAATACTCTATGTTTCCATAATGTTTGCCTTTTTCCTGGGAGCTCTGCCTTCGGTCCTGAAGATGAGATATTAAACCCAAAACATACAGCCTCGAACAGAAAACGTAATTTGATAAGGATTGTCAATATACCGCATCCCTGTAATAACCCACGAAGGAGACCTCCCATTTCAGAGGAAAAGATTGTCTAGTGAGTCTTTCTCACAGCTTGTAGCTAAGTAGCCTTCTGCATGATTCTACTTATTCTAGTCTCGACTTCCCCAGAGGTGTTAGTGTAGGTTTAGCATGTTGCATTAGCCATTGCATAGACTCCTCCTTGTTTTGCCGGCAAGTAACTTAAGGCAGTCCTATTGTCTAGGGCCTGAGCCGAGGACTCTAAGGTGATCTGTTGGAGTCTTAGAGCCTGAGCAGTAGAACAGACCAAATGGCTGACTGTATAGGTTAAATTCCATAACATCAGGTATTTAATAAAGAGATATGTCCATGAAAATAAAAGAAAAAAGAAAGTTAATAATCAGAGCAAATTATAAACCAGCTTCTGAGATTGTAAGGCTGTCATAAAGATTCCTAGATACAAGGCTGGAAGCATCTTCTGTAGTGTCAAATGTGCCTGATGATGTCACCAGGTGCTAAGGTAAACTCTCCTCTCCGTGTGGCTTACACAGCATCATCGGTTACTGAGATTGTTTAAACATGAGCTGTTGTGGCAGTTTTCTGAACTTTATATCAAGTTGTCCATTGTCAGCTTGCAAACAAAGGCAGTTTTAGTTCTCAGTGATTTCTAGTCAAAGGATGGGAAAAAAATAAAAAATTGGAAACATGTTTGGAGGGTCCCAGACAGATATTAGAGGAAACAAGAATTCGGGATCTAGTCCAATTTACAAGTAGAAAACAAAATAAAACTCAAAAGATAATAAATGGTATAAGAATCTAATGTCTACAAAGGTATTATTTTTATTGAAACATTTTTTTCTCTCTCTCGCTAATCTTTAATTTTTGCCAAAGATAGCCATATTAAGACTAACTTATTTGTAAATAAGTTGTTTCAATAAATTTAGCCTGATCATTTAAGTTCGGCAAGAATATCTGTTACCCATATAGGCATTTATTAAAAAAAAAAAAAGAAAAAGAAAAAGAAAAAGCCTACAGCACCTGTTTTCATAGGTGGTCTCCCATCTAAATACTAACCAGGTTCGACCCTGATTACTTCCAAGATCAGATGAGATCCGCGGTTTGGGGCGGCATGGCAGTAGACTAGGTGCTTCTAATTCTGCTTGGCTGGAATCTTTTACAAGGTATCTTCAGATTGAATTTAAAAGGCCTCGCAAAGCCAGAAAAGCCAAGGCCAGGACTTGCCATCAGAGGATGCCTACAATACCTTGTGGAGGATTCGATTTGATATTTGCGTATTCATTTGTTTGGATTTTGTCTTTGTTTTGAACTTCATTATTCTGTTTAAGGTCTGGTAAATGGGATGAGATCTACTACATCAAGGCATTCATGTTACATATCAGAATAGACCTCTTCAGAGAAAATGTATGAATGTGAGTAAATGAGATATATTAATGTTAATTGCATACTTTTAGTTGTCACTAGAAGTCCAGCTTCTAAGGGTCGTGAATTATAATTACTATGGAAGGAAATGTGTTTTCAGTGAAGGAAGGTACAAGGTATGGAAATACGTTTTTGAAGGAGTTGGAAAAAAAAAAAGTGGTTTGTCCTAAAATAAACTTGGTTATTTTTAAATGAGCAAGAAGAAACAAACTAAGAAAGACTAGAAAAGTTGTAGAAGGCTTTTGGAAAAAGAATCCTGAAAAAGGAATTTTTATGTGGTCAAGGTAAATAATATTAAAATAAATTAAAAAGAGTAAGTTAATTAAAATATCAAAAGTAAGCTGATGAAAAATTAGAATTGTTTTCTCCCTCTACTAAATAGAACCGAGGTTCTAGAATTATTGGTCTGCTACTGACACTATGAAAAAAACTATCTGCCTAGGAAACAATGATTCTGTGTTTGATCAAAATATTTTTCTATGTTTTATGTTATCTTAATCAGGCCTTTGGCTACTTAAGGAAATTGAATCTCTACAATAGTAAGAACTAAGTTTTGCTAATATTTTGTAAAGTTCTGTATTTATATTTAAAGTTTTCTATTGTCACTTTGAGTAAATGAGTAATTTAATATTGTTTCAAAATAATATGATCTTCTAGTCAAGTGTGTTTGACAAATTTCCCAGAGTACAAAATGTAAACAAAGACTTTTCTTAACCTGGAAATGGCTTGGGTTAGTCCAGTGGACCCCTGCAATGCCTCAAAGACTTGCTCTCTTTCTTTATAAAAGAGAAAATTTAAACTAATTTGGCCTGTTTGATATACTAAAGTTACCTGAGAAGCTTTTTTAAATGAAGAAATAATAATTATATTGTATTTGCATGTATCATTCTTATTACTAAAGTGAATTTTCAGATTATGATCTCTAGTAATCTGCAACATCCTGATATAGTTTCTATTTGTAATTCTAGTCTGTTTCTTAAAAACATTTGTTTGTCAATTACATTATAATCAGACCTATAATCATGTCATTTTAAGTTTGTCATTTACGGACAGTCATTATTTTACTGATACTTTAAGAAATAGGTTTCATCTTTAGAAAGATAGAGAGGACTATGACCCATCCCAAAATACAAGCCTCTGAGAGTAAACTTTTAGATTATACCCTAGAATGAACAGAGATTTATAGAACTCTAAGGAATAACTATATTCATGAAATGCTGGCAAGTGATCAAAATAAATAAGATTAACTATATGGCACTGAGTGAACTATGGATGATTATGTTTTTATAAATTTTTATTGAAAATATTGCTAATTTTTTAAATCTTTTGTTGTTCAAATAAAAAGAAAGTTATTTTTTGAAACTACTTATGACTTAACAATTAGATAAATTGTAAACAGAATTGGAACCTTTATTTTTTCTCCCTATCGACCCCTCTGGAATCTAGAAACTCTAAATGAGTATTTTTATTTTCATGGCAATGTAATTATTTGCATAAGTTCAATAAGAATCTGTTCTCTTTATAACAGGATAGATTGGAAACATGGTTTTTATTACCAAAACTTTGACTGGAATGTCATGCTTGAGAGAGAAATAAATGCATAGACTTGGATATGACCAGACAGCATTAAGGAATTAAGATTGACTTATGGAAGCCAATAAAAGCCCTTGGAAATACTGGCCTGGTTCTTTGTTTACATGGTTCCCAGCAGCCTACAATGTGAATAAAGAATGTTATTTCTTGGCAGGTGCAGGAACCAACCTCAAGATATTCTGGAGACTTCAAGAAGATAGGAAATCACCCAAAACCTATAGGTATTACAGGCATCCTTTGAAAGCAAGTCCTGGCCTTGGCTTTTCTGGCCTTTCATAGCCTTTTAAGTTCAATCTGAAGATTCCTTGTAAAAGATTCCACCCAAGCAGAATTAAAAATGCCTATATGGTTAATTTATATTCTTGTTGAACTTAAATGATCAGGCCAAATTTATTGAAACAACTTATTTTGAAATAAGTTAGTCTTAATATAGCTATCTTTGGTAATTTTTTTTTTTCAAAAAGGTGATTAATACTAAGTGAAATAAGCCAGACAGAAAAGGTTGAAAATCACATAATATCACATATGTGGGATATAAACCTCAAAGCAACAAATGGACAGGACAAACAAACAGAGACTCATGGACATGGACAATGGACTAGTGATTACCAGAAGGGAGAGGGAAAATAAAAAAATAAACTGTTAAATAAAATTATGTATATATAGAATTGGAAATAAATAAACTGACATTTAAAAAAAGAAAAAAGAATAAGTGAGTAAAAATAAAGAAATTTTAAAAATAAAATAAAAAAAGGTGATTAGAGAGAGAAAAAAAGTTTCCGTAGAAATTATAATATACCTTTGTAGACATTAGATTCTTATACCGTTTATTATCTTTTGAGTTTTATTTTGTTTTCTACTTGTAAATTGGACTAGATCCCGAATTCTTGTTTCCTCTAATATCTGTCTGGGACCCTCCAAACATGTTTCCAATTTTTTATTTTTTTCCCATCCTTTGACTAGAAATCACTGAGAACTAAAACTGCCTTTGTTTGCAAGCTGACAATGGACAACTTGATATAAAGTTCAGAAAACTGCCACAACAGCTCATGTTTAAACAATCTCAGTCAC